>NC_072854.1:102666925-103266925 GCF_028858705.1 Grus americana
TGTGGGTGTGCTAAGACTCCAGGACACATGACATAGCATATGCTGAATTCCACGGTAGTCAGCAACACCATCATTTAATTCCTAGTGAAGTGGTATGCTGCCCAAACCACAAGGAACAGTACTCGATAGGAAAATATTAACTTCACTAGAAGTTAAATAATTCCTGATGATTTTTAAGTGAAAAAAGAAAGAGAGAGAGGAAAAAAAGGAACCCTAGAAAACAAATAAATCCAGCACAATCAGTGGCTCCTTCTATATTTTAGAATAAGAGCTGAAGCAGTCACAAGTCCCGATTCTCCTCTTACATACAAAGAGAGGTAAATCAGGATTATTCCGCTGTCGTCTGTGGAAACAGTGATATAAAATTAGGATAGCAAGCTTTTTTTTTTTAAAAATTTGCAAAAGTAACAGTGATTTTTCTTTCATTATATGATGCATCACAAAGCAACTCCATAAAACTTGTCCATATCACATATCCTGTTCTACTCACAGTGATAATAAGGATGGAGTTCTATATGTAATGCTTGTGCACTCTAGGATCAATTTAGATCTCTGAATTTACAAGTATAACAGATGATCTGTTGTAAAGAGCAATTCAATTCTATTTGCATGTACTCTTGGGCAAAATCAATTAGGCCATATGATGGAACAAAATTTGGTCCATTATTTAGACTTCGCTGAAATATGGAGAGGTGGAGGTGTAAACCTGAATTAGATGTTTATTCTGTAAATTGAAAGTTTTGCTGGGGTGAAGGGAAAAGAGGAAAATTTGCTTTAGAATTGAAGACCTTGAAAATAAGTTGCTGCAAATTCTAGTTTAACAGAGGAGGGGAATTGAAAGATATCATGTTTACCATTGAGCTACAAACTTGCATCTTATCTAATTCTACCTCATAAATAAGCTATTACGCTGTGAGCTCCTGCAGGAGGAGGGGGGAAAAAAAACCAGCACAAAACAAAACCTCAGAAAAACCCCACAACAATCAAGCAGTTTGTTGTGAGGGAATGGATAAATCTTTTTGTTCCTGCTGAATAAGTTGCTGGCATTACAGGTGAAACATTCATGGTAATTAGTTGAACCTGTGCTTCAGCCCCCCCCAGAGTTTAGACGTGTTCCTTAAGGACAATCTGTAATGTATGGGAGGAGCTGTCAAACTTAAACTTTGGGTCCCCTAGTCCCTCCCCCTCCCCTCCAAAAAGCGTATTTTGGTAGCTAGCATACCTACCCACACGTTCCCTACTGCCCTTTTAAAAGAGAGACTTTTAAGACTCTCTGAGTTCAAACAAGACGTTTGAGAGATGCTTAATTGGCCCCACTGGATGGGAAAGCATTAAATCCTGGTCCCCAACACTCATTCGGTGTAGCTTCTTTTTAAATGGCAAGCAGAATCATCTAATTCTATATACAAATCAACTAGCACGATACTGCTTGGTTGAAAGGGTCACCACAATTATGTAAAACACGAGTATTAACTATAATTGGGATAGTTTGCTAATACAATAAAAAGCTCTGAACATGAGAAAAGTTATGCTCACAGCAGTAGCTATCACTTTCTAAAGTAAGAATTCATGGATGAAATGACATGAAAAAGATGGTTATAAAATTTTAATGGAATGATAAAAGGCAAAAGTCAGCCTCTCAGCTGAATTCTTAAAATCCCTATATATCACAATCAGCTCCTTAACTGTAAAATCAATGTGGAGTATAACATGTTGTCAATGTGGTTGTCACTGGAGGGAAGACTGCAAAGTATGACAGCTACACAGCTCAGCCTGACAATGATGAAAATAAAATCATAAAGCTTTTTACATGGATGTAATTGTTTATATAAGTAACTACTGAACATGGGAACAGTGGGCATCTTTTTCCTTAAGATTCCTAGTTCATATTTCAAACCGTTTCATTACAGTATTAATACTAGAAGGTAGTCTCATTTTGGCAAATGAAATTATCTTTTATGGCAGGCTATTTTGCTCATCTGCTTCGAAAGTTCAGACTCGACTTAAAATGAAGGCACAAAATTGTCATTAATCTCTTTTAATTCCCTGACTGGAACCACACATTTGTTTACTTATTGTACAGACTGGGGGAGCAAGGAGCTATACTCTCATGGATGTATTTTGGGGAATCTATTCTTTCATTAAGAGGCTGAGACACGTACCTGGACTACTGCCCTTTAAAGCTAATGAGAAATATCTGATTCGCTGGGAAACTCTCTCACTAAGCAGAATAGAAATTCTGTGCCTTTGATTCTTGAATCATTTACTCTTTTCAGGAACATGGACAATGAAATGATACATATTAACAAAATGTGGTGTCTTTCATATACTACCAACTGCATCCCGCAGAAAATCCAAATTGGGTAGCTCTGGGCACAAGGGATCACAGGAATCTTGTATCGCATCAGATCACAGAACTCAAAAGTCGTTAAGCTGTTCATGCAATGACATGCAGTCCATATGAACCCCTTCAGTACATAGTAAGAGCCATCTTCAGAGTAATCAGACTTTTTGCCCTCTACTGCTCCAAATGCACATTGGTTCCAGAACCTCAGCCTACCAGTTAAGAAACTTCTTCTAATTCCTAATTCATAGGCATGCATGGGCAGTTTGTGCTATTTATCATACGATCATCATATCATATCTGCCACAATACTACTTCATCTTTTTTTATGTCCTTTTGCTATTTACCCTGTCACGTATTTCACATGACTTTCTCTTCCCTTTATCACCTCACCAGGTTTTGTCTTCTCTTGCTTCAGTTTCCACTTGTCTGTCTTGAGCACAGGTGACCACATTCACATCAACTAACTATGGATTAGTTTATATGCCTAAATTATAAGGACCTAACTTGCATAGCTGAAGTAGGAGACTTGTCTTCTCAAACAACGCAGCAGAGAAAGCAAGCACTTCCAAAAGCTGAGAACTGCATCATCTGCCCTCCTGCCCTGCATTGCCTCTCTCTATTGTCTACATAAGGAAGCTTTAAGAGAACAGACCTCCTCATCCTGGAACCAAAGCTGCGTGGTAAGCATGCCAGAGGAGCACACCATAGCACTCTATATGATAGGAATAACACTTCCCTGTTTTGTTGAGAAGTAGCTCAGCTGATACATTGCAGGAGTTCTCTCTCTTTTTTTTTTAATTGCTTTTTTTCTCTAGCAACTTCCATACGCAATGATCTCAAGTGACTACTGTGTACTTTTGACATTACTTATTGTGAATAAACATGGGACTGGCCTATAACTTCTTTATACATAAAAGAGATGGACTTGCAGTCACTTATGTAAAAACTAAAAAATAAAAAAATTGGACTGCCTGGCAGGCAACTTGCAAAACCTTCTCTCAACTACTGCGAGCCAGGTTTGCCGTAAGGGCTTCAGTAAGAGTTCTCTATGCTGGAATCGTACACTGACCCATGGGACTGAAATGAAGAGAACATGCTGGTGACTGAGATGTCCTGCTGTACGCAACTCATTGGACTGCAGACAGTTTCTGGGACGCTCAAAAGAAAGGAACAGGCAGCTTTTCTCTAAAGTAGCAATTTTGCTAGCTTAAAATTTCTCCAAATCAATATGGATTTTCTCAAGCACTAGAAAAAGCACCTTTCTCATTTGATCAAAGATTACACCGTGTGGATTGCTACCAGCCAATATAATGTTGCGAATCATAAAGCTACACCATAAGAATGCAGTAGCTGCCATTGGGCCAGCTTCAGGTAGCTATAACCAACTCCTTTACAGCTTCCTTCTCAGACAGCTCAAAGACTTACCATAACAAAAGGGAAAACTTAACTGATATCTTCTTTTTTTTATATCTAGAAAATCTAATTTTTTTTCTGAATAAAATGCGTGAAATTCTGCTCTCAGTTCAATGGTACATACTGACCTTTCAGTTCAGTGGTGATTACATTGATTGCAAGAGAGTTATCTTAAATTTACATGCAAGTTACTGAAAGCAAGATCTAATCCAGAAACTTCATCAACTGTTTCTATTTGTCTGGCAGTAAATAGTCTGATGCTATACTGACCAAGATCACTGGAACAAACATCTTTTATTAACACATGTTTAGCAGGTTTTAAAATATTCATAGGATGTGTACGTTATTGTTATCTGGCACGGGCAGGTTAGACTTTTAAAAATGCATGGAATCACTTACTAGTGCCACGCTCATGTAAATGGAAGTATTTGAAAATTATTTACATCATTTTTTTCTTGCATTAAAAAATGCCCCAAACCTACTGATCTGTATATGGAGACATTTTATTATTAGATACAACGAATTTTTATGGCAGCATTTGCTAATTTTTCCTTAATCATTCCCAATATCCTCCTAGTTTACTAAATATTAATCATAAATAAAGTATAATATGCAGATATATTGTGAAATTGTCAGCGTGTATTAGTAGAACTCTATTGACTTTAAAAGTGGATGTTTTGGTTTACATCTATTGCTATCAGGTGCATGTGCACATAAACACACACACACACACGCATTTCTTTTATTCCTACAGATATTTTATGCTTTGTTGAAACAAAAAAGACATATATTCACTGCATAAAAATCAATAAGAACATGTGTACATGCATATATTTCAACAGAGTAAGAGATATGGGAAATTTCTTCTGTCAAATTGTACTTTAAAAAGCCAACGTCTAGTGGTTAGCAGGGCCAGGAATTAAGTGTACTTCCGTAACAAGCTGTCAGTATAGGCAGTTTTATAAGAAACATATTGAAACCTTGACAGAAATAGTGCTTGTACCCAGTGACAATCATTCAGTCTTAAGCAATTGAGCTGAATATCCTTTCACAGATGGTAGCCCTCCACAATGACACCGAACCCAGAGTCCTTTGTCACCACTGAAAGTTGGAGGGGTTTTTGTAAATTACAAGGGTTGTTGGATACTGGGGGCACGTCAGCATGTATTCTGTAGCAGTATCAGTGCAAATGGAAGAGGACATTTTGAGGAAAATAATTTTCCCCTTGGAGACATGGAGTTTGCAACTGAACTACAGAAGTTTGTTTCAGGCTAAGGAACACGATGTAGCATCACAGCCAAAGAGGTGAGTTGTTTGTTAATATTTCAATTGTGTAAACCCTGGCAGAGGCATTATATTTTTCTTTTCTTGTTCTTAAATTTCCTTTGGCAACATCTATCTTCCATACTAACTTAAGGCATTTTTGCAGCGAGGTTTTGCAGAGGGTAACATTTTGTGCTAGTGCGCAAAGACTGTCCAAGTTCTATGCAGCAGGTAACTTCTACACATATGTTCAAGAAGACTATATAGGAATGTACATACTATGTAGGCCTTCTGCCCTATCCCTAACTCCCCAAAAGAGAATTTGAAAGTTCTATGCCTACTACTTTGCACAAAAAATAAATTTTACATATACTAACAAGTGATGCCTTTCAAATGCACTTCTGCTCTCCTGCTATTTAAAAAGAAACAACACTACGTGAACTATCGGACCAAAGCTAAATAATCATTGCAATTTGAATTAAATAGTCATAGGAGACTGGTTGCATTTAGATCATGAATGTAGACAAGTTTAATAATATTGTATCCACTTTTGGTAACAAACAATTACAATAAAGGAATTGAATCTCAGCGAAGATTTTCACAGGTAGATAACACATCTTCAGCATGTAAAGACCAAGTTCAGAACTTACTTATATTAGGTAATTACTTATAGGTAATGTGTTCATAGATGCACTTATACCTTTGGAGCTTAAATGGATTTATCAGATAAATTTCTGTTGTGAATTATTTGCTCAGCTTCAAAGAAAAATGTTTTACAATTGTGGGAACACATGTTTTCTTCTGGGTGTTTTCTCAAGATAGACAGCTATCCATTTAGAGAAGGGACTAAAATGAAGTTGAGTCACCAGCACTGACTATTTGCTACAACAATTGCATATGAGCATCAGGTTAAATTTACGGTCTGAAATGCAGATCTCATATCAGTGTAAAATCAAGTAAGACCACAAGGCACTTTGGGGTGAAGGCAGAGAAAGCAACATAGCGATGAAACCAGTAACGAAACATCCCCCACTCTGCCTTTTTCTGCTTACTTATGACTTACTTTCTTAATAAACAACTCTTTAGAAAATACTTAATTTCTCTAAAATTTAGTACAATGGGGTCATCCATTACTGATTTAAAAAAAAAAAGCAGCAAAGAATATGTTTGAAAACAACAGATTTTTCCAAAAAGTGTGCTATTAGATATCCTGCTACATTGTAAGAGAAAACTAATAGCTCAGTTTCTTGAAAAAAGCTGAAAATTATGTATTTTGTATATGTATTACATACAGCAAGCTCAAGTTTTGTCCTATGTTGTATCAGGTGCAAAACCCTACCCTGCCAACTAAATGGCTGCTGATATTGTTTGTTAGATCAAGGAACTGTTGAACAAATTACGTGGAGTGAGACTGCAGAACGTAGAAGTATTAACGAGGCAAGTGACGGGATTGGCAATGACAAACTTAATTTCAGACCAGTAGATCACCACTTTGAATTAGGAAAGATCACTGGGAATGAAAAGTTCTGTTCAGCTGTGGTAAAGCTTAGGTACTCTCAACACAGAGATAAGACAACTGTCATATATTATTAACTTCAACTTGTTTTCTCTGATATGACTGAAATCAAAATCAAGTCCCTGAATATAAAGGAATACCACCTACAAAGCTGTACTTACCAGTGTATCTTAAAGTAACCATATATGAACACATATGCATGGAAGGATATTATAAAAAGAAATTATACTACTTCACAAAACATATATTTAAATATTCATGTTTTATGAAAATCTAAGACAGCAGATACTTGATCCCTCGGGAGTTATTATTGCAAGTTAATATTCAGGAAGGAAATATATTATTGCTATTTAACTGAGAAAGCTAGATAACCAAAAGAAATTAAGTGCAACGGCAGCTGAACCGTTATATATATTTTCTGCTAAAGGGAGTTAAATAAGATCGGACTGCTTACTGTCCTCTGCTGTAGTCATTGAAGTCCACTTGCTATAAGCATTGCCATAACCATTGGAGGCAACTACTCTCATCTCATACTCGGTGTATGGCTGAAGATCTCCGACCCTGTGTTGTAAGGAAGCAGTAGGGCTGGAAAGCAAACTGCAAAAAAAAGCAGGATGAGTAGCATCGTTAAACATCCCAGCACCTAAAGAAAGACTAAAACATTACACATCTTGTAACAAAACCAGCCACCCTAAAGCTGAGCCATATTCAAGATAACGGGACTTTTCTTGCTCAGCAGTTGACGGTGGCCTTGCTATGGTCTGCGTACTCTAAAATGTCACCAGCAGAATGCCTCCGCCGCATCTGGAGTCGGTAGCTGGGCGTGCCTGGGGCGTTGTTGCGAACTGGTGTAGACCAGACAACCTGAAGACTGGTCGGAGTGGCAGATGAAAGCCTTGGAGGCATCACGCCATCTGGAGCTGTCGAAAAACATGGATGAATTAGAGCAGAGAAAACCATGGAGAACATATGCCGGGTGGAAACAAAATGCTCCATATACTGGAAAAACTGTTCCTCAGGATCAACAGCAATGTTAACATGGTCCATTTAGTTTAACATTTTCACTACTGAACAATGCTCTCTCCTTATTTTCTTCTTTCCAATAGAGCTACGTGAGTATAATTTTGCTAAAAGCAAACCTCCAAACACCAAAAGTAATTCAGAAGCAACGTATTCTCTACCACCTGTTCAAATATTATCTATTTCTCCTTGTGCCCAGCTCTGCCACCTCGAGAAGTTAAAGAAATGCTCATGGAAGTGTTAGCCAGCAAGAGTAAAATTGATCAGACTTTTTATCATTCAGATACATTCTCACTCTTATAAATTAATAATATTTTAAAAAGAAAATAGCAGAAATTTTAAGGGAAAAACGTCTTTAGGTAGAAATGAAAATAGATACACTGAAGTCTCAGCCTCTAGCCCACTGTTTTGTTAAGGAACTTAATTTTTATGAAGTCCAGGAACTGCAGATCAAAATCTGTCAGTAATGATACCACCAATGACCTTTAACTGCTGCAAATTTCACTGCGTGCAGTGAAAAGAACTATGCCAATTTGCACCCCTCAGTTTATGGCTTTGTTTTTTCTTTAAGAAGAAAACAATCTGTTGAAGAAACTTTCTGTATATAAACACATCTGGAACTTTTATATATTATGCATGTCTGTAGCAGGAGCTGTGTAGCTCTTTTCCAGAAAGTTAAAACACTGGAAAGTTACTGCCTTTGTCATTTAAACTCTTGCATAATAGTTTTGCTTTTTATGGTCCAGTAGTTACCATTTGCTTCTTTCTTTGGTCTT
The DNA here is from genome assembly GCF_028858705.1 of Grus americana. Taxonomy (NCBI): domain Eukaryota; kingdom Metazoa; phylum Chordata; class Aves; order Gruiformes; family Gruidae; genus Grus; species Grus americana. The sequence goes on from NC_072854.1 coordinate 102,675,261, forward strand.
TCTAACAGAAATTTTTTGTTGCTGTTATTTTCTTCCTTCTCTCTATTGGAAAAAACAGTCTCAGAGATCTGTAACTTAAGGTGTAGTTGTAAGCCTCAAGGCATAAGTTGTAAGTTGTAATATGAGCGAACAGTATTTTACAGTAAGTTTTATGATTTTCATTTACCACCTGTATATGAGGTGGTTACTAGGAGGAAAGTAACAGACTTTGTGATACACTGCCTGAATCATTTTCTCCCTGAAACAGATGAAAGGATGGCATTGGCTCGGAAACAAAAAAGTTATCAGTCATATACAATAGGGTTTTTTTTATACTGACACATACCCACAGAAATATGTGAACTAGCACCTGGCTCCTTTACTCTGATGATACATATTTATGACTGGGGAACTTCAAAATTCTTCAGCTCCAGCTCCAAACTGTATTACGTAGAAAGGCACAAGACATATCTTGCTCCAATCCAGAGATTTGTTCCCTTTCCCTCAAGTTCAAGGTCTGCCAGTTCTCATAAGAAATTTTTACTAAAAGCTGGCTGCTGGGGTACCTGAGTTATTACCAGGTATTTTACTTCTGAGAATTGGCCTCTAGCCCTGCAACCCTCTTGGTTTTTTTCAGGACAAGATGAAGTGGAACAGGATCTCCAGCTCCCTTCACTCCCTTCCCCTCCTCTCTGCTACTGTGAAAAAGACAACATAAAATTTCTGGGCTTCAGCCAGCCTGGCTGCCTTTGGATGCTCCCTCCTGCTGCTGTTACTAGACCTAGGCAATAAGGCTCCAGTAAATCCCGAGTAAACTTGAAATCTTCCTGTTTCCAAATCCAGGAGATGCCTGAGACTAAGGTAATTCATGGTCTGCAGATCCCTTGCCAACACCTTCAAGGCCAATCAAGAGCTTGTGAGCACCTCAACTCAGAGGGAAGAAGATGGCTGATTTAACTTGAACAGCCCCCAACATCCCTCCAGCTGAGCCATCAAAACCAAACATCTGCACACCAAATGCCTCTGTATGTGAATCAAATTCCACTCTCAAGTAAAATGGAGAGCACATATTTACCTCACTTAACATTGTTCTGTTTAGCAGCAACATAGCTAGTGTTGGAGTTAAGTTGTGCGATAAGGGGGTTTGAACCTTATGGATGTAACGTACAGTAGATAATCATGAATTATTTTGGCATCCCTTTATAAAGTGATTCCTGAAGTTGTTAGGAGGCAAACTCAGCCAGCATGAGAAAGACGGCACAATTGATGTAAAAACTTTTATTAGAGGGTTTTAAAAAATGCTTTCACAAGCTGGCGCTAACCGAAAGACTCGATATCCCTTCAAAGCAGGGTACTACCTGATTTAAAACTGAACTGTCTGTAGCTTAAAATGCACCAGTTGTTTTAAGTGCACACAGAAATTCTACACAGCAAAACTAACTACATCTAATTACCTGAGCTGTAATTTGGCCAGGAAGCCAAAGTTCACATTGTTATTGAGGAGACAGTGTGTGTAACTCACTGAGGAGGCAAAAGTGTTAAATTTATTTCCAGTTCCATCAGGGCACATCACTTCACCTTTGGCTTTCATTTCTCAATCTGTTAAATGGAGATAATAATACTTATCCTTCTTTGTAAGGCTTTCTGAGATCTACAAAGTAAAAGCTCCGGTTAAGCTTTATGTATGTATAGTGGTGGTTATTACAGCGATACAGGAATGTTCATCAAAAAAACAAAGATGTAGCTGTCTAAATGTCAATAACAATTCATAGTGCAGATGTTATTTTAATGGCGTAGGTAATCTCAGCTCAATGTTCAAATCTCTTCTACCAACAAAAGCACAGCACAGGGAAGAGTAGAAAATTTGGACAAATCTCTTGTGAAAGTCGACTGACCTGAAGAACAAGCCGAGCCCACTACTTTCAAACCGACATGTTAGAATATATGGCAAATTTATCTCATTTGAAAGACATCTTGTAGGTCTCAGAGAATGTCCTCAGCTATGCACTAGAGCCAGTGTCCTCAGCTCTGCGATTCAAAAAGGAATAGGGCAGGGGGACTGGAGGGTACGACAAAGAAATTGTCGAGTCTCTGCTGAGTCGTAATGAGAAAGGTGCTCTGTTAAGCTAATCACACTTTGATCATTAAAACTACAGAGCGCTTCCCCCCAAAAAACTGGTAATTCTAAATTGCACACAAAACATCCTTCGAACATTGCAAACACTCCTCATCACCAAGGTCTTCAGTGTAACATTTCCCTCAGCTTAACCCTTTTTATCCGATCCATATTCCCGAGAGACTCCTTACTACCCAAGTAATAACTGGCAACCAGCAATAATTCTGCTGCGAATTTCTCAACAGAAGAGCCATGTATCTATCAGCTTGATATATCGTCTTTAAGATGCAATGTTGCTCAAAAAGCTCCCCTCAAGCTTTAATATGACCCCCAGGGGGCAACCACTCCACTTGCAACCTACTGAATCAACATCTAGCCCAGTAAATCCTCACTTAGCAGGGCAGAAAGTCACGCTTTGTATATGAAAAGACTACAAAGGCAGAATAAAATGTTTAATCAGATGTCAATTTTAATCAAAGAATTAATAAACAGCCCCGCAAAATAATAAAAACTGAAGATTGTTTCAAGCTGACAATGATATATTGTATTCCAGATACTCAGGTATATGCAGATGAGTCAGGAAAGATCTGATCCCTGCTCAGCCACTAATGTGCTAAGCGGTCTTGGAAAAGTGTTTTAACTTCTTGCCTCAATTTCCTTATCTTAAACAACATATGCAGTAGTAGTGAGCTTTCTAAGCATTTGTTTATTTTAGGACAGCAAGCATTGTGTTAAATAACTGTGCTTAAATGTTTACTCCATGTTGAAGGCCTGTATTCATTATATTTATCATAAGGATATATCTGAAATTAAAATTTTCTGAAAGTAGATGGCTGTAAGTAGGATTGTTAAAGGTGAACTATCATTAGGATAATAAATTATTATTTAGTTATTACAATATCTGCACTATTAATCTTAATAAGATGGAGAAAACCCAGTAGAGCTTGATTTGATATCTATCAATCTGGTGTAAACTCACACCAATTTTGACGTGAAGCGACACCAGTTTTAATAGTGATCAGATATGTTGGCCCTGCTGTATCCATAATATCTGCAGACAGGCAGCTAGAAGAGTTTGGAGTTATGTAAATGTAACTTTACAATTTGCCACATCTGCACGTGTAAAATATTTAGCATAGATGATGCATTTGCATCTTATCAAAATATTTTTTATACACGTGTATGCAAATGATAACTGCAGGTATTTAAGTACAGAGAAGGAAAATAGGCTCTCCACAGTCTGTGCCATAACGGCGAGGAAAAGTTTCAGTCAGACTGCCTTTACATGAATGTCTCAGTCATGCCTACTCTCACTCTTTTCCAGGTTCAATTCACAAATCCCATTTCTTTATCTTATTGCAGTGATTGTTTAGATACTCCCGATTCATTTTCTATTTTAGGTGCCCACACTGAGATCATCTCATGACGGCACTTTTTGTGGCAATATGTTCTGCACGTTGACATTTGTTTCTCCTGATTTTGCCAGGTATGCCTGTTATCTGGTTGTTTGCTCAGTCCAAATAATTCCAGTCATTGCACTCTCCATAATTCTCAACGTGGCCATGTGTTTTTGTTTCATTTAACCGAAAGACAGGCCGTGATGCTGGGTCATATGTCATCACTAGAAGGGCATGCTAGTTATAAACCTTTATCTATCGGCAAAGCAGAAGATTGCTTTTTTGTTTCTTATCTTCACAGGTTCATTGAAGTTTACTCCAGTTTGGTTTTTAACCCTCTTTTCCCAGCTATCTCTCCTACTGAGTGTATAGAAAATACACATGGTTGTTCTAGATTTTTCATTTAATATATGTGTTCAATCATGTTGTTTTCCACCTACTTAATGCCTAAAGAATGCATAGAGTATTCTTGGATTTTTCTTTTTAATTTTATAATTTCACTGATATATGTTTTCAGTTACAGATATATCTCCATATGTAATAATACATATACCAGGGACAACGCACCCCTTATTCAACACACATCCATGCACTTTGGAACGTACAATGTGCAAGGTCCACGGTGGCCTTCTTGCTTGCCCCTCTGACACATGGGGCTTGGGAAGAAAGGAAGCTGCGCTATGGGAAAAAGCAAGTAAAGACACATAGAGGAGTAGCTTAAAGCCTCCGTAAACTTCCCAGTAAATCCGAACCTGTTCATGCCTCATGTTCATCAAATTTTCTTTTCAGAAGTATAACATAAACGGTACAGAAACATCTTATTCTCTCTTCATGATCTATCCTGTTTTATACATCTGATCTCTGCTACGATAGTAATTTCACTTGAAAAGGAATGGCTTTGTAAATCTTTTCACTTTTAGCATTAATCTTTAATGTTACTTGTAAGGCACAATATCACTTGGAAATATGAAAACAAGAAGTTTGAAAAAAATCTAAAATTTATCTTTATCTGGATTGACTGTGTAAGTTCTAACTGCAAATTTTCCTCCGCTTGCCCTATGTGGTATTCCGAGCTGCAGAGTACAATCTTATTAGGGCCCTGTAAATCAACTCAGGCTTTACTCCATGACCTGCAGATCTGAAGTTTAAGACAGTTGTCTTTTGAAATGCCAGAGCAGGCTTACTTATTACTCATTAATACTGCTTTAAAGAAAAACAAAATCTCATCTCCCCCTCCTTTTAATGAACTTTTCTTCATGTACAGTCTCAACATCTGCAATCCAGATATGGGTCTCAAGTAAAAATATGTGTAAGAAACGCCCCTTTCCTAAGTGTTCATAGTCAACAGTATGAAAATGCCTTATAGATTTGTCACCTTTACATAAGAAGTAACCTGTCTTCCTTCCCTCATGCTGGATAGAAGTTTACCCATGTTATTCAGCAAGAACTTTGCTAAATTCTAAAAGCTACAAAGGAATGCCAATAAGCAATTAGCTGAATGATTAATGATTTTAATACCTGTAATAAAGACATTGGATGGAATTTATAACTGCCCAGTAAAACTAATTAGTCATCAGACTGTTTAAAAGGGTGCCTAGCCAATAACGGTCATATCACAAAATTAATTTTTAAAAAAAAGGCCATGAAGAAAAAACATCAGGATTGGTATTACAAAATCAAGCAGAAACCACAATTAAACAAACAACTCCTGTGGGTAAATTGTGACTGTAGTTCCTGGAAAATTAAACCTTTGAGAAACTATCAGATCTGCCTCTTTTTACTTACATAAGGGAACAGATGTGGCAACAGCAGAGGGAACAAGATCCTGTCTATCTTCATGCAATAGCTACAGCTTCCTACATGAAGCAACTTCAGAGATTATTTTCAGGATTTTTTTTTTTTTAAAGGAAAAGGGTGAAAGAATTTGACATTCTTACAGCTTCCCTTACAATTACTACCTGCAGGCAGAGAGCTATGAGCAGAGGCAGGTATGCTAGCTTTCACATGGGTGGCAGCACTGGCACCTCTCACCTCTGGTGAGACTCTCATAGACTGCTGGTGAGGAGACAGTTGGCTAAATCAAAGTTTCTTTCTTGATGTCCATAGCACAATTTCAAAGAACTGCAGGCTGGCTTTTAAGGTTTTTCCTTCATGTTTGAAACTAACCAGTACTTAGAGAGCTGTGGAAATAGGGGATTCCCCAAAGCAACAAAAAAACTCCAAATTATGTCCCTGATGGTTGGGAAAAGACCAGGGAAGAAAATCTGAACCTATGCAGCCTAAAGAATACTAGAAGAACAAGGGGATAGACCTATAGTAATCTTCAACTTCACAGAAGTTTTGCAAAGACAAAGAGAATCTCTGTGTCCTGGGAAACAAGATGTACGGTAATGGGATTAAACTGCTGCGAGATTTCAAAGTGGAAAATCTCCATCAGACTAAACAAAAGTTTTACTAGAAATGAGATGAGCTTATGGTTTTAAGGAAAGAAAATGCGCAATATGATTTCCTGATGAACTCTTTTTCAGCCTAATAATTCAATGAAGGAGACACTAACATCATAGAAGATGGAGGAACAACAACAAAAAAAAAAAAGACAAGGCACAGAGGTGGTGATGTTACAAGAAGCACATGCCTCAGGCTGAAGCATAAGTTGCTGAAAATGAATTTTCACTATTGTTTCATTCTATGACTGAAAGGAAAACAGAGGATATTTAAAACCAAAAAGCAGCATTCCACATGAACAAGTGGACGTGGTTTCTGCACATGATTGTTGCTATGTCTCCACTAAGAAAATATAGCAACCTAACTACATGCTAAAGAAAGAAAGAAAGATATTAGAAAAGATGTGATTCTTGTTAAATAAGTTTGGTTCAAATGCTAGCATTACGAATGCTAGTACGAATGTGCCAGTGGACTGTTACTCACAGAACAATCTAATCTGCTGACAGAAAACAAAAGTGTTACCAGTTGATGTGCATTTTGACAGAAGCATCAGTATATTTATCCCTAAATGCACAGACTGGAGAATAATGCAGGTTTGCAAATAAATTAGATCTGCAATAAGATTACCTGTAGTTATTTTTAATCCATACATTTCTCTGCAGTACACAGAGGATGATGTGAAATACTACCATTTCTGATAGCATCCAAGCTTGAGAGTGTCCATAAATAGAAAACGGATCTGACAAGATGACAGATTAGCTGGTGTTAGGGAGCCACTACGCACAGTGGGCGGTGCAGTCTTATTATATCTTGAACGTCCTACGGGCATCTGTGAGATCCAGGTCACTGGACTACCTTTTGGCCATGAAACAACTGAAGCCCTAACAGACATTTCCCCCCTCAAATTCTCTCCTTATTTGCAGAAAAAGGAGGAAAAGTGGTTTCTTCAAAGTTTCTGCTCCCAGTAATCCAGGCAACACAGAGCTGGACTTGGTTTGCAGCTGCTAATGAACTCCTTTATGCCATGTGTGGTAATCACCAAAACCCCTTGTCTCCTTGTCAATGTCTTTTTATAGGGAAAATGGGAGGCAGGTGTTGAGAAAGAAGGGAGCGACTCTTCCAGCTTGCAGTTGTTGTCCTCGTCCCCCTCGTCTCCTCCACAGACAGCAACAAGCAGAAAGTCTGACTGGCATGCCTGGAGGGGACCAGCTCTCTGTGCAACTCTCCCAAACCACTGCACCCCCTCAAGCTGCCACCTCTTCTCTTTCCCGTTCTGCAACAGAGAAATGTGCATTTACACTGCCACGTTTCCAGTGGCATTTCCATGTTTATTTGAATGTTGGTTTGAAATGAATACTATATAGTACTATGATTTATATAAATAGAGAGAACATTTAGAAAAAGAAAATCAGTATTGTTGAATAAGAACAGTAAAATCTTAGTTATAAATGAGGAAAACCAGTCACCTTTTAACTAAAAATAGCCAGTGTTTATACCAACAAATAAACCATTGTTCACAGCAGATGCCCACATTAAAGGATCAGATGACTTTATCATTACGGGGAGTTGCAAGGTTGCAAAGACCAAGGCACTCCCTCTGGATACCTCAGCTGAGAATGTGCCGTCATTAATACATCTCATTACAGCTTTGGTTTTGGTTCCAGTTCTAGTCTCCTGATGGTATTGATATAAAACAATAGTAAATCTACAAACATAGCTGGTCTCACTGTGTTTCAGATTTTGTGATGTGTTCACGATATGGTATTTCCCCAATCACTGTTCATACACCATTGTTTTCTATAAGGAGCCTGCAGAGTTTCCGAAAGCTTTTGTATATTCTAGCTTACTTAATCTTCTGAAATACATCTTATGAAACATATGTATATGACATAGGAGAAAAGCAACTAGTTCTTGCATATTTTGTTCATATATCAAGAAGCGCCATAGGAGTGCACTAGGGAATATGTTGTCAAAGAAACCATGGAATTTTATATTCTCATTTCCCATTTTCTCTAAGGTTTAGGTGCTTATCACAACAATATCAAAGTGTCTTCTATGTCAATGCATTGAAATAAATATATTCCCACTGAAAGTCATGAAGAAAATTCAGAAATTGGGAATGTACAAAATCTCATCAATGTTACAAACTCTAACTTTACTGGAAGTCTCGTCTTTGCTTGTGGGAAGTGTTGTTTGCCTAAAGACAGTGGAAGTCATGGCCTTAAAATACTGAGGACATAATTCTTTGAAAATTTATCTCTTCTTATAGTTGAGTCTAAAAATTTGCTCCCTGGAAGCTTTTTTCAGTAACAATCATATTCTCACAAATGGAAGTTAAAAAAAAAAAAAATTACTAATTTGCTCCAATCTTCAAGCTATTAAAAAGCATATTATCTTTTCCTGTTCACCTGAGTTGGACAAAGCTGAAAACAAACATATCAAAACAACAAGACTTATTAAGTAGAAACTCTGGTTTGTGTGTTATCTTAACCTGCTTCTCAATTCACTCTAAGGCATTCAAAGCCTTTGAAATAGCCTATACTCTCTAGTTTTCTTCTGCAAAGGAAAGCATATGTCAGGTTCAGACACAATACCAAAAATGACTGTATATTTTATTAAAAGTCTATTTTTCACTCTCTCTCTCTTTTTAACAAAAGTCTAATTTAGTTGTTGTTCCCTTAGGTACAAAGTACACAGTTCATAATTCATTTGATATAAAATGTCAGTTTAGATTTTTGCACTTCTTTGATAAATGAGAAAAAACATGTACATTTCAATTTCCTGTGACGACGTTTTACTAGCAGAAGCCCCCCTCCCATTGTGCTGCTCAAAGACCTTTGTGTTAAATTAAACATCAAGATTCTGAAACTGTAGGGAATGATATTTCCAAGACATACAGTACAAATATATGAGACTGGGAAAAAAGGTAATGATTTTTCCTACCAGTAAAGTGATCTCTCCCAAAGAGCATCTTTGATCCTTGAATTAGTTCTCAGTTATAATTTAATATATCAAAACTGTCAGCAGCTTTCCTTACATTTAGACATAAAGTGATATAGTCAGCTCCACAAAGAGCAAAATACAACATTCAGGGGCTTGCTCCTCTCCCAACATGTGCCTGTGACTCTAAAGTCTATCAATATTAATGGGGAAAATCTGTGTACATCAAAGGATATGGCAGAGAATTAATTTAATTGTATCTGTCATCATTAACAGTATGGAGTGGTTTTTCCTATATAACCAAATCCTGCCGTTGATCAACATGCAAAACTCTCGGGGGGGGGGGGGGTAATCTGCACAATGGCAGAGAGTAGAATCAAAAATTTAGTTCTGGGAATAAAACTATTATAATGAGGAAAATAACAACAAAACACTGTATATTATTCTCTTATGTAACACGTAAGGCCGAGGCCGACAAATCTGAACTATCACATTTACAGAGTAAACAAGAAGTCTTATCACTTCTCAAAATTGCCGACTGCAATGCTATGGCTGTCACTTCACGTTACAGTCTAGTTCAACAGCTGCAGTATCAATAAATTAAGCTGTATTAGAAAATAGCAATAGGACCACATTCTGATGCTCATGTTGAGTATCAGCACCCATGAACAAAAATCCAGATCCACAAATGCCCAGAGCTCACGACCCGTTCCTCTTGCCCCCTTTGCTGCTGACGTGCGCTGCCTCGCCCTGACCAGAGAAGTGTCTTTAGCCCTGTGTTACAACAGTACCTGCTCCGTCTTCTCCTCCAGTAAAGACGACTTCACCCCCAGTAGTACAGTTGGGCAGTATTCTGCCTTCCTTGCTTATGAACCTAGGGATTAGTACGCTGCCTGGCAAGTGGGAGATGGGAATGTTAGTCACTTCAGGATGAATAATCCAGATCTCCTTTTTTCGGCCAGTGCTCTGAGACAAGCTATGACAGAACATAAAAGGTGACACCTCTGTTCCACCTAACTGTGGCAAAAATTCCTAACTGTTTTTATGGATTGGTCTCCCACTAAAAATAGCATTTCAATTGACAGAAATACGATCCAGGTGTTATCCACTGAAGCAAAATATTTAATATTTAAGGTGAATAAAAAGCAATTCAGACAAGCCTATTCACACATGGAAATAATCCATGCAAAATATACAGTTGACTTCTCTGATGAATAGGGTAATAGGATTACAACCTTTTATACCCAACCCATTCACACAGGAATGTTCGTACAGCATTATTAAGTAGCTACTCATCAGTTAATGTCCTGTTCTAGATACTTTTAACAAATAAACCATTTATATGAATTAACTCTTGGCTTCATTTCCTCAGATAATGCTGAAGAACACATAAATCCACTGGAATTGGTGGAAGTGTGTCAATATAGAACAATGAATGATCTATTCTCAAGAATTTTTACTGAAAAGACCTTGGCTACTATCATCTTGTTCAAAATTGGGTAACCTAATTGATTAAAAGTCTTAGTAACACCATCACCATGTTGTGTTTTGCCTTATACGCCACAAGACATGTCACAGCATTTACCGCAATCTGCACGTGCAATTCACCATATGTTGAGGTAAAGGAAATACCTTGGCAATACTTATTCTCTACAACACAGATTTTCTTCGATCTTTTGACAAAAAAGTAGAGAGGCAGGGAAAACTTCCTCTCCTTTGTTCATTTTTAAAACATAGCCTAAAAAAGGCTAAATCTTCATCACAGAAAATTTACAGCTGCTTAATTCAGATTACAACCATCAGGAACATCCTGTTGAATTTTTTGGACAACACTATCAATTTCTTACGAATAACACTCTCAAATAGGCTTCTCAGCATGTAAGAGCACTCTCAACTTTGGTGGAAGGAAAAATAGAGAAAAGAGAAGTATTCCTTCTTTATATAATGCCATCTCTTCACTCGTTCAACTTCTTTTCTTTCCACGTGTTCTATGAGAGCTGTTTAGAAATCTAAAGTCAGTCAACCTGAATTCATGTATTTTCTATGTACACAGTGGCCACGTTCAACTATGGTGACACCTTTCATGGAGAGGCAATCCCCCAGTCTAAGATGAGGGACAAGAAGAGAGGCTGACAAACTTTCTGACATGTATATTATACTTTTTAGAATGAGGATGAATATAAAAATCTCTTTACCTTCCCTTGCTAACACATGCCTGTCTTTCTATCTATCTATAAAATGGGAATAAAAATCCTCAGTCAATTCAGAAGCCTACTGGAAAGTTGAATTAGTAAATAGTTGTAAAAATCATAAAAGTAAATATGTCAGTATATGAATAGTAAGGATTAATATAATTCAATACTGGGCATATCCCACCGTAACATGAAATACATTAATTCCCATTCTCTCTTGTATTACTAACCTGGAATGAAGAATCTAAAAGCATAGTATTTCTTTGCCACCATAATAAAATAAGATCTGCATACAGATCCAAAGAAAAAAAAGACAAAAATCCAGCACGTATGCATGAACACGCAGATACTAATATACCATATACGCATTTGTGTGTGTGCATCTGTACGTGCATGCAGACACAAAAATAAATGTTCAGAAAGAAAAGCACAGTGAGGAAAAATTGCAAATATCGGGAATCACTAGGGGCTATAGACTCTTGCAGTCGCCTTTGTTGTAGGAAAGAGGGTAGCATACAACACCGCTGCGTTATAGGGACACCAGGGGAGAAATGGCAACTCTAATGACTGATTCTCACTCAACTTCCTTTTTCTCTCCCTTTCTGTCTTTAGAGAGAAGCTTATTTCTCCTTAGGTACTCAGTCAACTAGCCCAAAGTTAACTGCATAGATGTCATATAATGAGGAGCACTATACTAGGAAAAAGTAGGGGAAAGTCAAACTTAAACCACCACCAGAACAAATAACTAACTATATGGAGAAAAAAGTATTTTACTCCTGCAAAGTGTTTTAAGAATTCAGATACAAACTTTAAGATTTTTTTAAATTCAATTTCAAATTTCCAAACTACACAGAAAAGTCCTAAATAGGAGTTAATAGGAGTTATTTTTAACCATAAAGGAAGCCAGCAAAAAAAAAAAGCAAAAGTACTTTTATGGTCATGATGTTTAAGATAGATCATCTCTGGTTTTGTCCCCAGCTAAAGAGAGGAAAAGAATAGTGATTTGATTCCCTCTACATTTCACCCTCAGCAAGATCTTAAGAGACCGTTAATTTTTATCCCCTTAAGCTCCCCCCCCCCCAATATGGAAACGTGACAAATATGTAACAGGGTGGCAGAACTTTGCTGGAGGCTTACAGGGTTCATTGCAAACAGAGGAACTTCAAAGCTTCCTCAAGTCTGCAAAGTAGCTCAAAAAAAGCCCTTGCCACTTTACTCAAGTGCTTTACGATCACTAGGCTAACTTCCATAATTGAGATGTTTCAAGTGCAGAAAATACAGAATGAAATGACAAAAAAACCCCCAAACCTCCAAAAACCAACCCACAGACATTTGCCTTTGTTGACAGTTAATGAAAACACCATTTTATTCTGGAAACTATAGGGGCAGGAGTTGTGAAAAATAAATATAATAAAGTGAGCTTTTTACAAAAGCAGTGCAAATCATAGTAGCAAAGTTACATAAAAATTGATCCTCTTCCTAATACTTGCATATATCTGGAAAATGTTTCAAAAGACAAAATTCATAGTGTGATTTTTCAAATGTTTTCTCTATGTTTTCACTAGGAATTTCAATGCCATTTTATTGTAGAATTTCTTCAACTGAAGAACCTAATTTATTCCATAAAGAATGTTGACTTTAACTAGAGTACTGAGCAGTCTAGTTCAGATTTATAGAGAATGCAAAAAAAAAAAAAAAAGCTAAACTAAGCATGAATAGGCTTAAGATTATATAAAAATTGCATACTTAATTTAAATTGTATTCTTTTTTATGTACAATTGAAATTGGTCCGAAATAGGTTCATGTGATGGTAGGTAATCATTTTAAATAATGGTCTGCTGCTAAATTCCACAGCAGCCTATTTTTCCCACTTTTATATATTCTGTTTTTCAGAAGTACAATCAAGCTGTAGTTGTCCAGCATGAAATTGCTCTACTGCAGATTTCTTCCAACACATCTTAAGTACCACCTAGACCTCATGGTACTGTTAAGGTTTTGGAAAGACCTGGAGTGAGATCACTACAATGAGGCTAAATGCCTGCTTATAGATGATCAGTTAGCTACTTCAAGCTATTGCACAGTTCTCCCTTTCTCATCCCCCCCTTCACCAGTAGGTTGAGGGTGGGCAAGATCTTGGGAGGGGACACAGCCAGGACAGCTGAGCCCAGCTGACCAAAGGGATATTCCATACCATATGATGTCTGCCTAGCAATAAAAACTAAGAGAAAGGAGGAGGTAGGGGGCATTCGTTATTTGCACCTTTCATCTTCCGGAGCAACTGTTACACATGCTGAAGCCCTGCTTCTCGGGAAGTGGCCGGACATCGCCTGCTGATGGGAAGTTGAGAATAAATCTTTTGTTTTCCCTTTGCTTCCACGTGCAGCCTTTTGCTTTATTAAACTTTATTTATCTTCACCCACAAGGTTTTTTTCATCTTATTTCTCTCCCCTCCCTGTCCTGCTGAGGAGGTCAGTGATAGAGTGGCTTGGTGGACACCTGGTATCTAGCCAAGGTCAACCCACCACACTGTTTCATGCAGCTCCAGAAGACAGAAAGCAACCTAAGAGCTGACAAATACAGGTCTCCTGTGTCTGGAGCATGGAAACATCATAGCTGTAACAATGGGACATCTGCCTAGCGCTAAAAGGACAGCATGCAGGGGCGAAGGGAAGCAGGCAAGCAGAAGAATAAAGACATAGTTGGAGTGTCATTGCCTTCTGGCATGCTCCAGTTTTATGAGTAGGGACTTACACTACGGTTCAATTTAAAGCAGGCTTGAGGCGGTCCTTTATGGTGCATGGAGTTAGGCTGAGCCCCAGCTGGCTGCCATTTAGGAAAGCGAGCAGTAAAGTGGGCACCTCTGTGCCTCCCGTTGCCGGAATCAGAAGGCACAACCTTTCAGGCATGAGACTTCTCTCTTCTCTTGCCACCCAAAACAACCACCCAAACCCAAGAATAGACACAGTATGAGCTCACTGAAAGATCTGCCGAACAGACTGGGAGAGGGGAATAAAAGAAGAAAGTAGAACTAATGAAAATGACAATCAGTTCAATACTGCAGAGGTTAGAGAGGAATTATTGTTTCATTAGAACAACTCCCAGTTTTCCAAACAAGCGCTTTTGCAATCCTATCCTTATATCCCCATGAAATCATCTTTCTGGAAAAAAGGAACTGGAACAGACAATTTACACAGCTTGCCACTGACACTCTTTAATTAGCTAGGTCATTGATGAGAGCTCTTTCCCCCTCCCTATTCTATCCTGCTCTCTCTTTAAACTACCTCTAGAAAAGATATGGTCACCATTTTTCATTAAGAACTTTCCATTAACAGTCCCCACCCCAACCCTGTCAACTTGTTTGCAACAATTTTGTTTAAAACATTTCCTGTTCTTTATCAAAATCAGAGAGTATATTATTCTGAAGTTATAGAGATATCATGCAAATGTTTGAGAATTTGGACTTTTTAAAATATAATTTTATCATAATGAATAAAATGGAATTATGCCAGAAGATTTTTTTTTTTCTAAACTACCTTTCATTTATTTTTTCCATTTTTAAATTCTGTTCTTACTACTCTACCTTTACAAGAGGTGACATAAGAGAATGTAAGAGAAGAAAAATGAAAAAAACCCCAGAAGATATAGAACAAAAAGAATCCAGCTGGATTTTAGTCTAAGTCTATGGGGTGGGGAGAGGGGAAGAAAAAAGGAAGAAAGACTAGAAAAAAGGAGAAAAATGAGAAAAACAACTAATGTCTCAGAAATACCTGAAATTTGAAGTAAAGGAAATTCTCTCAAAACAAGTTTTATGGTGTGACTCTTAAAGTGTACTGAGCATCATGGGAAAACAAACCTGTCTCACAAGGAAAATTCTAGCATATTCAGGTTTGATTTTTCTTCCTAAATAATTCTGGCCTAACAGAATCAGTTTGCTTTATTTACTGAATATTCATTCATCTAAGGAGGTCTGCTGGCTTCAGTGATCAACTTGCATGAGCAAAAGCTTTCAGATGTGAATATAAGTTGTATGATGTGGTTCTTATTTGTTTGCATGATTAGATCAATGATCCTATGATGTGGTCCAATATCCAGTCTCAGAGGTGCTGCTACCTAAACTAACAGTGGCTGAAATCCTCTGGCTGCAGGACACCATCCTCTGTAGATTTTGAACAAACATCAACAGCGACAAGTATGTAGGCTCTCTTTTTGCCGCTGAGAACTAGCCCAAGCTTGTTGCAGCATCCCAAACACAAGAAGGGAGCAGCACAGGGCAGGTGCTTAAGAGTCCAAGGCAAAATCTGACATCTTTCATATTCCTATGTTGTGCATATCACAGAGCATATAAACAAACAACATACTCCACAAATTATGCCAGAGATTGAAGAGACACATCACTGCTTAGGCAAATATTTTTTTTCAAAGTATCTTCCCTTTTAGGTATTACATAGGGAATACATATAAATTCTTTGAGGCTTTTTTCTATAGATAAGTCAGCACCAAGTTGGGGGTTGTAATCCCCAACACAAGTAACCACACAGAGACAACTCTGCAATGGGATGCAGAATTACCACCCACAACAATCTTCATTCCTCTTGTCATTACCTGGGAATCCGGTCCTTTTCTGTGCTTTGGAGGTGATGACTGAGCCTCCAGCTTCCTGCTTCCCATCTGATCAGCAGCCTGTCTCTCTCTCTCTTATCTCTCTTTGCACCTATTTTTTTTCAACGTAATCTATTTTCTTCCCTCCTGCATAGAGGACTTCACACACCCTTCCATACTAGGCCTTTTGTGCTCAAAGGCAGGGAATAAACAGATTTAACTAGAGCATAAGCTGTTACCAGTAGTGATTGCAACTTTTTTTTTTCTGTTAGCTTACCATCACTTATTACAAAGCAGTCCTAAATTAATGAGGTCCTCTATGTGCCACTACATTAGAACTAGCACTCATTAAGAAGAAAAATATATAACCAGGGACTCAGTACAGAAGATTTTCTCCCAGATTTTTGCAGTTTTACATCCGCTGTATCATTTCAATTCATTTACCTAATTAAATTAATTCTAAAACAATTTGTTCTCTAGATCTTTTACTGGCTGGCATGCTCAAATTAATGTGAAGCACTGGCTAGTATATTATTTTTTACAACTTCTACCAAAGCCGTTTAGGACAAGATAAATAGAACAAATTTATTCTTTTTGGAAAAAATATAAAACTCAAAAAAATTTACTTCTACCTCAGCGGTATGAAATTTGTCACTAATCATTTTAAACTATGCCCTTTTATGCTTCTTCTATCTCTTTTAGCTTTCTATGCAGTTCTTTGATGTAACAAAGACAGTTTCAGACAAGATTTCAGTTCATCTGGCAAAAAAAAGCTTTAAGTCTTGAGGCAAAAAGCAGTGTATTTAAAATTTATATACTCCCTAATGCCTTTGTTCTGAACTTGAACATCTTGAAAAACTTCTCTGCTTTCTTTTGCCTTCCAACTCTGAAGATCATTTGTTCTCATGGTTTCAGCTTCTTATTATGCAACAGTGACTTTAACTGGTGTTTCCAGCATTTAAGTACATGCACAGTCATGGCTGACCCTTTCTGATCAATTGCCAATCCATACAGGTTTGACTGATAAAAGAGCCAATTAGATTTAAGCAAATTAAGGGACATCACCAATGTCAACCACTTATTAAACTGAATGCTGAATTCCATGCATACAAAACACTAATGCACCAAGTCCCATTAAGAGTTGAAATCCTAACCCCATTAGTAACTCCAGACCACTACAGGGTAAGGGTCAAAACAAAGTTTCATATTTATGGATTAACATTTGGATTCAGTTTTTATTTTTTTAATCTTTCCAAGAACTCTTGAACCTGCACTGCAATTTTAGTCAAGAGCTTAGATAAAATATATTCCTTATTTCTAAGATTTTTTTTAAGCGTTGACTTTAAGCATGGCAAATCAACTTGATGAGAAATTAAGATATATTCAATCAGGTAACACTGAAGATTTGGTGTGCTTTATGTTATGCGCAATACATTTTAAATAAAAAAGGAAACAAAAGAAATGCATGGTGGAAGAAAATCTGTGTCATAATTGAAAAACAATGATCTGCAGTAACTTCAAAATGGAATACTCCTTTGTCCTCTATCATTCTCCCTCTTACACAATCTTTCATCAAGCTCCATGAAGTACTGCCCACAATGCAAATTTCTGAAACAGCTTTTTTTGTCATCCTTGAAAAGAGAATGCTGCATATTAACACTCATTAAAAGTCTGTGATTTTGTATACAATGAGACATTCTTTGATCAAACAAAACTTCTGTCAAAGTGAAATCTTGGCCACTGAAATAAAAAATAAAATTCCTTCTGATTTCAGTAGCATCTAGATTTCATTTAATGATTTAGAAAGTGTTTGTAAGTGAAGCCACTGAATACAGCCCAGTGTAAGATTACCGTTATACTCATAATTTAGCATGCAATAGAATTGTATGGCATTCAAAGAGTCATTATAATAAACATCATAGTAAAGTAAACATACATTGTCCTAAATATACATGTGCATGTGTCTGTATGTGTGCACATACAGAATATAGTATATGTGAGAGTACTTCTCTCATATGCACTGCTTCATTTATTATTCATTTCACTACAGATCACAGACCACTGGACAATAGTATGGAAGATTTCTTTAATAACTCTCACTGCTAATTTAATTCTACTTAAACACACGTATCCTAGTGAATGCCACATGCTTTTCAGCATGATTTTATGTGTAAATCAGGATAATATGTTTTCAGATCATTAACTAAAAGGAAGCATGAACTAAAACCTATTTAATCAATGAGGTATTGCTTTTAAACTACCACAAGGTCATAAAAAAGATAATTTCGAAGCTATAAGTTTTCTAATTGTAATCAACAACAATCTAATGATGAAAGAAAGTGTATCTTAATGGCTGCCATAAACTTGTGCACATCCTTGCCTATCTTTAAAGATCTTTTACCTTCTCATTTGGTAAAATTTTCACTACCAAATTTTGTCATTTCTACATGCAAAATTGAAGTGTGACACTGGGATTAGAAATGTCAGTGTCTTACTGCTCAGTCTTAAGTGAGCAGTAAAACTAAGATGCGGTTTTATTACTATATGACAATGTATATTTGTTAATATTAGGTGTAATTTGGCTATCAGATTGGAAAAGTATAAAATGTGCTGGGAATTTACCTCTTCCTTCTTGCTCAGTAATCTGTCATACAAACTCTGCATTTTACTTATTCATTTTTCAGAAGTCTTTCTGTTGGTTTGGCCCCAAAACTAATCCATCTGTTTGCATGCATACTGTTCCAAGTATAATTGTATTTTTGAGCTGTAAAGGTTTATGGGATTGTTTGTTTCCCTTTCCCTTCCCTTCCTTTTCTTTTTTCTTTTCTACTTTCAAATGATATGTATGTTATTCTACACTATTCCTGCTCATCAGCTACACCTGAGAGACATCACATCTCTCAAGTTCAAGTTTTGTTGGGCTCTTTAGAATTCAAAATTGCCTTAAATTCATTGTTTCCACTAGCATTTATTCAACAAAAGCTAATTCATTAGGATGTCCACAGAAAGAAAATGCAAAAGGAAGAAATATATAGTTGTAAATTTAAGCTTTCATTTGTAAAAAAATAATAATTCCTGCACAGTGTTTAGGGAGTATTTGCTCAATTCTCTTATTTCAAATTTTTATGAAGATAACTTCCAAAGTGGCTTACAGCCTCATTCACCGTCAATCAGCTCATTGCAACTGACTTTCTTACAGCTATACCAGTTTGTGGATTCTGGCTCAATATATTACCAATGGTTTATATGACTAGTATTAAACAAATTGTCTAAGTCTATCCAGTAAGTGCTCTTTGTCAGTGCTTACAACTTTTATTCTAAAACAGAATACAAAATGCAGGTGAGTCTCTCTACATTCTTAGATTAGATTAGCAGTCCGTGATAGAATACATCACCATTCACAGAAAAAAAATGAAGTATATAATGCACTTCTCACCTACATAATATGTTATCTATACAACTACCTGTTTTCCTTCTCTAGTTCTTAGATTGAACAATATGACAAATTAGAAGCTGAAAAGAACATTTTTGTTAGTAAGAACTACTAATGCAAACATATTCTTCTGAATTTACAGTCCTCAGTTACAATAATAAATAACATTTTCTTCAACAGAGTATTTGTGTAATTGTTACATGCGCAGAAAAAGCACTTGTTTATACTTACCTCCTGGAGGCATGACTATTGTTATAGCATCACTTATCAAGCTGCCCTGGCTGTTGGAAGCATTCACTTGTACTGTGTAGTTAGAAAACGGAATCAGTCCTTTAATGGGTACCCATACATTGGATTCGTTGCTGCTGCATGACATCCGAGTACCATTTACAATAGAATAATTAGCATTAGCTGTTATGAAAAAAGAAACAGGGGAAGGGAGAGAAGAACAAATGTTAGACCTTGCATCTGCTACAATTTCCTGTCTTCATGATCCAAGTCTTATTTCTACTCAAGTGAAAAGTTGCCATTGATACCAGTAACACCAAAAAATGGCCTATTTGGACGAAAAAATATTATTCGCCATCTTCTCCCCCTTTTGCCAACCGTTTGTGGTACTTGCAAAGCTTGGAAAATAAATGAACCAACCACGCAGTTGCAAAGCTGACTGCTATACACTGCAAACAGAAGCCAGCTTTCAGAAATTACTCACGTTCTAGAACAGTTGTGATAACTGCAAATTCAAAACATTAAGGTTAATTCTTATGCCTATGAAAGACTAGTAAAACTTCTTGAATTCACTAGAAAAACACTTACCTTAGGATTTTATAAGCTAACTCCATTGCATACATAAGAATTAGTTATCTGCAGTAAGAAACATGCTTTCCAGCATGGCCTGCAGTCCTCTCAAAGATAAAACAAGGATTTGAAGTATTCAGTTTATCAGTTGAAGTCATCAGAGGACACCGCAGCAACCTACCTGTCCTTTACAACCCTTTTAAGATCTCAAACTTAAGATAAGACAATATTCTACCCTACAAAAATAATAAAATAAACCTTTGCAAAATACCTGATGAGTAAGACTGGAAAATAAAAAAATTGTATGTCAAGTAACAAATTTTTTTGACTCAATAAAGATTTCACTCACGTATCTGAGAGCAAAGCTGAGCTCATTTAAAGATTATCCAATATTTTGAACATATAAAGTGCTATATAAATGATTAATATTATTACTACTATCCATCATTCCATGGAGAGCTCTCAACATGGAAGCCGATGGAAATTCTGCATTACAAACAACAGCAGAATCACACGAGTCTGAGACTACAGGTATGAGAATGAGATTAAACAGAATGCAACTATTAAAAATATCTTAAATTAAAGCATTGTCACAGGCAGAAGATTGAATATTCACATCCGAGTCTTCTACAAGATCTAAAGAAAATAGAATTAAAAAACCCTAGAAACTCTCTTTTAAATAATTTTTTAAGTGAAACTCACTGGGTTTACTACTTTTTATGCAAGTTTCAAATGAACTGTTAAAACTGAAATGTTATTAAACCTGAAATATTTTTCAAATATCCCATATTTCTATGATATGCACTAACATGTGCATATGCAGTACATTTCAGTCATGCTCACATTACATTTTACCATGGATGAGTGATCTGGACTTTCCTCTAATTTGGGGATTCCTATAAACAATCTGTGATTCACTTATGGTACAAGTCCAAGCTGTTCCATTATTTTGATGTTAACAGAGCTGCACAAAGGGTGTTTTCAGTTATTCTGCTGGTAACATATGGCAAACTTACTTTCTGAGTTTTGGGGGGTTATAAAACACTTTTTATAAATCTGCCTTGTACTCTAGTTCCTCATCGCTCAAATTCTACCTGGATTACACCAAGCCATAGCACTAGACTTCCCAAACAGACTACAGTAGTGTGAAGGTAATTTCATGAAACCTGATGGATTTATTTTGGATTTCACTGAATTTTACATTAGCCTGAGAGGCCCCACTTTATAAACAGCAATGGAGGCAAAACTTCTTATCATGCAAGAACAACCACCACGGTTTACACATTCCACATACAGACATACCAATGCTGCAGAACCAAAGTTATTTGGTCTGAGATTACCCTTATGTACCTAGGCTACTTATACGCACCTATTGTTTAATTAACAACAAGAAAGCCATTAGACACGGCCAACTGACATATATACATTCTTAAGGTCCTAGTGATGTGAAACACTTCAGGACTCGGCTGCCTGTGAAGAGAGATGTGTTTTTAAAATGCTTCACCTACAATGTGTAGGAAAGTTTAAAAATCCAGTGCTGGCAGATCAAGGCACATAGGATAGACTCAAACCTCAAGCATAAAAGTAGGCTCCCTAACAGCAATTTATGTGCCCAATTCATGAGAAAATTAAACTTTTTCTATCTGCAGTAGAGTTTTAACATGTTAATATTTTTATTCTCATCCACCTGAGCCGAGAATGAAAGCATGTAATTCCTCTGCTGATATTTTTATTCCACTATTAATCTTTCTTCCAATGGCTAACTATACTATATTTTTAAAAATACAGTTTCAAGTAACAGAAAAGGAATTGGATAACACTCTGTTCCAAGTTGCCTGGATAACAACATTAATATACAGTAATTATACAATTAGTTGTAACATTAAATTCTAGTTATAGCAGAGTGATTACTCGGCAATTATAAGAAGTATATAATTACTCAATAATTAGGAGAAGTACGTAATTACATAACCATTTTATTCAGCTCAAAAATGAACTTGCAAATTTACAATGAGATAGACAACATAGGAGTTCAAAATTTTTTCATTGCTTCTAATAAAAAGCTGAGGAGTACTTGCAAGTTTCCTAACCTGAATTTTACACGGACAAAAGGTGTTTTATCCCGGTTCCCAGCCAAGCAACTTACTGCTACTGGCAAGTAAAATATTAGAAGAACATTTTTAAAATGCAGGTCCTGCTGGGAATGACTTGCAATATGCAGCTTTGCCACTTCTCACTGCTTAAACTTTGCTTTCAGTGGGCTGGAAAATGCAGACACATGGGTTCAGCCTGACAGAAAGCGATACAGCGATAACCCTGTCATATCACTCCGTGCCATTCCTGCCTAGACTGCTTCAGGGTGGACCCTATTTGTGAGTATAAGTGGATAAGACCTCTCTTTTTCCATTTTTCATGTGTGTTTTTCTCTCCATCCTGCTCACAGGTCCTACTGTAGCCTACCAGCAAGTCTGCTGCAGATCTAAACAGCAGCTGCCTCAGACACTGGTAAAGGCCTGAGACATTGTTTTACTTCAGACAAGTGGTTTCCACCAAAATACCTCCTTGTTCCTGCACATTTCTGCCTTGTAACTCCTGCCGTGAACAGCCACCAGCACTCCAACAAGCAAGATCCCCTTAAGACACAGCTAACATGAACAACCTAACTACGGAGGCAGGAAACAAACTCCTAGAACTGGCTCACCACATCCTTCAACACTTAGACATGCAAGCACCCGTACCAAAAGATGAATTCAGATGGAAGAGAGATCAAAGCCACCATCTCTTATAACCTCTCAAAAAAGACTCAACCCTTTGCAGACATGAAAGGCTTCCCCATGCTCCTTAAATCTTTCCATAATTTTGCATCGTGATGGTTTTGTTCTTTTACTAGCCTTCCTGCTCATAAGGCTCTCCATGTTCCCCCAATATTTCTGAGGCACTTCTTTAGCTAAGTCTGGTATTTAAGAAAAACCTGAGCTGTTCTCCATTTATTCCTAGTTTTATACCAGATCAAAGAATCTCAGTTTTTCAGGAAAACATTATCCAAATGAAGAAATTAGGGCTAAAGGATATCCATATACATACTTCAAAACTATGTACACTTGAAACAAAGTAAGAAAAGATGCTTACATTAAAAGATACACAAATACATATTCCATCCAAAATCATTGTTTAAAAGTGCTAAACTTCACACAGCACTCTAGCTGGTGAGTATTTGTGTTTGAACATTCACTTCTGGGTGGACACTTTGAAGGAGGCTCCCAAGCAGACGTGCATTCCTGTTACTGAGTACCCCTGTAAATAGGTGAATAAAGCTCCTGCGGGTCGGTGGTGCGTAAATTACTGCTGTCCTGGGTCCGTCATCCTATGGGGTTCACTAGATTGAAATAACATAAATGGGTATCCTTTTCCATTCTTGTTATAATCATTGTCACAAGAATTTTAATGCCTCATATATTCCGTAATTTTTTTCTGTGTGCTGTACTGCTCTGACCTTTTCAATATTCTGTAATTTGACTGGCTGGCCATTTCAAGTTCTCTCCTTTTTACAGCCTTATTAACTTGTGGGGAAGAGGTGAAATGGACAGCCAATCAGAATACGTAATATTGCAAAGGTCACGGTAGTACAGTATAGTATCAGCAGACACAGAATACTGTATATTAGTCATTAGCGTTCTGATATCTTATTCATGTGACAAAGGTTGTAAGGAGCGCAGGAAATGGTACAACATGAAACCATTCTCATGACAAAGACTGCAATGGAAAAAAGAAATAATACAAACTAAATGCATTCATCTCACATTTAAAAACTGGGTTTTTTCCCAGAATTTGCCACATTTAAAGGTACTCTTTCCATCTGGATCCAAATTTATGTTTTTAGGAAAAAGGTAATAAATTGAGATGTTTCCTTTTTATGTATCAAACAGAAAAAACTCACATTTCATATGCATGGGAAAATACCAAATATTTCTATTATTACCACTGCATTTATGATTATTAAAGTAACAAGTTTAAACATAACCAGTCTAATGTGATGGTACCGCAAACACACTGACACAACTGGGCTGCTGACTTCAGGAAGTGAGGAGGCCATGCTAGTGAGAAACATTACTGGGTGCTCACGTACTTTTCTTTTCCTAGTCAAGAGCTAGCTGTCATTATACAGAAGATATTGGTAAAAAATCAGCTTCCTTATACTTCTCTGTTTGTATTCTTATGGGATTTCAATAACCGAGCCTCCTTTGTAAAACAGATTTCTACCTCTTCCTATTTGTGATGTCCTAGAAATTGCCCGACTGCTCACCTTACCCCCAGATTTGTGTGAACTTAAATGATATTACAGGACCATAGTTTGTGAAACACAGAGAAATTTCCACGTAAAAGGTACTTAAGCCATCTTATTATCACAAATGTTTAATGAGCTATTATTTTCTTTCAATATCACTATTTCAAGATATCGTGAGGCTTCAATCACAAAAAGTACACCACATATTGTGTGCTACTACATGGCAAAAGGTATTTTTGAGTGAATTTAAGGCTTTGTGCCATACTCTGAAATATTATTACCAATCTATACTGTTTCCATTGTGTACATACAGGTCCTGATACCCTATTGTACATTAGACAGCACATTGCTCCACAGTATTCCAACAGATAGAAGCAGAACTATTGCCAGTGTAGAAGACTACTCAAAGAATAAAGGTAGTAAAATTCTGGGTCAAGGAACAGTTCATATGAGATGCTAAAGAATTATACAAAGATTACTTATTTAACTAGCACAAACACTTACAGTTATTTTTATGCCTGCTTTATATGTGTGTGAGCATACAGGGGTTAAGCATCTTGCGCCACAAAAAAAGTTTATGTCAGAATAGCAAAATAAAAATGAAATAAGAACTCACTTTTTTCACTTTTCCCCATCCTTCCCCATACCGCGTCCTCGTTGTCCACCAGTTTCTGTCCCTGTGCTGGTTTCTGCCTCTTTGGCACCACATTTTTCTGGGGGAAATTCTGTGAATATGCACACCTCCTCATCTGTAAGCTCATTCTTTTGTCCATTAGTTTTGCTTATTCTTCAGCCTCATTAACTTCCACACAAGCTACTCCTTTCCTCCCAGCTAAGATTTTTCTTCTCTCCCTTCCCACTGTTTCTAGTGCAGTATTCAGAATAAAAACCCGTGACTTTCAGTTAGGTCGATTATCCCCCCAAAAAGAGCTAAAAATATTTCTTAATCATTATTGGTGACTCTGTTTTCCCAAGAACTGGAATAATGAACTGTTCTCCAATTGTCATCCCAGTTGTCATACTGATCTTATGAAGTGGTTTCTGCGCTTTGATGCCATACACCTCTCTCCAACAGTGTAAAGGGGTTTTTTCTGTGTTTTGCGGTGGGTTTTTTTGTTTGGGTTTGGGGGGTGTTTTTGAGTTTTGCTTTTGGTGTGGGGTTTTTTTTCAGATGAGTACAGTACTGAATTTGCACCTCAATCTCCTGAACAACTACTTCTTCCTCTGCTCCTGAGTTGATGGATGTATTGTTCCTAAGGACATAGCATAGTCTCAATCTGTCAAACTGAGTCCAAAACTTAAAGTCTCTCTTATCACAAGAAACCTTCATTCTCATGGGTTAGGGGGAGTTGCTGGATGAGGCAAGGTGGGTAATTTAAAGCCACTGCAGCAAACTGGAAAAATTATGAATCCAAAATATTCATTTTCCTGTAAAGAATGAAAAGTTCACATTACCTGCACTGAAAAAACTTAGCTTTTTCCTTTCCCTCTGGTAATTAAAGAAGCCTTTAGTTTTAAGACTGAAAAATAGAAAATATTTAAAGAATAAGATGAAAGTCCCATGGCCACATGCAGCAGAAATCTGAAAGTTTAAAGACCCAGGTGTAGTTTCTGACTGTACAACTCAAGTTGTTTCTTTGACAGCTCAGTTTCCATCACTTTAAAACAGCCAAAGGCACCTTCTGTGCCTTTTCACAGACTTAAATTTGGTACCGCTATCTTAGACTGTCTTTAGGAATACAGAATGCATATGCTGAACTTTCTGTCCATCACTCTGAGCTGGCCCCCGGTACAGGCCGGGGGCTGATGCTAGAAAGCTGCTTTTCTGCTTTAATAAAGACATGGAGGTCCTGGTGGACAACAAGTTGAACATAAGCCAGCAATGAGTCCTTGTGACAAAGGCGGCCAACAGCCTCATGGGCTGCATTAGGAGGAGCATTGCCAGCAGGTCAAGGGAAGGAATCTCTCTTCTCTATTCAGCCCTGGTGAGACACATCTGGAGTGCTCGTCCTGTTCTGGGCTCCCCAGTACAAGACAGATACAGACTTACTGGAGCGGAGCCCGTGTAAAATGATTAAAGGCTTGAAACATCTGTCACACAAAGAGAGTTTGAGAGAACTGAGGCTGTTGAGCCTCAAGAACAGAAGGCCTGGAGCGGGGGATGATCTTATTAATATCTATAAATATCTGATATGAGGGTGTAAAGAAGTCAGACACTTCTCAGCAGTATGTAACAACAGAACAAGAGGTAATGGGCACATACAAAAAATAAAAGAAATTCTGTTTAAACCTAAGAATTTTTTTTATTTTTTTTTTTTTACTTTGAGGTTGGTCAAACACTGGAACAAGTTGCCCAGAGAGGTTGTGGAGTTTCCATTCTTGCTAATATTCAAAACCCAACTGGATGCTGTCCTGGTCAATGTGCTCCAACTGACCCTGCTTGGAGAAGGGGGGTTGGACTAGATGATCTCTAGAAGAGGCTCTCCGACCTCAGCTGTTCTATGATTCTACAAAAATTTGCAGAATACTTCAAGAACCCTAAGGCAAAGCAGGGGTAATCATTACGATGAAAGCATGTTCCTGTCAGTAAAAATAAGTGATCGTTAGTGTTACAAACACAAAGGAACGTGCATTTATATGCTTATTAATTCTATGGACTGAAATAAGAATAAAGTCCAGAACTTGATGGGGGAGCTCATGCAAGAAAGTTAGCACAGACCCCATGGATAGTTAATGACTGCAGCCAAGATTAGGCTCTGTCATGATGGCAGGCAGAGAACAATGTTTGGTGTGTGGTCTCATCCACCCTTTTCAGCCATGAGGCTTTCAACTTAAAAAGTCTGTATTTGTAGATGAAACTGTCAAAAGGAATTTTTTATTTATTTGAATTACTGTTTTAGGTTTTCTCATTATTCTTTCATAAACATAGAAATGTCCAATGAGACTTGCAATTGAGTCTGTCTCATTTAGACCTTCCGGTTAAAACAGTGTATGCAGAATAGTATTAAATCTCTGCTGTAAGTATATTCATCTGTATTGTAACTCACTTTGCTGCAACAGCACCAAGGGGCATCAGTCCTGGACACCCCCCTGCACTGTACTAAGTGTTGTAGGGACACACTGTAGTAACTCTGTCCATGACCTAAAGAAATCATAAAATAGGGTGAGGCCACTCAACTCTGCAAAGCATTCTATGAGTAGAAACAACTTCTGTGGATTTCACACAGGCTTCCAGTGTCCAGGTACTCTTATCCCAACATAAACAGGAGAAAGTGTCCCAGCACAGGTTAGTACCCCAAGTGGCATAACATCACATTGTCTATAAATGACCAAAAGGCATCGAATAGCAAAAACATTAGCTGTACTGGTGGTGTTAAGCTGATGATAGAGCATATAATTATTGATTTAATCCATTTTGTTTGAGGGGTTTTATAGACAAATTATGAGACTTTATAAAGTTTATTTCACAAGAGATTTTACACACTAAAAAAAATTCAGAAACAGTTAGCTTTAAAATCTTCAAGTTTGTTTTTTCATGCTTAGAACATTCTTTCTCTAGCTGCAGCAGTACATAAATGGAGATTATCACAGTATCTGGTTTCTGAATCTATGCCCATAATTCATGGATGCCAATAAGCATTTTCCATTCTCCAGGGACACTATCAGAAGGAGACTAGCTAAACACACAGAGCAGAACTGGGACTCTGAAATCCATAATCAAATATCTAGATTGATTGTGTCACTTGCACTTGTATTGATTTCAATTGGAGCAGCTGACCCAAGGGAATAATAAAAATGTGGAATAAAACTGATTTATGAGAACAAAATAAATCCTTTTGTGAGTGGTAATGAATTGGTACTATTTAACCCTTTCAATCACAAAGGGAAAACACTATTTATTTTTTTCAGAATGCTGAGTTAGCCAAAAGAAGTCATATAAAAAATGTCAATACTGTCAAATGCCATTACACTTAGTTGTAATACTCTGGAAGGAATGAAGCTCTAAACTTGATCTAGGATTTTTATTTGACGTAAGACATTCTTTTGGCTTTTCCAGTCACCCCACATGAGGCATCATAAATGATGCACTTGTAGACTGAAAGAACCACAGAATCATTCAGGTGAGTGTTTGTTGTACTTAGAGAGTAGCACGCTCTGGCCTATTTAGGGCAAAACCATGTAGAGTAACATAAACAGCCATATCAACTGCACATAAAAGGGTGACCTATCACAGTATCTTTCTGGCATAACACTAGGAAGTTACATAGTCAAAATCTAATTTGATCACCCTTATACAATTCAAATAGAAACTTCATCAGAGCTTGTCAAACCCCAATTTTCATCACGCTTTCTCTATCTGAGAAAATAGATAGGTTTAACATTAGCATCTAAAGTGAAGCGTATTTGTTTGAAACCAACACATACAAGAGTCCAAACACAATTTCTTTACCTGTGTAAGCTCTAGTCAGATTATATATATTTTGTTTGAGTCATGTATTTACATTGCTGACACGAATCATTTTGTGTCCAACGTCATAAACAGTATTTTTGCATTCAGGATTTACCATAGTTACCTAAGCGCTGTCAATGTAGCCTCCTCAGCCTTCCTGTGGGATAAAAACTCTAGAAGACATTCATTAACTAAAAGACTGTTTTCACAGGAGAACTGATTGGCAAATTCTCTTTTACTCGATACTGTTTACCAGTACCATCTCCAGAAGATTGCTATTATTCCCTAGACTGTTCCAAGGGAGCAGGGATGGTTTCAGAGACTATCCTGCTATTGGCAGTCACTAGGAATTTCAGCCTGTAAGACCTGATAATACGTTCCTCACAGAAATGGGGTTCGGCCTTACGTATCTGCTTTATAACCTGAAAACCAATAAATTATGCAACACAATATAGAAACAGAGCAGTGCACATGTGACAAAAACATAACTATATGACTAGAGAGATGCCAAAGATGAATTAAAACACTATCTGCAATCTGATGTTAGTCTTCACCAAAGAAACAGTCTAACGTAGACATTAGAGAGACTGCTCTCATTTTGCTTTCCTCTGAGACACCTGTACCAAGGAATAGAAAAGAAAAGCATACCTGGTGCTGAAGGAAATCATGCTAGTACATGGTGTATAGTGAAGCTGTTCAAAATCTACCGAAGCTTGACTAAACACTACCCAATAATCATCCTAAAGTGCACGCATAACTATGAGTTTTCTAGCCATGAAAATCAAACTTTAAATGGCACGTTACTCAGTGCCAAAATACCCTTAAGTCCTGCTCTAGTGAACAGATTAAACATGACTACTTCAAAATGGACCACACACACATCCCCTTTTTTCCCCCCTCAAACATCTTTAGGATTAGTGCGTTTTAATAGTGAGGTCTGTGGCTGAAACTAAGGAGACAGACACACGAAATAAGGGAGGAAGGGGATGAAATAGGAAAACTCTCCTTAATGGCTGACTTGGGAAAGCAGCTAAGGGCTCCCACAAAAGCATCCTACTTTGGGAGTGGGGAAGGGGTGATGGTGAATATGCCAATGCTGTTGCTCACGGTGGTGGTGATGATTTTTGCCACACTGTCCCTCTGCCACTATATATTTCCTTTGGGAACTGCTCAAACTCCCAATTGGTTGTTCCCATTTACGATGCTATTCCTGCTGTGTGGAGTATGTTAATGTGGTGTGAGTGTTGTACCCTGACAGGTCAGTGAACATCTGTGTACGTATATTAATGGATAACACTTAACAAGTATTTAAATTTTTGTTATCGACTTTGTTTTATACTAGGTTTTGGAAGGTAAAGACCTAGGAGGGAGAGGCAATTCTCACAGCATCATAGCTGCTCCCATGAAGATCCTCTGTAACACTATTGGGGTTTGTAGGTGCAAGGCCATGAGAAAAATAATCCAAGACTAACAGCATGAGAACTATAACAGAAAATACTGCCAGAGAAGCTCCGGAAAGCACTGCCTCAGCAGTTTCAGGGGCCTTAGCATTAGTAACATTGCAGCACTAAGGTACCTTAGGCACTGTGCAATATCATAGCAGTACAACAAACTGAAACAGATTAAATATCTTTTTATATATCACAAAGGTAGCTGGTAAATTACCAATATCACTAATATGCCACAATTTCTCAGATTCATATTCCTTTTGAAAACTTTACTGTTCTTTTAAGGTCGAGGATCTCTACTCCCCTCGGGCCATCTTCTTGAAGAAAGGATTATTTTTCTTATTATCAATGCTAAATTTAGTGTGCCTATCATATTGAAAAAAGAAAATATTCAAGGATTACTACTAGGGAATTCAGGCTGCAGAATGTAAAGGGTTACTGCGCAATACTAAATTACTGGAGTAAAGTTGGAGTGACTTTTCCTGTCCTTAATAAATAATGATCTGTCCCTGGCACAGGAACACATGATATTATAAACATCTTTGGTAAGTGACTAAATGCAGAAAGAACACAGGCCTGATATTTACCTACTGTGGTAAAAATATTCAGATTTCTTTGGAACTAACTTCTTGAATGTTCAGCTACATGAGAGGAAAGGCTTAATAACTACTCATCAACAGGAAAAAAAATCAGCAAGTTTTTTAAGAAATAGCTTGTCTTGAAAATATATGCTTTGATTACATATAAGGTATGACTATACTGCTGTTTTTGCAAAAGAAGTTTTCTTGCAAATATTAAAGCACATCCATACTTGTATCTATTGTCAGGTATTGCATATTCACTTGCAGCAACTGTAAATGCAAATCTATACTTAGATATTTATATTTTGAGGTAATCACACAAACAACCAAGTCCAAAAGAAATTCACTATGCAAATTGGCCTAACAAGTCTCTCAGAAATGTTTTAGTCATTTCTGAAACATCTTTAATTCTGAAAAACGGTTGTGCTCTTTTCAAATCATCAGATCTAAATGTAAAACACTTACCATCATCTCCATCTTTGAAGATAACATCCCATATAATTTTCATTCTCTGTTCTCAAACCTTCAACACAAGACAGGGTAGGAACTTTAAGGAGCTTCAACATTTCTCTCCCCAGTTCTGTGGGCATCTGCAGGTGGCATGTCTTCCCCCAGCAGACATTGCTTTTATGGGCTAGCTTGATTCTTAACAATCCCTATTTTAATTGTCATTGATGAGTGCACTGAAAGCACTGTGCACAATCAAGATTATAAGAGGAACCTTCTAATAGAAGTCAAGTTATTAGATGGTCCGTGCTTCCTTCTATTTATTTATACATATAGTAAATATTAAACTAAAAATATTAGATGAACAAAATTCTA
Organism: Grus americana; assembly: GCF_028858705.1. NCBI lineage: Eukaryota > Metazoa > Chordata > Aves > Gruiformes > Gruidae > Grus > Grus americana. The sequence goes on from NC_072854.1 coordinate 102,706,746, forward strand.
ATGTATATATGCAAAAGTCAACTTATTTATAGATGTAGGGGTTTTTTCCTTTTTACCAGATAATGCTGTATTCTACTGTCAGGATTCGCCAGTTTGCCAAGAGAATGAGTAAGCTGTAAGGAAGCTTTCTGGTATAGTGTCTCCAAATAAGCAGAGTTACCAGATGGGTAATTTTTCCTTTACAAAAACACCAGATGAGTTACATTGCTAAAAAACAAGAACCTTGGGTGATATGTCAACAGCAGAAGTTACAAAAAGTAAAAAAACAAAAAAAACCCAAAACCCACAACCCAAACCAAAACCCCAAACAAACCTGAAAATAATAAAAATAACACACATTGATTTCTACATTCATTCCTACATTCGCAAGCAACAAAGAGTTCTGAGTATAACCCTGCAACTTTGTGTTGTGAAACTCCCTAAGGACATATAGTTAATTAAGGATTCTCTTTATGTCAAACTTGCATTCAAATGCATCACAACATCCAGGGGACTACAGATTCGGACTCGTTTTGTGCTAATGCAGTCATCTGACACAGGTAGGAAGATAAGAATTTCCTCCAACTCTCTCCTCTGGAAAAGAGGCAATACCTGACTCTTCCTGTACTAGAACTTAATTTCAGATATCCAGATGCAATTAAAAATGACCCTGTACTTAATCTAAACCACCCTGAGGGTAAACAGGGCTGAATGAGGAAACTACTTGAGGGAAATAAGCCTGACACTGTCACTTTTATTTCCCTCTCAGGTCCTCTGAGAATTGGAAGTGTATCAGATAATAACAAGAACTTTAACTCCTCTTTAAGAGAGAAAACCTGTTTGTGATCTGGTAATATTAGTATTTCATGCCTTGGACTAACCAATTGCAAAACAAATTCCTCTTTAAGGCTTCTTCAAGGAGCCACCGGGACTTAACTGACTTGAGGCACAGCAACTTGTCTTTGCTGTTGCCTGGGCATTACAGAACTGGGACAGAGCCCTCAATTTCTAAAATCGTATTTGATCCCCATATGCAGTTTGCTGAGAAATACTCTTCTGGAGAACATACCTGTATAGATCAGAACAGTGAAACAGACTCAACAAAGCTCCTTCCCGTATTTTAACAGGTACTTTCAAAGAGAAAGATTGTCAGGAAAATAAACTGTTGAATTAGAAAATGAAGGCTAATTGATACAGGTATTTCTCTTGCATACATTGTTAAAGCATAGTCAAACTATGGAAAAAACCATTATCAGTATCCTCTGCTATTGGCAGAAAATCCAAACCATCTCCTGCTGATCTACATTTCACACTTGCATTTCCACAGTGACCTTTTCAATCAGTTTATGATAGTATTTTCTTCTCTTCCAATCTGGCTATTGATAAATGTTGACCAGACACACACTATTTACCAAGATCTTGCCATGCTAGTATCAAAAAAATCCATCGGCAGTATCAGAACTAAACAGCAATGAAGAACTAGAACATGCATTAAGAAAGATTTATATTGGACTTAAAAGTCAGGAATTTAAAGAAGTCTGTACAATTAGAACATTCTCTCTTGCTTTTATGTATTACAATGTAGTCTTTACTGATGTATTGCTGTTTTTACTGTAAGAGGATAAATATTCCCCACCCCCAAAAGAAAAAAAAAACACCAAAACAAAAAACCAACCCAGCAACTTTAAATTTTTTGCAAACTATTTAAGATGACTTGGCCCCATTAGAAAACAGTCTAGAATTAAATACAACTTATTATAACAATGACATCACCAATAAACTCTCGGGCTGTTCACTTCAGTTCCTGTGAGGTAAACATATTTGTAAAAACAGCTGGATGGAAAGTTATATAACAGCTTAAATATGATGAGGGGCAGACCCATTTGGTGGAAAAACAGTGTACATAAAATATGAAGACAGTGAGACAGAGACATACATATTCGAAATTTGAAAGATTTGGAACAGGACAAAAAAGGAGCTAAGCCTGGGGACATCCATAGAATATTCAGCATTACATCAGCTGCTGTCTCTGAAGTGTTGGAATAACAAGTTCATGACAGAGAAAGTGTTAAGTTATGTGTTATTTAAACACTTTCCATGTCATCAACCTGCTATCTCAACACACCATATGCTATAGTAGGGCACTGATAAGAGAACAACACATCAAGTAGAGTTTCACAACGTACATTAGGGATAGTGGTGTAAAAATATAGAAATACAACATGCATTAGGAAAAAAATTGCTCGCACTCATAGTTGTATCCTTTGCCCTGTCCAGGGGCTATACTTATGCAGAAGGATTTCTGTGGTTCAGAAAGGGTGTATCTCATGAGTCCAACCCTCAGAGCTGTAACATCTCTTACTTAAAAAAAAAAAAAAGCCAAAAAAAAAAAAAGCCATGGAGGTATATTAGGTTCAAATGTAGACCTTTCAGGTCCCACGTAGTTAAGTTACAATTGAAGAAGATAGTGCACCCCACATTATCAAGTTAGAGATACCTCTGCAATATGCCCTGACATGCTAAAATATTTATTCAGGTATCTTTAGCTTTAATTCTCTCTAATTCTACTTCATTTAGAAACAGATAAGTAAAGTAAAATAACTAAAGACTACATTTTTATAGAAGCATTGCCCAAATGTGAGGTTGGTTTTTTTCATAATACTCTTCATATCTGATGGGCTTTTTTTGCAACCGGTTCTTGGCATAAGGTAATTGAGTATCCCTACTTTCAAATAAAAATAGGTCATGGCTGGAATGACTCGGCCAGCCAGACGGTCAAGCAAAATGTCCCCCATCCCCCCTTCCTTCATAACAGACATTTTGACATCTAGTAATCTTTGAAGTGCTTTGCAACAGAGCATAGTTAAACAACTTCTTAATAAGAGAAGGTGACTGCGCTGTTTGGCAAATGATATGTTCATATATTAAAGACTCATATTCCTACCAGAAGCTTGAGGTTTTATTTACAATAATGAATTTAAATAAAGATTTTTCAATTGAGAGCTGTATACACAGAAATTACAAAAATATCTGTGGTCACTGCAAAAACTCTTGTTAGGCAACAATCTTCAAAACCTATTCACTTACGTGACCTTTCAGATCTGAGATCTAAAATCTGTTTCCCAAGCTTCCCAAACTGGCAGCTTAACGTACTGCTGAGCGGTCCACCAATTCAAGCGACGGGCGCAGCTATTTTGGTGTTTATATGCAGCCCTTCTAAGTGAATTCCACCTCCAATTTTTACATCTTAATCCCTGCCTCTTTAACAAGCATTGCGGCAAAGGACGAAATACAGTTGTTCATTATGTCAAGAAAATACCAATTAGCCATCAGACAATTCAATAAGCTTTGTGTGAATCTAGTGAACAGATGATGTCTTATATAAGTTTGATGAATTAATGCTTAATTTCCTTCCTGCACACCCCTGAAACAGCCAGTACAAATGTCAATTGCTAGAGCCCTGACTTCTGGGGGAAAACGCTCTTTGTTTATTTAGCATTGCAAAGCAAAGTTTCAGCAACAGTCAACAAACGTAATGAAATTTTCTGGGTTCCATTCCCCAATGATTCTTTCACCACCACCCGGCTCTCCTGAGCTGAACTAACATAGCAGGCACTTGAAGTCAACTCTTATAATTGCTTCCAATTTGCCTGTTTTGCTTTTGGCAATTAGCAAACTGAAATGTTATCATGAAAGAGTCCATCTCATTTATAAGGCCAGGTTTTCCCTCCACTAAAATATGCAGGCACTCTGTTCTTTATTACCAGCAGGAGATAAATGGCTGGTTTTCGTTGCTGAAGAATATATAATGGTTAAAAAGTCACTTTTTTCCTCCAGCTCTACATAAATCACAGAACTAGTCAATATTTAATAATGCTTGCCTTGGTCTGGAGTCCCTTGATCACCCCTGTCATGTGTAATAGCTCCCTCTCCGATATCTTTGACATAAAAGCCCAGCTTTACTGCAATACTAACATGTAGAGGGTCATTACGGATCGACATTTACCTTAATCTGTGACTGCCAACCATGAACCGATAAATTCCAGCAGATTCCACTGGGAGAAATCAGTAAACTTCTCAGTGGAAAGAACTGAAGGAAAATTCTGCCGAGAACAGAATACATTTTCTACAAGGGCTGCTCTGCAAATGGGTTCTGACTTTTGAAAGTTCTCTAGCTGCACAGCTTTGCAACATTTAATACCGTTTTGATGGTTTGAGAGACGGGATGACAACCGAGGATGACATGACTTAGAAAGCAAGCAGAAATTTTCTCTGCAAAAACAATGCAAGATTAAACACAAGGGGAATATGGCTTTTGCATTATTCACCCTGCTGCCTTGGCGGAAATGGCTGTGCTGTCACCGGTCCAGCCAAAATGTTGCTCCTTTTTTTCAAATTGATCATCGCTCCTTCTCCTCATAATCTTACGAGTGCTTCACGGCAGAATACATCAAAGCCTTCACTGCATAAAAAAGGGACACAACAGCCTTTGCGAGGGGTCAGCTGAGACTGCCTACCACACATTACACTCTTCGACGAATGTGTTTCTCCAAACAGCGCGCAAACAAGTTCATTTATATACTACTTCATTGAGGACAGCAATTACAGCGTGTATGTTCTCTTTAGCACCGATACTGGAAACAACAAATCGTTCTCATTCTCAGTAGAAAAAAAGGCAAGTTATGAAGCCATCAGTGATTCAATTCTCTATCTGTTACTGCATTTATAATACTGATTAAATTTGCGTACCGTACATAGAAGGATTAAATGTCATCCAAACATTATTTTCAACCACGATTTTGTATTATACTCATAAGAAAACATTTTTAGAGTAGCCTGATGTCAATCACGCTATTGAAAGTGCACTAAAAATTAATGACAACATTGTTAGGTATAATTCATAAACATTATTTGTGTACAATATTTTATTATTTATTATACCTTAGAGCATGCTTAATAGCTCAAATTGACATATTAAATGCTCACACTCATTTTGTGAACATTCATTCTTATTCACCGCCCAAGTATTTTACATTTTTATAATAATTAGAGGACACAGCTTTTTACTTTCAACTGAAAAATATGCATTTTGTGTAACGCATTTGGAAAAAATGGCCATTTACATCCTTTAGCGCCGTATATAGTGTTTTACGCAAGGGTGACATTGCTGACTCTACTGCTTTGATTTAGCAACATTTTCACCCAAGCCCACATTGCTATGTTTAGGTTTAAAAGACACAAGAAAACAAACACAAAACCAACCCACAACATAAACCAGTGGAAACAAACCAGCAGCCCACCAAACAGTAAGGTTTAACAGATATCTGTTACTTTTCAGGCTTTCGTATTGTATGGTGAGTTGGTTTGTTATACAGAAATAGAGAGTTGGTTTTCTTTTCCTTTCTTCTTTTTAGGAATAAGTGCCTGATTTCATTGCAGACTTTTTTAGGTAGCTGGCTGTTTGTAAGCCTTACTACTCTACTGCAGCATATATAAATTTCAAATATGCCCACGATCAACCATATTATGAACAGCTCTCATGAATGGCTCGCACTTATATAAGCAAACCAACTGAAATTTTGCGAGCATAGCTTCCTTATCTGAGTGAAGGTTGTGAGATAAGACTCCATGTGTATATCTAGAGACTAAATGAGTGCAGAGGGCTTATCTTTATTTGCCAATTTATGTGTTTGTACAAATGTAAAGCACCATAAATCAAAGCAGCAGTTCTTAAAGAATAAAATTGATAATTCTAAAATAATCAATGGAGTGGCAAAAAAAGCAGAAAAATTTAGTGCTAAAGGAATTTAAAAAAAAATAAATCGAACATCAATACTATCATTAGACTTATTATAAAGGAAAAAAAAATACCTTGATCAGCATAGAAGAGACCAGTGACAAGGACTTTGTAGGTCAATTTTCCATTAGGTTTATTTGGGGCAACCCATTTTAATTGAACTTCTTTGGACCCATCAACAGTAGCAAATATATCAACTGTTCCCTCAGGGGAAGCTTCCATGGTCCGAGCTTCTACCTGTAAGTTCAACCGTGAGACAGAGGTTTGTTGCCATAGTTTACAGGAAGGAATGAGAAACGCAAAATTTTAAGAGAAGTTATTTCTTTAGGAAAAAAGGTAACTAACACTACAGATGTGTTAATTTTTAAGCATTTTATTTACTTTTCATCTACACCTGTTTGAAGCTGTCCAGCAACTGACATACTTTATATAGATACCCCTGTAAGGAACAGGAAATGAAAGGAATGAAAGATTCATTTCTTGAAAACACCGTGGCACCTCATGTGGACGAATGATCTCAGCTTAGCGTTAGGGGACGAAGCAGCAATAGAAGACCGCAGTCTTTAGTTTCTGTATTTTAAAAGACAACTATAAAGAACACACGTTTAAGCGGTGTAGTGAATTACTATAGCTATTTGATAGAGAAAAAATATCCTTTGAGGAATATTGTCTGCTCCCTGAATTAACTTCTAATGTCACCTAACAAATTTAAGTCTCAATAAAAAGTAGATCTTCAATAGAAAGCACAGTATGATAAAAAAGCTGGAAAATATAATGAGTATGAAAGATTTTTAATATAAATAAATATTCATTCAATATTCTAGAAATTTAGGATTTAAATTTCTCATCTTGTAGTAAACATTCAGTGCTGTGGAACAAAATAATTTGTTATTATCTTATTTATGGCAACAAGTTTGTTTCTCATATATTATTTATTTGGTGTTTTCCAAGGTATAAGATGGTTTCACACCTTTCTAAGTGCCTCTCAGCTGCAAGTTCATGGGAGTGCTAATAAATGCTATTTTTAATCTGCCACACCTGCTCTGTCATCAAAATAAGCAAACATACTTTCTCTGTCCTTGAAACACGAATGTTTTACTTTTTAGCATGTAAAATTTACAAAGCCTGTTGTTTACAAGTGCCAGGCTATATCTTTGATGTGCATCAATATCTCTACACGTGCTTCTGTATTCATACACTCTAAATGAGCACAAGATTATATTCAAAATAGGTGAGCAGTTGCAGTAAAGTCAAGAGGATAAAGTACATCCTTAAAGATAAACAAATGCTTCACAGATTGATTGGATCAGTGCCACATTGATTATTTAGATATTTCAGTCAAAAACCTCCTTCTGGAACAATTTGACTAAACTGTGTTTTCTAAACTAATTTCCTGTAAAGTTGTGCTGCTAAATGTGGGTACTCTGATCCCACCACATAAGAACCATGGAGAAATGAATACCAACTATTTTTTCTACTGAAGAGGATTAAGATATTCTTAAACCAGTATGAATATGTGGCAATTTGTACCACATCCTAAACAATTGCAACAGCTGTATTGTGTCTCTAGCCTGTGACTGTTTCTCAGAAAATTCTTACAGTATCACAAAGCCTTTTCTTTATGACCTGCTATTCTTTTCCATATAATAAAATATTGAAACACTGTTTAGAATTAGTACATGTAGTATCTTTTACAGCTACACCTCTGCAGTGTACTTTGAAAATTATATTTTGTGTAAAAAAAGTCTGTTCTGTATATAAACACGTGGCACAGAAAACCTGTTTCATATTTCGCTTTCTAAACATTACTTTGTATACAATTCTGTGATATTTTCAGATGTGTTTATTAATAACTTAATAACAAAATACTCTGCTATAAGTAACACTAAAACATAGGACAGGAATAATAATAATATTGGGAAAACTTATCCATCTAAGTTTTAAAAAAAGTACTAACATACACATAAACTAAAAGCCTGAAATTTAAGTTTAATAGCAATGGGGTGAGATGACAAATATTCGGTGTTGACCATTTCCATTTATTTCAAAGCAGTCCACTGTTACATTTATTTCCCTCACTTTTGCGCATCTGATATTTACAAGAGCTAACACATTTCAAAACCAGCAGAATTTCAGATCTCCTGAATTTCTTGAAAGAATCTATTAGATGTTACACTGTTTCTTGATAATCTGTATTTTTATTTTTTTAAGCAACAGAAAACAATTAGAACAGCCACAAAAGCAATATCTTGGCTTTACTAGAAAGAGATTAAAATTCAGCATTTTTTAATTTACATTACCAATTTGCATCTCACTTGAAAACAAATCATAGCCACTGAAAACAAAGTTAAACAAAAACTATCTAAAACAAATTAAAAAGTTATTGAAACACAGTAACTGCTAATGCTCTCATAACTGATTAAGATCTTCACAGCCACCTTCAGAAACATAAGCTGGAAAAATCTCGTATTTAGAATAGTCACATAACATTCATTCGTTGATTAGGGCACATTAAGCACAAGATCAGCAACAAAAATAGCTGGAAGCATATCAGTTTACTGCTGGGAGATGTTTCCCATACTATTTAGAGTACAGGCAAAACATGTGGTTTTTCTTTTTTCTTTTCTTTCTTTCTTTTTTTTAAAGTGTTGCATTTATACTGTAATTGATATAAAAATCTTTCAAAAAGTCAAATGAAGATGCAATGCTTTAACTTCCTGGCAGCACTTAGGTGAGCCTAAATAAAGATGTTGTACTTCAATTCCTGTGATCAGAGATGGATCACTGGCTTTGGAAAACAGTTTGCGTACTGATCATGGGATGCAGATGAGGATCAGCTAGAGCGACCCCTACTTTGAATTGTTTCAAAAGTCAAGTTACGAGTCTGCAGTTCAGCGGAGATATGAAAAAAGGCTACCAAAAATATTTTTTAAACCCCTGACTACTGCTGTTCTGTTCTGTCCTTTTGATGCCTATTTGATAGGACAGAAATACTGAAAACATACATATTTCATCTGTATGCAAAGCCTGGTAATGACTTGTCTTAAACATCACTACTAACACAATGGATTAAGTTACTGCACATCGAATACCTTAAAACAAGGTTTGCTTTTGAAGTATATGTGAAGTTGTAAAAAATGTACAAGAAAAACTGGCAAAAAGCCATTCAAGCTTTTAAGAGTAAATATCCTTCAAAGCAGAGCAAGCTATAAAATGTTTAACGGTTATAAAGTCTAGTCGTCTTCTACAGACAGACGATGTTACCATTTGAAAGAAAGTAATCTTGGAAAGAATACTGGAAATGTGACTAATGACTTATATCATAAAAAGAAAATCTAGAAGTTCTTTCTGGAGCACTATATAGTGGTATTATAAATTATAATGGAAAAATAAACAGAACAACATGGAAAACTCCCAATTCTTCTCCTTTTTTTTTTTCTTTCCTTGTTAGCAAAATTAAAAGGACACACATAAAACTGAATTAAGCAAAAAAAAAAAAAAAAAATCTCAGAATTAACACAGGTTTCTTTCTCAGTTATGTTTGAAAAAAAACAAGCATAGTAGATATTATTCCAGTCATTCATCAGCTACTCTACTATGAAATCATACTGGATTTATCAGTTCAGGTATACGTCTAAAAACCTTTAACAGAATAAAAAAGCCTCAGAAGGCTTGTTTTTCAGATGTCAAATTTAATATCCCTACATTCTCAAATCCTGAAAAAATGGGGTGTCGTACAAGACTGTTAAAATACGTCCAGTATAATATTTCGATCACATACTTGCATTCAAAAGATATTTACGAATCACCATATTTTTCTTGCTCCTGTTGCCACTTCTGGCTTCTGCAATTCTCAAATTAACTTCAGTCCTTTCAGTCAGGCAGCTAGAAATTTGCTCATTACTGGAACAGTAACTCTTTCTTTATATACGTCCTTATAAATCTGGCTAAAACACATCTGCACCTTTCAAACATATTAACTCTATTTAATTTCAATAACGTGTGTTTCAGCCTCAAATTTTGCCTTTCTTCACTGTATCTATGTTCTACTTTGGAACGGTGCCTGACAATGACCTATCAAATCTTTAGCAGCTCTTAAACAGGATTTTTTTTTAAATGTCACATTTTGCCAGATGGGTTAGTACTGACCAGAGTGAATCATCACCATTTACTCTGATATTCACTGCCATCTGACATTTATTACACTCCCAGAATGCAAATTAAGGTACTCACCAATGGACCCAAAGCGCAACCTTTTGCAGTACATGCCTGGACTCTGAAGGAATGCAGACTCCAAGGAGCAAGTCCATAAGCATAACAGCTTAGCTGTGATGAATTTTGCATCAGAACACCGTCCATATACAATCCATAGCTAGTAATAATACCTGTGAAACAATGTGATAGCACTCAATATCTAAAGAGCTACAGTTTAGAAGAAAACTAATGCTTCAGACATTGGGATGGTAATAGTAGTATTTCAAACAGTTTAGCCTTAAGCAGGTAAGCGTGTAGCAGGACTGTGTATGCAACACTTAGAAAAAACAAACACTCTCCCATCTTTAACTGTTGGACACCTTGCAAGTGGATTGCGTCTTTTGAAAACAATTACACTGTTCCAAAGATCACCCATTAACAAACTTATTTCTGAATAGCAGTTAACATCACCTTGGAATCAGGAAAACTGAGGCAATATCGAAACAAGAACTGGAAAGACACACAAAACCATCTCACATCTTAACATCTTTAGACTTAGAAAAAGGCAGTGATCTACATTATAATTGAAACGTTGAAGCACACCTCAGGCCAGCGCTATAAACTACAATAAATCCGTAACAAATAATTTTGTCACACAAAACACCTTATTGGTACTCATACTTGTTGATAATTATGTCAGATTTTCTGCATTTTGCCAACAAACTAGATACATCATTAATTCAGGGTTATGAGGGTTTTTAAACAGTTTTACCCACTTTTCTAAGCAAAACCACAAAATAGTATGGATTGGTGTTTCCTTCTCAGTGTGCTGTAGAAAAAGTCCTGAATTAAATTATTCCTTACCTATCCAATCTAAAGAAAGAAAACATATTTGCAAACTCAAAACAAATATTAGCAAGACTTCTAGATAGAGGAGAGAATGGTCCTTCTGGTGTAATTGGCTAATACCAACTTAAAAATTGCAGGTGATTGCTTATCTCATTTATAAGGAAATCTAAATCTCTGCTCTTCTGAAGGTGCATGACAGGATAGCATGAACCCTGTACAGACTATACCTACACCGCATTTTGAATATAATGAACTAAAGACTGAATTTTACAGATTTGCTTAGACTTTGGAAGTTGAGCTTGCAAAGGAATCCTTTTTCTCAGGGATATTCCTCCATCTTTCTCACTTCTGAATATTCTCTTTTTTTAAAAGCGGTTTAAGTGTGAAATCTGAAGGCAAATAGATGCAAAGCTATGGAAGGATTCATTAGAAGTGAGTTCAGTTCAGAGGATGCCTTCTACTCTTCCCATTATAGAAAATAGCTTCATATTGTAAAAATAGCACAGGTCATCTTTCCTTCCCTTAAAACTGAATTGTTTGAAACTAAATTTAAGAAGATTCTGTTTGAAACTGAGAAAGTATTTTCCCCCTCTACTGATAGAAGAAAAGCTTTGTAAGTAAAAGTGTATACACAACTGTTTCAGCTGAGCTTTGAAGAGTTATACTTCAAAATGTTTATATGCTAAAGCAATGCAGAGCTGAGTATGGTGAAGTGATTCACAGACTCCCCGATTCTTTTCTCTTCTAGAAAAACTGAGAGGCTAAACTCAAGTCAGACAGAAGAGACGTGTGTGTGGGAGGAAGTCCTGGTTTATCTCACACTATCAATCCTACCACATTTGACAGGCTTCCTAAAGTAAAAATCCCTTGGGATTCCATGTCTAGCTGCTTGTAAAGCAAGGGCATTAATGGTTGATATTTGCCCTACATTACATAAACAAATCATATCTATATATTAAAAATTATTATCTTTATCTCAGAGGAAAAAATACTTAAATACGGATTGATAAGGGTATCCCTACATGTGAATGCTGGCATACAGGGAAAAAACCCAACACTGAAGTACTTTAAGTACCTATACCACTAGCACTTACCCTTTAAAGTAATGGACAAATCATTATTAATTCCTTTGATATTTACGGTAACAGCATGAATCATAATGAGATCATTTGATATTAATGTGGGTGTCATATGTAACTCTATGGTATCCCCATTGTAACTCAGTATTAATTAACTGGACCATTATATTGAAATGTTTCTGAAACCACAGCACTATGCAGCATCTGCACTCTGAGGAGCAGTTTGCTGGTCAATGCTGTGAGCTTCTGTTAGTCTTCCCAGTACTGTCAGAGAACAATCATCTCTACTAAGCTGATCCATTAAGTCTTGATTTTACTTCTGCCTTTGCCTTATATGACTCTGATAGAGAAAATTACAGAATGAAAAGAAAGAAAAAAAAGTACATTTCAGAACAAAAGGGTTGGTAGTTTGATTTTAAGATTTAAGGGCATTTTTCTAAATTAGCCAATAATTCTTTTTGGCCAGGGATAAATAACTTAGCCTCTCTATTTCACCAATATACATTTCCAAAACACACTGAGAAAAAGTTTAAAGCCAGTCCAAAGTTTACTTACTTCTCAAGATTTGCTAGATATTCATGAAGTTTAGCATCCATGAAATATTGGAGTATAGCACATCTTTGTGATTTACAAGGCTTTGTGAGTGACACATGGTCACCATGGAAAGATGCAGTTTCTTCATAATTATTACTTCTAGGTAGCTAGATTAAATCTTGGTTTCACTGAAGACAAAATCTCTATTGACTATAGTACAATTACGTTTCACTTTTGAAAAAAAATCCAAGTATGCAAATTAAACTCAAACTGAAGAAAGCGACACACTCATCCCTTTTTCTTCCTCTTCTCCCCTCCCTGGGTAAGGCCATATAATCTGTCAATGATATTCCAGACATTAAAGATGAAAAGAGGTTTTAAATCTAAAGTGCTACGAGCACTTTACTCTTAAGGTACAATCTAGAGGTCGAATCTTAAGCAAACATACTTTTACCTACATCAATTTCACTGACTACAAACACAAGTCATCTCTCACAAGGATTTGCAGGAACAAGTACTGGATTAGTTCACTGAATAATTTTATAAAGCAGATTTTACTATACCTAATATTTCTGATACAAATTCCATATAGCCTTGGAACATACAGCCCAGATCAAGACCTGATTTTATCTATGACCTGTACACAAGTGAAGTCTTTGAGAAGTGAGCATCTAAGAAAAAATTTCAACACTGAAAAGAGATAAGGCCACTTTTTTATGTGAATGGATTTTAAAAGAGCAGACCTCAAACTATATGGCAAGGCTATAATGGCTATGTTCTGAAGAATAGATAGTTCTTTACTGAGACCAGTACAACAGTGAAGGCTCAAAACAGAATATCTGATGCCACATGTCATTTCACAAGCCTCTCCATATCTCGCCCTCAACTAAATGGTCAATATTGCTTATATTATACTATCTACACATTGTGGTTTAACCCCAGCAGGTAAATAAGCACCATGCAGCCACTCAGTCACCCCCACCCCCCCACAGTGGGATGGGGAGGAGAATGGGAAAAAAAAAACCTCATGGGTTGAGATAAAGACAGTTTAATAGGATAACAAAGGAAGAAAGTAATAATAATTATAATTATAACAATAATAATAATAATTATTATATATATAACAAATGGTGCACAAATGCAATTGCTCAGCACCTGTGGAGGAAAAAAAAAAAAAACTACAACCCAATGCCCAGTTGGTTTCAGAGTCTGGACCATGGCCCATCAACCATTTCATTGTTGGTTTGAAAATAAGACAAAAGAAAATGTGCATTTTACAAATATAGTCAGCATATCATCTTCCAAATGTCTTTACTTCCATACATGGTACATAAATGACATTTCTTAAGCAACTTTCAACAAAGAATTAGGTGTATCGTTTCCCATTTTCTATGAAATGAAAATTTTTCACAAAATAATGTATATTGGCCTTAAATTCAACCAAAAATGGAGCACAGAAATTCAATATCCGTGTTTGGATAACATTAGCCTTTGACCTCTAAATAGTCCCTTATCTCAAAGCTTGACTCCCCACATTGTGCCATCTTTATGAAGAAGCCAAGTAGCCTTTATTCCTATTTGCCACCTTTGGCCTCAAGGGTAGCATGTTAATCCTCCTTAACTTTTTCTAACTGGTGGCAAGCAGCTGGACTCCACCTATATCAAGAGAGCAAAGCAAAATCCATGCTATCCAAACCCCAGTCAGCCTACATATCCATTCAACACCAGCAGCAGCTAATAAGCTTCCTCAGCTCGTGGAAATAAACAGTAACTTCCGTCATATAGTGTCAGAGAAAAGGAGGAGGAAGCTAAAGGAATGGCCCCAGAGACCTACCAAGGAGATGACAATTTATGATATGGCAATCTGCATTTCTTTGCAATTCTTTGCAATTCTGACGTTTCCACCTGAAACAAAGCCAAGTTCAGTAATTTCAAAAAAGCACTACTTACACCTAGTAGACTGAAACTCAGCAAGTTTGAACCAACATTAGAATTTCTGACTATAAGAATACACCAGTAAAATGCTGAAGTAAGAAAATTTAAGGGAAAGTTCCTTCTGCTGGTTCTTTCTCATATTTCAGTCTTCTCAACAATGATATTTTTCAGCTTGCTACAGTTTTAAAATACTGACACAGAGAGCAATTATAAATGACGTGGCCACTAGCAAGACTAAAAGATATGCTGAGAATAAACAAAACAAAGCCACCAAACAATGCAAGCTTTCCGGATTAAGCAGTTGCTCAGAGAAAAGTTTTAGTGCTTCTATTTTATTTCTTTTTTAAAAAATTCTTTTTATGAAATAAGGAAATGGATGAAAATAGGAAATTGGAAAGAAAGAAATAGGAGAATGGGAAAATGTGTTATTAGTTATATATTCTTTTTGAAACTCCCCAAAAAAGTGGGGGAGAAGAAAGAAGAAAAATGAGAGAAAATTTGTATATCCCTTCCTGACCTTTGTGCAAGTGTAAGCAGGCTATGGTGAAAAAAAGATATCCCTGCTCCTCTAATGCCCTTCTGGCTGCCAAATGCTCATGAGAGAGCAATTCTTCCAACTCTTAACCACTCAGCAAGAGCTTGCAGGTGGAAAGAAGAAGCCTTTCCCTGCAAGGCAGGATAGCAGCAGCTGACTTTGCCGAATCCCTTCCATCAGTTCTGACCCTAAGGAAAACCCTCTAACAGCAACATGCATGGTATGCACATATCACCAAAAAATAACAACAGTCCCAAGGGAAAAATAGTCTATGGGCTTCGATTCGTGAGAAGATGTGAAAATACCAGAGAATATTTTTAAAGGGGAGAAATACACGCAGGAGGCCTACACAGGGTGTCCTTGGGATTATAGAGGAGTAGGATATATGGCAAATTTGGTGATTACCTAAACGCATTGTTCAAAATCCCAATATAGAGGTGAACAGTGCTGTCATCAAGGCTGTTGAAACCTCCAGTTTCCATGGATGAAGGGACAAAGGACAGAAGAATATAATTTCTTTTATAAAGCTCCCCTGATTCTTATGACATCTGTTGCTCATCCAGTTCGGATTCACAGCTTTCCTAAAAAGCTCTTTATTGTATTTCCTAACAACCAATTTATTGTATTTAAAAGGAGAGCCAAGCTGTACATAGCAAATGCTGCATTAACAACTAGATACAACGTGCAAATTTAGTAATGAATTCCTAACTTTTAGTTGTTTTAAAAGAAGCTTGTGGAAATTTATTTATCAAACTATAGGACTTTATCCTGTGCTGTTGCTTTGTATACATAAATATATGTACGTATATATTTTTATTTGTTTGATTAGTTAAACCACTCTCTAAACTACTTGGGTTTTTTCCCCACATTGCAAGGATAACAGCATCAGGTCCTGACATGAAATATTACACATAAAAAATGCCCATTGACTTTAGCCACTAAGCCACGTACACGACTGTCCTGCCTGCCTTCCTCATCCCCCCATCCCTTATCCCTCCCCTTTTTCCTTCCTCCTTGCCTTCCCCTAAGCCTTTGCCACATACGCCGATGCGATTTTAGAAACAGGGTTAGAGGGTTTCTGAGGGGCTAGGAGGCAAAATCTTCCAATATGACTCCCATACAAAGAACCAGAAATTATCAATTACATTATTTAACAGCAGATGACATACTCTTATTTCTTTCTAAAAGTAATGTAAGACCTTATAGAGTATTACATATACATAGATTTACAATCACCAGTTTTTGGGGAATCTAAAATTTTAAGTGCCTTGTAGTGACGTTATACAAATAGGATGTGCTTTACCACAATTGAAAGCAGGGAAAAACTTGCAGAGGAAAAATGAAATTAATGTGAAACCACTGTGAGAAATAATTATATATATATCAATATGATAAGCCGAAGAAGAAAAACATTTCTGTTGCTTTAAATTCAGTGATTTCTGCATAGCTGCCTCTTCTGCGATTTAAACCGTTACATGTACGATAATAAAATCAAGGTGAATTCCAAGGCCATATGATACTGTGCAATATCACTAGAAATGTAAAATTTGTCCAGAAGTTTTACGTATGTATAATTCACAATGAAAAACATTTCTAAACAAAAGAAAGTGTATTAATTAACTTCCACAGCCATGGCAATGTACACCTTCAAGATGACTATGTAGAACTTAACTCTAATTATTATTATATATCAATTAGTGTAAAAGAAATGAATGTTTTATTGGAGGGTGAAATGAACATGCTAGACTGATAACTCTCCAAGAACGCCTATTCCGCAGCTCAGTTGTCCTGGAAAACATTAGACAATGAGATGCAGTACACAAGAACTATCAAAAGGGAGCACTTTTGAGCCACTGAAACCGTACGGTAGGCTGAAACCCACAATCTCCTAGCTGCAGACAATGATACTATCTCAGGTATTTTATGTGCTAAAATGATCATTAAAAATTAAGCACCACATATAAGCTGCCATTTAGAATATTAATTTACCTTTACTAATCATCTTTTTAACTTGAGGCTAAAAGAGTTCACTTACCATTCGGATACTCAGGCTTAGTCCATGAGATGTTAAAGGAGTCAGATGAATATGACTGGGCTTTTGGAGCAGGAACACCTTCTGGTGTACTCTCATCTGTTACAGCTGTGCTAGCTTCGCTTATTGAACAGCCACCTCCAGTGCAAGCCTTAAAATATGAATCAAAACAAATAAACATATTTCAATGTAATGCCATTAATTTTAGCAATGATTTTTTTGTAAAGTTTTATAAATTTTACATATCTAAACTTAGTAAGTGTGCTTTTCACAGAAGATCCTTTTTTTTAGCGTAGATTTGTTTACCTCTTAAATAACAGGATGTGGTACTCGTGATAATTTTTAGGTATAATATAGCTAAAACCTTACACTAACGTTTGACTCACAGCATTTTGCATTTGACTGAGTCATAATCCCAGTTAGGTTCCCACTGTTTTTGCAGCTGCAGTTAAAGAAAATTACAGTACAATATATATTATTTACACTGCAAAACTCTTCTGGAATTGACTAAAAAGCTCTTATAAGTTCCAAACACATAATATACTGACCAACTTGCGACACACTTAAAAAATTATCTCGATGAATAGCCATTGAGAAAAAATTGCCATTCAGACAGAGCTGCACTTCATGACAGCACACAGAGTGGTGTGCAGATACAATTAAAATAGTGAAAAACCACTCTATTATAAATCAATATGTAACAGTTATTATTACATGTTTATGGATAACAAAGTGAAATCATTTATATTTCAGTTACCAGAGAAGAAAAGATTGATTACGTGATTTTTACATTTTGCTTGATTACGAAACAATACAACGTGCAAGAAAATGTGCGTATCGGCCCATAAAACAGCCTTTTAAAGTTTTACATGCACAAACATAAGACTACACGGCTATGGTCCTTACGTGTGCTGGTTTTCCAATTACTTGCACTAAGATCAATGACAAGAGACAGGAGTTCTTTGGGAAGTGAAAAAATAGATACAAGAATATATAAACTCTGTACTGGATTTAAAGAGTTTTGGTTTAGTTTATTGTTTCTTTTTAATTTTGTCATTTAACAATAAAATAAGTCAAAACCTGAATTCAACAAAGATTCAGATTTAGAGATACTCTTAATCAAACTTAAAGGATCACCTGTGTTTTTAGGAGTTGCCCATGTACTGAAGTGGACAAGTAGCCCACTATGGATCATCAGCACACAAAGGGAAAATAACCTTGCTGTCCAGATCTCCAGGAATAAAATGTTTCTCTCGATCTAGTATATTTTATTTGAAAGGATTAGCTTCAATTTCCCACTTCCCAGTGTGTTTCAAATCAGAGAGCAGTCAACATATTTCCTACCCTGCTCCAAACATGTATACTAGCCCCATGGGTAAAAATAAGAACTGTTTGTAAATGAGAGGCTATTTTATACACCAAGATTGTTTTGATTTCACTGGAAATTACACTCCCAACACAACTACAGAATGACTCCCTGTGTTCAGTCTAGGCTATCAAATAAAGATCAAAGACTGCAACCTCAGTTTTGGGAACATCCGAAAAAGGCATTTACTTTAAATATGATAGTGTTTAAAAAAAAATAAAATAAAACCAAAATCAAAGTGAGCTCAGACAGGTGCTCAGATAACTGTTTTCATTTTGATAAGGAAAATATTTAAGAACATCATCCTTCCAGTAAAGGCAGACTATTCTTCAAATGATTTCACTTCTACTGGCTTCACGAAGAAGCCAAATAGACCAGCTCTGCAAGACCGCTTCCTCATACATCCCTCACTGCCTTGCTAAACAAGTTGCACCGAGCATCCCTCAAGGAGAGGAGGGCTTTTTCATTCAAGGGCTCGCAGTAACAGCAGACTTCCCGTTCATTTATTTCTTGAATTTCATGAAGCTCAATTTTTGTATCTCTGAAACTTGCTGGGGTATGAAGATTCTGATTCTTCTAATGAAAACCAGTATAAGAAAGCTCATCTGCATTTTAAATAGTGGGATTTTAGATTACGGCATCCAAATGGTCTGGACATTGCTGGGACTCTGGCAGTCACATCCAGTGATGCTCAAAGCCATGAAATCCTACACCCCATTGTGCCGCTCTGAACTTCTCCAAGAAACAGATTTGAGGCAAAATTTGCAAAACTACCAAAGTGTCTAGAGAGCCAAGGGACCAATACAAACCTCATAACAAGACACCACACGGTGATCCTCCAGTTAGCACCTGAGCTAGCTTACCTACACAATACAGCCGTGAGGAGATAATTAGCTGAACAGCTAAATCACAAAAGTACTCAAGTCATATGAATGGGTGTGCCACCCCAGCTACCAAACGCAGCCTTTCGGTTTTTCATGTGCTACGTATTAAATGGCAGTAACCAATTGTGAAAATCAGTAACAGCATACAAAGATAAACATTTTGTTAACTTTAATGTACCTATATTAACTTTGTTGTATAAAAGTTAACGCCAGCAGCCTGTGAGGTGCTGAAAGTTCTGCCGATAAGGATCCCCATTCCTGTGTTCAAGGCTGCAACTTTTGATAACTCAACTTCCAATTTCCCACATAAAACCAGTTTTTGCATGGATACAAAACAAAATTAATACTACCTGTGAAACAACAAAAAGAAAAAGGTTCTAGCTGATAGAAATATTTCATTCTAATAAAAAAAAGGAAGCATTTAATTAATTTTCCAGTATTGAAGGTATGCTATTGTTGGTTTTACTTTAAAAGTTGTATTGAAATTCAGATTAAATTATATTTGAAACAGTAAATATTTCCATTTCTTTCTAGGGGGGGGATGTGTGTGATTTGTGGTTTGTGGGGGGTTTTGGGGTTTGGTTTTTGTGGGGTTTTTTGGGTTTGTTTTTTGTGTTTCTTTTTTTTCATCAAGCATAAGATTTGGCCACATTTAAGCTTCATAACTTGTAAATCTCTAATATTACATTCTTCTCAAACTAGTCTGACAATTTCTAAACACAATGGGTCCAAATGTTTTAAGAAAGCTCTCACCTCAAAGATATTGGGCATTTCATGCACTTTTAGAATTGCCATTTTCAAAGCTGCAAGACATTTAGATCTTCTAACCTGCCTATCATAGACCATTGCATTTTATCCAGGTAAATCTGGTTATCTTCATCGCCAGAAGAAATTATCTTTTCTTACTTTCTGGTTACCACTGATGCTATGCAAATATATATTAAAAAAAATCCACAAAGAAATGAGAAATAAAATATAAAGATCAAAGGTTCCTAAAAATGTATTCAGTAACTTCTAGAAAAGCTGTACATGTTAATGAAGTAAAAACAAAGCTCAGACAACACTTTGTTTTAACCATATCCCAAGGCAGAGCAGTCCCAGTTGCTCTGCATCTCCTAGCTGTTAATTCTCGCCTGATCCTCGCTCCTCGTGTCCCCATGCAGAGGAGCTGGGCAGGAACAGAGAAGAGCTGTGGCACAGTGAAGGACAGCACAAATTCTTTTGATAGTCTCGCTTGCTTATAAAGGCATAAGATGCTTGTTGAAGTACTACCTTAGTTTTGGACATGGTGCTATTTTATATGCTGCACAACTGACTATGCTGAAATATCTAGGAACAAATGAATTAATTTCAACATGAATCCAAGCTTTAATTAGACTGAATATCCTTGCTTTTTCAAGTTCAAGTCAGATCCTTATCATTACCTGAAGGTAGCTTATTTTTTGTGGTATAATATTTAGAACATTCAAGAGCATGTTAAGAAAAAATGAATGCATACCCAGTCTACATAAATGTAAATTTATTCATAATCAAGAGCAGAATATTTTTCTATGGCATTTATCAAAGCAAATATCCTTATATAGGTATTGTTATAAAATGAACAGTGTGCTTAAAACAAGGGACAATCCCATGCTTTTATGCACCTATTTTCAGATTTGTTAGTGAGCTGAAGCTGGTCGATTTCATCACGAAATAAAACCAATAATAAAGAAATGCAATGAAAATACCAAGGTCTTTTAAAATGTTTTGAATAAACAAACCGCTAATTTACACTGGACTCTTTTCCTCTCTGCTATTTCCTTCTACATACAGATTTAATGAAGAAAGAGCAAATTATTATGGTAAAAAATATGAAAGGTTAACATTTTCAAATACATTCAACATTTTCTTGTAATTTGGGGGCAGGAGATATTTTTTGTCTTTCATATGTTTTTGGTCAGTTCTCTACTAGTTATCATCTAACTTATCCTTGAAGAAAAACTGTATTTACATTACACATGCATTTTTTGAGGGCCTGTTTTGAAACAAAACACCTACTCTTGTTCAGGATGGCTCATCCACCTTAGTTTCAGAAAAAAAGAGGTTCAAGTGGACACACAAACCATTAAGTATTTAAGATGTTAACAAAATCAGAATAATTTTCACCATTTTACACCTCTACTACACATCTTTAAAACTTACAGCTAGTTTTATGAGGTATTCAGTACCCGGGAAAAGCTGCTGAATAGTAAAATCCAGAAAAAGTTCTGTGCTGTTATAGATTACATTCCACTTTGTAAAATTCTGCTCATTGTTGGCAATATAAATTATATAGCGATCTAGGATTCCATTTACTTCTACTGGTTCTTTCCATCTGCAAATAAAAGCAAAATACAATTAAGATCAACAAAGATTCAGACCTTACTGAGAAATGTAAGGCTTTGTTTAGGGAACTTTCTGGGGTTTATTTTAAGAATATGAAAACGTAGCTGTGCAACCATAAAAATAAATCTAAGGCATACCTTTAATGCAGTATTTGTACTCAATATATAAATGATTATAGTAATACACAAAGCAGGGTCTACTAAACGGGCATATCACCAGAACATTTCCTGCACTGAAGTTTGCAGAGGCTATGCCCATATGTAGGTTATACTGATTGCGTAAAGACAAAATGGAAATTAAGTTGGCAAGTGATAATCAGAAGGTTCACAGAACCACTAAACTAATCACTTCTATGCATTTAATCATAATAAATTTAATTTTATGTCACAAACCCTTCCCCTGATTGAACTCCCTGGAATTCTTGAATAAACGGAGGCACTATTGTGTTGTCAGGAAAGAAGAAATCCTTACTTACTGTACATATATCGTTCTAGAATCCAAAACCGTCAGGACTGGGGCATCTACGTGAGATGGTGGCAGCTGTGCTGTAAACAAGGTGACCTGGGAACTGTTTGTACAGCCAGCAAGCGTGCATGCAGTGAGCAGAAACTGGTGTGGCGTAAACACTGCTAAATCTAGAGCAAAAAAGGAATATGATTTTACTTTGTATATTAATTGTAACATATTTTTCTGTAACTTTCAGAAGGTAGTTAATTCAGAAAATCAGGAGAAAGAGGGACCTTTATCTCTTAAATGTTTCAGATTTCTCACAGAGGAGTGAATAGGTGCTGGTTGTAACTGCAAATTTTGACTACCAATAGCTCTGTGGAGCATGCTTTGGTTGAGATGACCGCGTTGTACAGTACATTTACACTAGAATGTACATCACCCAAACAAAACAAAGATGTTAGCCTCGTAGGTGCTACATACTATATCAATTTGTTACCGTGGCAAATGAACACCTTTAAGATTATTAAATCAAATCAAATTAATGGAAAAACAAGTACAGGTTCATTAACACAGACAGGTTTTCTTTTTTTTTTTTTTTTAAATGTGCTGTATGATACATGAATGTCGAGCATCAATACATACAATGATTCACTCCATGCAGATTTCACTATAAGCATGAACACAAAGGAAGCTCATTGTTGCCACCACTCATACTGGTCTGTTCTCTCTTTGCCTGTTTGTCTTCAGCTGCATGAACGTCAAACATTTATAAACATATTTCAGTAAAGACAACCTGTCTAATGTTATAGCAAAACAACTGTTAAATGGTTATTTATTATGAAGCTATCTTGAGTTTCAATTATTGCAGAAAATGGTGAAGAAAATGTAGCATCTTTGCTGAATAAATATTCTAAAAGATCTTAAGCTTCACATATTCTTCACTGTAGTAATAAAGGAATGTTTGTCAGAAAAACTATAGTAGGAAAGTAATGCAGACATAATTTCCTAATATTTTTCTTTTTTTTTTTTTAATTAAAATACAAGTCACAGATTTTAATGAGTAAATCCTTTAAGAAGGAATTTACAATTGAGGTTTCGGCAACAGTATAAGGTATACAAGTAAAATGCTTATGTTATGGATACACATTTATAGTATGCTAGAAAAGTTCTGGATTTTTGCAAGATGTAACAAATACTAGTGTTTTCAGAGCCAAATTGTATCAAACTATCATTTTGTACAAAAATATTTATGAGCACAAATTCAAAAATTGAAACTGAATGACAAAGACATCACTAAAGCAGATACGTTCTAGACCCAACTTCTTTCTCATTAGTTTTCCCCTCCTATAATGTCTCCAGTCCCAGCTGCAATGGAATTCCTTCCCATTTACTCCACTCTGTGTGAGGAGAGAATGAACTCGTGCATTTTCATTGAAAACACAGTATCACTCAGTGGTATTGTTCTATGGAGCACATGGCAAAGTGAGAGTTAAAAAATTGCTCTAACAAAAAAAAAAAAAATCATCAAGTGAATGCCTGTAACAGTGACATGTTTAATCAACATAATGGGGCTGATTCTACCAGGGTTAAGCAGTGCTTATGTGGGTGAGAGGGGTAAAGCACACTCCAGAGCAGGTGCTCAAGCTGGCTCAGCAAGCAGAGAAAGTAAACTCCACATACTGCACCGACTGCATGGCCCTTATTAGTGTACACCTTCCTGGGTCCCGTGTTCCTTGCAGCTGCCATCGGAGAAGCCACAAAAAGTACAGATGGAGATGGAAGTCTGTGAGACAAGGATCAGATACTCCATGTTCTGGGTGGGCAAACAAGTGACCAGAAGGGTTTTACTTTTAGCAATCCTAAAATGTGCAGCTGAAAGCAATCCATGGCACCTATTTAATTCATGTGCTTGTAAACAGTAAATAGGCATTCTGCTCTCTCCGTTGAAACTGTGTTGTGGGGCTTCATTTAGCAGCCTGAATATAACACAAGGGAAGGGGGAAGAGAAAAAGTGGATTTCTCCTCTTCCATTTGTTTATGGTCGATCACTGTTTTCCTTGAACACAGATTTGGGATGGGTGTTGGGGAGGAGTATTTTTCTTTCCTTAAGGAAAATTCCTCACCAAGAAACTGTTGTTTTTTAAAAAGTATCTTGTACTGAAACCCTGATTTGACGCACACTGTAGCTGATGAGACTACGTGCATGCATAAGAGTTTCTGGAAACACCTCGTTAAATTTGAAGAGGGAGGAACTTTGTCAAGGATGAAAAGAATGGAAGATGGAAAAATGGGTTTTTTCCCTCCCTGAAAAAAAAAAAAAAAACAAGTGACTATAAGTTACTATCTGTGTCTCAGTTCCTGGAATGGTAAAAGCAAAAAGATATGACAGGGAAACAGGCAAAGCTTAAAAGAACAGGAATAACAAGCAATGGAAACACAGCACATATGAACAGCAAGATCCTTTAGGATCAACTGACAAGTGTACTGAGAGGGGTGGGAAGGAGAGGAGCGGTTAAAAAAAAAAAAAAGAGTAGAAAGATAAAATATGGGAAAAAAGCAACATGTCACCAGGATCAAACGAAATCTTTATTCCTCCTCTTGATTTAAAAACGGAAATATATTTTGACTAATAAATGCCACATAGAAAGTTCCAATGAAATCTGAAAGATTTTGGTGGGATAAAGGCTAAAAAGAAAAATTAAGTTAGTGGGAGCAGGAGAAGAAAATACAGAAATTAGAGACAGGAACATCACTCAAAGCATGAGCTTTGCAGTCAATGAAAATCTCTCCATAAACTTCATTGAGATTTGGATGAGCCTGCAAATATAGTGTAGGTAGTATTTCTAAAAGCTTAGAATCAGAAACTCACAAACTGAACAATAAAAATCATATTACATCATAATTGATGTCATTATTTGTCACAGTCAGATTTGGCAGATATTTTCCTGTTTAAAGTTCAAAGTGTTTCATAATGGATCAATGGATTCAAACAACTACAGATACAAACATGAATCTGAATGAGGAGGGAGGAGGTTCTTAAAACTACAAAGCTACTGTTCGTCAAGGTCCTCTAGCAACAACGCCTTATTTTCCATTTGCTTGATTGCATGATTTGCATAAGATCAAATGTAGGCAATTGTGGACATGAAAAACAGATCGCTCTCAAACACATTAGAAATGGATCCACAAGCATTATCCAGAAATGCCTTACAAGAAAATGCATCCCAGTGCATGGAAAACTCAGTGATTAATGTCAAACAAACTATAATTTACAATATAGGGCATGAATTATATGTTATTTTACAATTGATTTCATGCTGTTGGTGAAAGAATTTCATTGATCTCAATTTACAAAATGAATACAATAAGCAGACAATTGTTTTCTTTTTAACTCACAGCAAAATTTGATTTTTTTTTGCTTACACATTTGCTTGATCAGGTTATACTCCTGTGTGTGCCACAATTCCAGTCCTCTGTGTTACTTTAAAATAATATCGAATGCTTCTTATTGCAATTTTCCAATAACTACTCTCTTAAATCACTTATTTCTTATCAACACAAAACTAAACAATTGCAGAGGTTTACTGAGAAAAGCCTAAATTCAGGATTTGGTCTTGTTCTCTCTTCTGGACTCATAAGGGCAAATTGCATCAACAGACAACAACAACAAGAGAGACTTTCTTGGGGGTATGAGATTCCCTCAAATCATCCTATTAAGGTAGCAGGTAGCCAGAAAAATAATTCTGCATTTTTCGTGTCAAAAACAGAACAAAAGAAGAAAAGTAAAATAAGACCCCACATATCCGTTTTAAAACCATTATCTACTTTCCCCAAAGAAAAAAGCGGGGGGGAGGGGGGAAGGGCATGTGCATGTGGGATGGAGAGGAAGGGCAGGGAGAGAAGGGATCAACCTGCCTTTTTATCTCTTTGACCTCAGAGGCAATACAAACTAAATTCTTTTCTAACTCATATGTCGCCAAGAGAATTGCTAACTATAGTGGCTATCATTAAAATCGACATTTGCATACCACTACATTTATTATATATGTGGTATATGTGGAACTTCCCACACTAACCAAGGCAACTATCTTAAATATCATGGTAAATCTAACTATAGTGGTTGGTATATATCCAGTTTCTAATAACCACCAGCATAAGTCCTGATAGCACAATCAATGCATGAGACAGAAAGAATAAAGAATGACCCTGTTTGCATGGTCAATAAGAACACTCACTTTGCTTAGATCAAATTTAACGGGTAGTCACTGAAAGATAACATGGAACACTACAGTGCTACTTTTAGCATGGAATTTGAGAGATGTTACTAAGACAGAGAAGAAAAACATAGTTAGTACAGTAAAAAAAAAAAAAAAAACCCAAACAAACCACAACCCTGAAATTAGAGATTTAATAACTTGACTCAAAACATGAGTTTTACCATCAAGCTGTCAGAGTGCATCACAGTTAAAAAATAACACAGTAGTAATGTCCACAGTATTTTAATTTATCTGTAACATGTAGCATTCTGTATTCAGGTTTACAGCAAGAGAGTCACATCTCCTCCTTTCCTCCCCTTTTCCACCCTATTTTCACTCTCCCTTGTTTCAGGTAGCTTTTGTAAGGACCAGAAATGGCAATGTCCTGTCCTGGTGAGCGCTCAGTTGAAACGTGACTTGTGTAAGGAACCCCACATAGTTTCTCTCAGGAAAATAATTGAGACAATAGCTATCCCATTGCTATATTCAAAGGAAAATAATACGGCAGCACTGTAGCAAGGGATTGTTAGCAGCACAACAAAGAAAACCTGCTGAGAGAGTATGAAGATGAAAAACTTCTAAAGAATTCCAATCACCACATTGTTTATGTAGGTAGACTGTACGACTACTTCGGCTCATTACTCACATCCTTATTCTGTTCTCTCATACTCTTTCTCATAGTTTGTTAAATTAACTCACAGTAACAATATTTAATTATAAGGTAAACTCTTTGGGGCCATAAATCTGTATCACCAAATGCAACAATGTCCCCATCTGATTTTTATGCACTACCAAAAAATAAATCAAATTCATCAAGTAAGTGCCAAGATTGTATTCTCAGGCTTGCTCCATCAGACATCATTAGCAGTTCTTTCCCTTCCACCATTTTCTGAAAGCAAGCAACAACTCATATAGAACATTTAGTACAGTATATCCTGCTTTCTGTATTTATAAAGCACAGATCAATTATATTGACTCTTGAAGAACCATCGCTAATGTACAACCTTCTCTGGGAAGGTATTATACTAATGCTGCATCTTTTTCACAGATGTCCTGTGAACCCCATGCCATACTCACCACTTCCTTGAAAATATTTCAGAAAAAACAGGGCGTCACAAATGACACCACTTGCCTACTTCAGGCAACTCAATCAAGCCCAAGCAAACAGCGTGCTCATGTACCTCATTGTATAAACTAGCAATCAATGGCCTTTCACATGTGAAACTGGCCCATTAATTGAAGAAAACAGCTATCTTCCAAGATAGCAGCAAATTCTGCCAGATATTAATTAACAGTTAAGAATGTTCCAGAGCAAGAATTTTGTGAAGCCACTAAAACAAGGGCAAGAAATAGAGACACACAAATAAACTCAGGGTCACAAATAATTATTTTCCAGAGGCACCATAAGCTGTTATTCTGCTCTCTAACCAGCGAAGACTTTGACACAATGGCATACGGATGAAACAACTTTGCTTCTAGCTGGCCAACAAATGCTGACGTGTTTTAGAACCTATTTGCTCAGCAGTAAATATAGCTGTTTTTCCAAATTACTCATAAAGGAGTAAATCCTCATTCCATTTGAGATTTATATGCTTCAGAAGAGTTCAGGAAACGTACAATTTCCAAGCCTCCTCTGAGGAATTAAAGAGCATAGCATGAAACCGTATATCACGTGGGAGCACCAAAACCATGACAGTCATGTTGGACTATGTAAAAAGGTTTTATTCAAGAAGAAAAACCCTTTGGCACAAATGTGCAACAAAAGGATCTTTAATCAGTTTGTAACGATGTCAAACAATTAATGAAGTTATTACATGCACATGGTAAAACTACAGTTCCACTTTTGGAAAAGTGGTAGCTCCAAAGTACTTTAATGCTTTTAAATACAATTATGTTTTAACAACAGAGATTATAAAGTCTATCTGTTTTCATATTTAGTAACAGTGTCTCTTGGTTATGCTCTTACAACCCTTAACTGTCGCACAGAAAACTTTTCTGCCATTTAGCAGCCCAAACACTTGCACTTCTTTGAGCACAAACTCATTCCGGCTAATTCACAAGGCCACATTAACATCCATTCCCAATTATTGTGTATCATTTTCCTTTTTTTTTTTTTTTCTTTTAGTAAAACTATTAGTTTTAACCTTACCTTAGCAAGATACACATCTTTTTTAATTAAACATGCATATTATTCCTTTCCCATTGCAAAAGCTGGAATACAAGGATTCCAGTATTTTAAAGTCATGTCCCTGAGACAGCTACTATGGGTACATTTCCCAGGCTGTTCTTGCCCTCCAGTTAGGACACACTAGCTTGAAATCCTAAAGGTGCTCAGCTGAAGAAAACTCAAATCACATGGAGTGCCACATACCACATTGCTTAGAAAAACTTGAAGGGAAACATCAGAGAAGGACATTTAAACTTCTCTGAATACTTTACCACCAATTAATCTACCTGATTCCTTGTGTAACTCTAAAGACATCTCATGTCACTGACCACAGAAGAATCATGGTGCATGCGTGAAGCTTCTTGGAAACCTCCTTCTCCTAACATGCCTAAAGTGTTCCCCTGGCCCATCATCATTAGTCACCGTCAGAAAAATATAGAGGCATTTTGGGAGGCTTTTTAAAGGCTTCTCTTGCTGCCAAAACAACACATAGGCAGGCAGTGCAAATATTCAGCATCAAATAAACCTAATGAACTTCCAAGTTACATCTTTGTTTACTAGAATTAAAACCATGCATTGTCTCCCTAGTTCACTTCAACTATAACAGCTGGACAAACAAGGTGAGATTGAAGGTCAGAGGGGGAGAAAGCAGGAAGAGGACAGAGCACACCATTAATTTTTACCAGGCACATGAAGAGAAGTAATTGTGGTAATATCAATATCACTACCTTAGTTGTCATTTCTTTGCACATCATATGGCCTGATGCAGCCCTATTTTAAGATTTAAATGAAAATTTCCATTCATGAATGCTTCCAGTCCAGTCCCTGTCTTGCTGTCAGCTTAGAGGGAAGTTGTTAGTATACATCATAAGAACCAGGATCTCTCAGTCAATGTTGAGCCCAAAAATGTGAAAACGGGGGGGGGAAGCGTTTTGAACATTTTACCTCTGTATTACTTCAGCTTTATGTTCACAACTGGAAAATATATTTGCACTAGGCAACTACGTTGCAAATTTGAATCTCAGATACTTGCTGCTATAAAACTGGAACTACTCTGGATTCACATTAGTATGACCAAGAACCCCTTGGCTCACTAACAGAAGTACATCCTGTATTCCCAGGTAATTCCAGTCTTGCTGCAGTGGAAGAAACAAAATTCAGATCCACCTTACATCTGGTGTCGAGTTAATTTTATCAGGTCAAGAGAAGTGTCCGACTGCCACTTTTGCAACCCGCTGAAGAACACATATGAGTGTGCAGCTACAGTAAGAGAAGTCAGTAAGATGTTAAGTTATATAAGAATATATGGTAAGTAATACAGCAACTATTACTATCCATTTTATATAAATTAATAGTGCAGTCTGATGGGGAATAGCATATGTTACAGACTGCAGAAATAAAGTCTGTCTGGAAAATGGCAATGAGAAAGCACAGGCTTACAGACACGCTCTTAGGAAGAGAGGCTGAAAAAACAACCTGAGAAAAGGAAACAAAGAAGATGACACACCATACAGGTATATAAGTTAGTAAGTGCTACACAGAAAAGCAATTAGGACCCTGTGTTCCCATGAACTCCCTTTCAATAATGGGGGAGGGGAGGGGAAGAACATAAAATAAAATAAAATAAATTTAGAAAGTGGAATTTCCAGAGAAACTCACCCCACCCAAAATCATGGAATATCTACTGCTGACAAGAAGATTCAGGTTTATCTGTACAAATCAAATCCTAGGGAAGAGACATTAAATATCAACATCATGTTTTTAATATTATTTTGATAAGCATCACTGTATTTTGCAAACCTGTGGAACACTCTCCTGCAAAATTTTATACTTCTCTCTCTGTATCTGAGAATCCTTAGAACTCTGCAACACTGTATTTTATTTTATTTTTTTAAGTTTTCCTGTTTAAGAAAAAGAAAAAGAGGGATGGGAGGAAGGAAATTAATTTCCAAAAGAAATACTTTCTTTGACAAAAAGTAAACAATTTTACTGGTAGATTTTTACCTATTAAAATTGAATATGCATACTAAATTGCATTTTAACCCCCAAACAATTGTTTTAATCAACAAAATATTCAACAACAAAAAATTCATCAAGCAAGCAGAAACTTGAGACAGCACACTCAGACTAGAAATTGGAGTCTAAACAAGAAAAATGTGACAGTGGTTGTTTGAACTGGTATGAACTAGAGGTTACGGATTAGTGGCTTATAGGTTATGAGCTTTATTTAGGTATATATGCATTTTCCATCCATTATGGGTAACTTTTTCCACCTTTTCATATAGTACCAGGCATGCAAGATGATTAGAGAACAACTCTCACCATCCAGGCAAAGCATCATGAGATTTAAGAGTTTCTGTAGAAGAGAGATACCATCACCTTCCCAGGACCAGAACAGCTCTGTGTATCTGAATTATAGTCAGAGAATAAAGGGTTTTGCTAAAACATTACTGTAGTGCTGGAACAAAGATAGTAGGAGGACTTGGCTTCTGAGCACCGTTCCTAAACAAGACAATTTATAGCAAGTTAAATCTATGGCAAGACTACAAAAGCTGAGCTAGTTTTCAGCTAGCCACAGAATCAGCAGCATAGTAAAAAATACGGTACTTCTACCTGCTCTCCTCTGTCCTTACAGGAACGATCAGCCCCAGCTGTTGAGTCATCAATATGGTCAACATGTGGTTGGGGAAAATTATCAGGATTATCTCCCCCCCGCCTTTTTTTTTAATTTTACTTGCTTTATATTTATTTTCAACACACACACACAAAACACAAAACCCTGAAAAGCCCAAAGTTTTTTCAACTTGACATGTTGCACTACCCAGTTATGTCATGTAGTGTCAGTACTGTCATCAGATAACATAACTGCCACAATCTGATGTGATGCATTAAACTGGGATTACCAGAATAAATCATGTTTGTGGGTACAGAGATCACAGGTGGTGTAGTCAGCTGCTTTGTATTATGGCGCATCTATAGGATGTGCAGATTAGGATATAATGTTCAGAGGCTTGTTCTCGTTTGTGAAGTGCTTTGCAACCATAACTCAATAGTAAGGAGCCACCAAACAGTTATAATGGCATAAACCATCATCAGGGAAAAATACAAATCGATCAGTGCCAGCGATATAAAAGAAAGAGCATGCATCTGTCCCCAGTCTCATAAATTCAGTGGTTGTTGCAGGCTTTTTCTCTATCCCACATGTACTTTATTAATAACAGTAACTATCATAAATAATAATAATGCAGAGTAGTTTATTTCAAGATGAATGCTGCTCTTATTATCTGTTGATCCTCTCCCTTATTTCTTATATCCTGTCTATATTCCTCCTGTAAATGGTGGGGGGAGAGCTAGTTTAATTTATTGTTTGAAGTTTATGCCCTTTAATTGGCAACAGTGTGCTATGCCAAGAAAGTTGTCTATGTAGGCTCCCTGAAATATCTGCATACCTTAACTGGCATGTTAAGCTTGTACAAAGGAGGCATAGAATTTACATTCTACTGCATGTTATAAATAAGTAATAAGAACAGATTAGAATTATGCATTTACGCCTACTAGTGAGAGTGAGATGCATAATTCACAAGTGGCAAACCCTTAAGAGGCTTTCGTATTTCACCCCAACCCTCTCCCCCCACCCCCAATCTCGTGTATGTAGAACACAGTATATTTTTCAGTCCCACTGCTCCACATTTTTTTTTTTTCCAGCTAGACAATTAGATTTTATAATCACTACCTTTTCTTTCTTCCAGAAAGCAACACACACTGTATGTTAGCAGTCATTGCAGGGAATGTATCTGCTTTATGTTACAGTATTGGTGTCATCTTTCTGTATTTTCTTGTGATAATCAGGGACACGACCGTAAGAGGCAGATGTTAAATGGCAGTGCTTTCAGAAAGTGCCAGAGTAAACTGAAGCCCTCTACCTAACTTACAAAAAGAATGCAGAACTTGCAACTGAAACTTCATTACGCTTCATAGTTAACGTGACGTACTGCTCCTCTAGTTGGATCTCCTGGAGGAGTAAACTAATCTCTATGCCCGTTCATGTCCTCAAGTTTCTCTGCTGAAGCCTGTAAACTAATACCTCTTGTGACCACAATTTACATGATAGCACATGAAGGCCACAGATTTTGCAGAGCCTGTGGCTTTCCCCCTCCCAGCAGTTCTACTAAGAAGCACTCTGTTATCTGGTGATAAGGTGTAGGAACAAAGAAAGATTTTAGTCTAGTTGCTTTAATATTTTTTTTTGTTTGTTTTTGTTCTGTGGCTGGAGCATTACAGTATTGATTAATGTACCACCCAAAGAGGCATCACTAGGGACAGGCTCTTTGGTGGAAGAAGTCACCTTGTAATTTCTCTTAACTGTTTTGAACTCAGTCTATTTAGTTCTCTGGATTTTCCTTTGTCCTGTGTAGAACCGTATTAAATTATGTTCTTGTTCTAACTACCATTTGTTTATTCTGCCTGAATCTGTGCCATGCAACTTCTTTTCATAGTTAAGCTAAGACTTGTACCTGTCTTTTTCTGGTAACATTTATTTATTTATTTATTTGATCTTTTGATTTCTTCAGTGTACCTCGCTTTAATTTGAGATTTTCTTGACTACCTTTCTATGTACTTTATCTCTGCCTGTAAACTTAGGAGAAAGACTTCAATTATGTATGTATTTGAATTCCCAGTACAATTTAACACCTTAAAATTGTTATGTGACTTTGCAACAATGGTATTAAATCCCAAGAGCAGTATCTCAAAAATTCAAAACACATTAGTTGAAATGAAAATAATACTTTTACCCTAACTTTTAAGAATAGCAAAAGGTACCACAATTATTTTGATACGTAGGAGAGCATTCTTATCCTTGAGCAGATGAAAGGGCTAGCACGCCAGCTCATGAGACGTGAACATTCTTGTCAATGGGGTTAAATTATTGTTCCTTCACCAGAAAAAAAATAAGTAACAATATTAAAATTAAGTTACCATAAATAGCTGCAAAGTTGAAGTCAGTACAAAACTCAGCTTTCCAAAGGAAGCTATTGACATACTGTACCAACATGGGTTACTTTCCACAATTGATGATTTCCTTCATTTTCTACAGACTGTGGAAATTTTCATGACTTATGCATCCTTTGTATGAACTCACCAGGTCTAGCCAATGATCCTGGAAAGGTAAGCAATGAGGACCCAGAAGCTTTTAATAAGCCATATTCTCTCGTCACCTCTGAATAACCTTTTCCACTGACTAGCAGAGGGGAAGGAAAGCTATTCACCCACTGTCCTAACGAGAAAGCTTTCAACTGTTGGCAGAGCTCTTTCAGCTGCCTCTACTATCTATTCAGTACTGATTCCAACTCTAATTTATACCAACTAGAAAAATATTTAAAGTAAAATAGTATAAGTCTCCCCCAAGATATAATGTATAAAGTTTTATACATTCATGCACCTCTGTTGATGGAAACCACGTATGGTCACAGAAAGAACATAGAAACTTCTTGAATTGATTAAATCACTAATTAGAATTTCCTAATGATTTATTTCCAGATACAGAACACAGGCAGTGTATTATCACCAGTGTAAAAATTCACTCTTTCCCACCTGATCACTTACTCTCTTACATGTGCAGCATCACTCCTCACCAAAATGATTGAACAGCACCATTCTTAAATTAGAAATCCAGACACTTATTTACATGTAGCTATAAACATCCCCAGACATGCAGATAAGCAAATCAAGATATGCATACTGTAAATGTGACTTAAATGTGCCTCTGTAAGAAAGGAACATGGTATATCTAAAGCAGCCATCACAGAAGCAATGACTGTGTTCATCATTGTGACAGATGCACTCGACCATATAACCAAACTAGCAGCAGTTTGGTACGGGCTCCAAACGAGGTAAAGGCCTGAGCCACACCCAGGCCAAGAACTCCTGTTTTCTGAAAACCCACAGAGGAGCAGAGTGATGCAGCAAGCATCAATGCGTATCAGCTTGGAACACCGATCATGTGATTAACACATGAATAGCAGGTGGCTTTTCCAAGACTCATTTATGAAGGAACAAAGAAAGTTGTGGGTACAAGGAGTCTCACGCGTACCTTCCCCATTGCATGTAACTTGACTACGAGCCAACCACTTTATTCCATAAATACAACAGCCTAAGTGAGCCTTCCTTGAGCTCTCCCTGCGAGGTAGGATGGCTGCATGGCGGTGATCTCCTCTTGAGCTGGGACACCTCTCAAGGTTGCTCTTTCAGACAGAGACACCTTTTACCAGCAGCAGGTCTTTGGTAAGTAGCTGATAGCATGCTGAATTAATATGAATGGAATATTGCTAATCCATGTAGCTATTAAATATTAATTATTACAAACTTTATATAGATAATTCCTGTACTTTTACACATAAACCATTGACCAAGTCTGAGACTAAGATTGGATTTAGCCACACATAAGCTCCATCAGGAGTTTAGAAAGCAAGGGGGTCCACTCTGAACCTCATGACTCAACAGCAGAGTCTTCCTTACCCTTCACGTCTCCGGTCTCTGTGTGAATCATTCTAACTCGATTCTAACTCAGTTTTCCTTTGTATGTCTCTTCCATGCAGTAAGTAATAAAGTGAACCTTGCCATCAAACTGTTGTTAAGTCACACTTTTACAATATCATATTAAAACCACTTTTGCTAATACTTTTGACAGTGGTTCTTTAAGGGATCCTAAATCAAGAATCACGACTTACTGAACCTTGGTACACCACTGTTAAACTTTGTTAAATACCATAGAATTTATTGAACTCTGTCAAACTATTATTTCTACCTCAATAAAACATGTTGCTGCTTCTCTCTTTTGAGTGAGGTGCGTTCCACTCTTTTGCGACAAATTGTCATAGTCAGCAGGATCCTAAATGAGGATTCGTGACAGTCATCCACCTTTCCGTTCATCTTAAGACCATGAGCCTACACCTTACCTAAAGCATACTAACCTGATGTTATTCTTACATGTTTAGTTTTATGGTCACTTAAATATTTTTTCCCACACACTAGTTAATTTCCCAGTAACATGTCACTTTAATGTGTCACTCTATTTATACAATAAAAACCACGGAAAAGAAAGAAAGAAAAAAGAGAAAACCCCCAGCAGCTTTCAAAGTCCAACTGCAATTTACATAAAATGCTTCAGTCAGAAATAGATTGTCATAAAAATACAATATTTCATGGAAGACTAGTGGAAAGCATGATGGAGTTCAGTACTGACTAAAAGGCTATTAAGCTTTATGTAAACAATTTAGGCAATCAGTGTAGAAACCTAGGTTAGATTTCTGGCAGTGATTCAACAGGAAAGGAAGTATCCTAGAACGCCTTTCATGCTTTTTATGACATGATTTATGCCTTGCATATGTTTTGACATAACTTAGGAGGATAATGAAACCAATGTTTAAAAAACAGGAATCCTCTTCCAATCATACAAACCATCAAATATTTTTAAAATCAAACTTATATCCAACTATTTTATGGCCTTGTAACACTCAGGCTTGTACTGTTCACACACAAGATTTGTTGCGCTGGGTTTGGCTGGGATAGAGTTAATTTTCTTCATAGTAGCTATTGTGAGGCTATGGTTTGGATTTGTGCTGAAAACAGCATTGATCATTCAGGGATGTTTTAGTTACTGCTGAGTAGTGCTTACACAGAGTCAAGGCCTTTTCTGCTCCTCACACCACCCCACCAGTGTGTAGGCTGGGGGTGCATAAGAAGTTGGGAGGGGACACAGCCAGGACAGCTGACCTCATCTGACCAAAGGGATATTCCATGCCATATGACATCATGCTCAGCATATAAACCAGAGGAAAAGCTGGCTGGGGGGGCTGCTGTTCAGGAACAGGCTGGGCATCGGTCAGTTGGTGGTGAGCAATTATTTTTCATTTGCATCACTTGTGTGTCTTGGATTTTATTTCTCTCTCTTTTCATTATTTTCCTTTAATTACAATTTATTATTTTATTTTAATTATTAAACACTTTGTATCTCAACCCATGAGTTTTCTCACTCTTCTGATTCTCTCCCCCACTCCAATGAGGCAGGAGTGAGCAAGCCACTGCGTGACACTTAGTTGCTGGTTGGCGTTAAACCACAACACTTGTCAAAGATGAAAAACACTCAGGAAGGCCTGGACTTCCAGTAACAGAAAAATACATTAACTAGTGAAGCATTTAAGAAATGCAAGTTGTAAGGAAGTTGCTTAGATTTATTGAAATAACAAGTCTGAAATATATACAAACATCAAAGATTCTCCTTTTCATAAAATACTGAAAATATTTAAGTAATGGTTAGTGACTCGTGTGGCCATGCATTTAGTAAAACCAAGGAAAAGGGGAACCCCTGGTTGGGAACCTTGCAGAAGTACTACTGTGGTGTTACCTGCCTGTACATTGTCACCATTTATTAATATTCCACTAGTGTTAAAGGAAGGTTGGGACATATTGAGTATAGAGAGAAGGGTCTGCGTCTAGGGCAAGCCAAACAGAACGCATGTACGGCTCAGAATAATTATCATAGCTGATAAACCAACATAATTTGTAATAGCAGTATGGAAGAAAATATCTATCTTAAATTGAATATACATCAAGTGTTTGACAGATCAGGAGACCAAATGGTTCTAAATGAGCAAGGAGAAATATTAGTGTGTTTTCCAAGGCATAAGGAAAATCTCAGAGAGAAGCTTCATTATGCAGCATGCAACATCAAGAAGGCTGCCCTACTCTTTCCAGGCCTATTAAGCTAGAGCTAAGTGACGTATATCCATATGAATGGATATCAAGAGATTCAAACAGAAGCAGCAGGTTTGGCCTTAGCCCATTTGTGAAAGAAGTGTCATATCTTTATTTACATGAGTCCAACATCACCTGAAACTAAGCAAATATCATTTACCAAGCATTTCAAAATGATCCTGGGGAAAAAAGCACTTAACAAAAGTGCGATTGAATGAAGCCTTGACTTAAACTATAAGCTCATGTATCTGTTTTATCAGCAAAATTAAAACCAGAATGGAACCCACCACTTTGCCTTACTAGCTTCAGGCAAACCACAATTACCAGACATACTACTGAAAATAAGAGCCCACAAAAAGGATTTCAGGCTACGAGCGCAACACAGTCAAGAAAGCATATTCTAGTTCTTATAAATCTAAGGTGACCTGTCAATCTTTTATAGCAAATTGGTCACCACGTGACAACTGCTCATAGAGAGAAACTGTATCACTTGATAGGGCCCTATATGAAGTTCTCACTGATCAAAGACAAAATGCAGAGAAACAGATTACGCCCTTCAGAAAACACAGAGGTAGACAAGATGCACAGGATTGGGACAGTTTGCCCAAGAGAGGTTCACGCAGGCAACAGTACAACAAATTGATCTCAGAAAGTGGCAAAATAACTAACTGCAGTGGCGATGTCTTGGAGAAGACCTGAAAATTCACATGACAGTGCAGAACACCTCCAAGAAAGAACAGGAGAAAAAAAGTACGTATTTAACTTTTACAAACTGAACTCAATGAACACTTGATTTAAATCTGTCCTCCTCAGTCTTTTGAAGAGATCTCAACATCTTTAAGTCTGCTGATCAGTCTAGGTATCTATGAAGGAGAAAGTATAGAACTAGAAGCCTATATATGTCTAATTGTGACAACGGATTTTGAAGTAAGATCACAGGACAAAAAGTCTGGGAGTTTTATGGTTTTTTAGTGGTTTTAATTCTTGTCATAGAATTTAGACCAGACTGGAAATCAATGTTTTCCTTCTCTTTGTTTAAAAAACAGAGCCCAGAGCCAAAGTATTTCCTATCCTGCCAGAAGGGAAAGGAGCAAAAGAAGACTCTCCCTGTTCTACAGCTATTAGCTCTGGAGAAGCTATTTGCTCCAGTTTGCGTTGGTACATACAGAAGATTGGGAGGTACCAATCACTCTCATTTTATAATTTGTGTTGCATTTTAATTTTTAGAAAGCGGTACTCGAGCAGCCTGAGAGCTCAGCAATTCCAGCAGGGTTAGCATGAGTTTTCTCCTGGCTTGCTGTGTTACCCAAATCTGATCAAAGGACAAGGACTCCAGAAGCTTGTCCAGCTGTGGTTTTATAATGACACCATTAGGTTTTGCTCTATAATCAAGGTCCCTAAAAGTCTGTGTAGCTTCAGGCTTAATATCTGCGACAAGGTTAACTGAAATCTGCAGCAAGGATAACTACTTTAGCAGATTGTATCAGCAGGAAATATTTAAACACTATTTAAAAGGATTTTAAATAAGCAGATTTTATTTAACACTGCACTAATGCACTGCAATAGGAAATGATACAACGGAGCTGCTACAAATAAACATAATGCTTTTACCCTACCCTACCCCCCTCCTTCTAAATTCCCCACATCTGTATTATTAAGTCCAATGAGTGCACCAGATCCTTCTGTCTGAAGCTGAAATACAGGAACGCCAGACTCCGACAGCCCATTTGCCCTTTGGTTTTGTGCCTGCTGAATCTGCATTCTGGGTCTGCAGAATTAATTACGATAGTACCCGGTCACTGGCAATGTCAGTGTTGCCAATTCAGGTGTATCAAATGTGCTTTCTTATATGCCTACGACTTTTAGAGGAAGGCAGCTTCTCCTGTAAGACTGGTGTACTCTGCCCTCTAGTGCTAGGTGCACCAATATATGTTTACATAAAGGCATACTCAGGCCAGAATAAAGCCTGAAGCAGCAGGTGTTCTTTATATGCCATCCTGGAATACATGGTATTTCCTGTACGCCTTACCAGCTGGGTGTGTTGCTAACCCAAATATAAGGGGTGGGCCTGGAGCTGCAGCATGGTATTGTAAGACCCTAAAATAAGAAAGAGATGCTGGGGCATATGTCATTGGGTCACATGCAAGACATTTCAGATAACCAGTTCTAACTGCAAAGAGATGAAGACTAACTTTTCATTGCTCATAATGGTGTCAAATAAGTCTCTGCTTCACAAAAAAATGAGGAATTGTGACATTCAGAGTTATAATATACATAAATCTAGCACTAGCACTGTATTGGATAGCAAACTGCTCTTTCCAAAACACCCTAGTGAAAGAACAGGCTGGGTTCATTTTGGTATTTATATGTATTTCACTGCAACCTGGAAGATGGGAAATAAACTCATACCAGAGGACTACATAATTTTTCTATTGTTTGTCCTTTAAGGCAAAAGCTGCCTGTCAAAGATGAGCCGGACCAAAAACAAAGGAACACAAATCCTTAGGGTTGCAAAACAGTGTTTTTAAACATGCCGATAACTAAAAACTGTATGAAAAGTAACCATGAGAACTACATCTTAAACCTAACATAATAAGTATTTTCTTCTCAGTGCTTCGGCTTCTTGCAGTGATACATCTTATTGCAGTTATTGTCTATGTACAATTCCGTGGATTTTCTTGTTCAAATTGTTTCACTTGGCAATTAGTACAATATTGATATTGTGATGGATTTTGCTTTTATTATCATGATCTATCATTTAAAACAAGCAGTAGTAGTCATAGGGATAAAAAGGACAAAAACACAACAATTCTTCACTAAAATGTAATAGCTGTGCATGGCTGTGCATAGTGTGTACTGTAATTACTGCTGGTTTACAGCAACGTTAAAAAAAAGTACATGTACTAATTTGGGGTTCTCCCATTTTTTAAGTTTAGATATGCTAAGCCCTGTTTGCACAGATGTCAAACATCTGCCTCTTGCTCACAGAAAAACAAGGCTCCATTCTATCCTGCTTTTGTAGGATCAGCCTTTCCATGCTCAGGTCAAATAACAATTTGAATAAGCCAAAGCTTAGTTCACGCTCTTAGACAAAATTGTGAAGGCAGCTCTTTCTCACCTTTTCCAAGGCTCTCCTCATTATTTTGACCAGAAACCTGGTACAAAGCAGTCTGTCACTGTTTTTTAAACTCTTGGGCGTGTAATTTAGGATAACTAATATTTTAACTCAGCTGAGGATCTGTCCTTGTAACATAGTTGACAGGATCTTTTTCCTGAAAAACTGGAAACACTTCTTTTAGGTTGGCAGAGAAAAATAAGTTTCATACAGCTGAGTCTTAATAAGAATATCTTCCTTTTAAAGATTCATGATGAGAACCATTAGGTTCTGCTAGGGAAATTATATGAACACAATTTGTTAACATTGTCAAGTATCTAGTGCTGCAGAAAATGCAGATGTACATCCTCAATGCCAAGCTCAGTGCAAATACAGATTTATACATTTTTTGTTTTCTAAAGATATCTACAAAGTCATTTCCCTTTGTAAACATGTTAGGTAATGGACACCTTTTCTTAATGCTCAGCATTTAAGAATAGAGGAGTACTTTGCTCTAATCTTTTTTCTAAAGTTTCTTCATAACAATAAGGTTTCCACCAAAACAAAACTTGTCACTTAGGTCACATCTGGTCATTACTGTCTCTGCTTATACTATACCTTTCTGCATTTATTAGACCACCTTTCTGCTGGTGGCATTAGCACCACCAGCTCAGGCCACTGCAGTCAAACATTTTTCAGTATAAACCCCACCCTGTTTTCTCTTTCATCTAAGGCAGGTGGGAAATTTTTGTGACTAATTTAAAGAAAAGAGAAA
The DNA here is from genome assembly GCF_028858705.1 of Grus americana. Lineage (NCBI taxonomy): Eukaryota > Metazoa > Chordata > Aves > Gruiformes > Gruidae > Grus > Grus americana. The sequence continues at coordinate 102,747,790 of NC_072854.1, forward strand.
ACAAGAATGAATACCTTGCCTAAATTTAAAAATACAAAAAAAAAAAAAAAAAATTACATTAAGAAATCTCCATGTTTCAAAGTAGAAGCTTCAATTTTGCCTGTAACCTTTTGGCTGGGTGACAGAAGCACATTCTCCTCTCTACAGGAAAAATCAACTCAAATTTTCCTAAAATTAAAATCCTTCGTAAGATCAGTGTGTACAGGTTAAAGATTTTGAAGATAACTGTACAAGCTTCTCCATCTCCTCACAGCGGCTAGTCATCCCTGCAGAACAGTAAGGTATGCAGATCTGGAGAGCAGAACCCTATCACAAGTGCTTTCCTGAGCTGCAGCTGTTGGTCTTGGTTACAGGAGCTTCTGCACTCTCACTTTGAGGAACTGAAAGCATAACCACAGGGGCATGGATTCACACAGCCTAAACTCCACTTGGCGTCCTGGACTGAGTATTTCCTCCTGCTCGTCCCTACCCACTGGAGACACTGGGCTTTCACTGGAATGCAGGATGTGAAATAGCACCCAGATTGCATGAGGACGTAGTACCACATAAGGCAAATGCATAAAGGTGGGAAGCAGAAAAATCGCAGACAGACAGTTAACAAAGGTGTTGCGGTACAGGGGCTGGCTTTATTACTCACAACACAGAAACTGAATTTGTCAGTATGGGGAAAATATAAAGGCACTAATGGATGATGGATGTCTAGTGGGTCCCCCTTTTCAAAGTGGTAAAGCGTATATTTGCCATATGTGCTTTTAAAGGGTTTCCTCTTTAATTACAGCTCAACCCCTAGAGGAAACAAACACTTGAGTTTCCATGAAAATCAATGAGTATTTCAAGCCCTCAACAACTGTCAAGATCAGAAACTAAGTTAACAATATATTTGCAATTATGCTGTTGAGAAAACATATACCTCCTCAAGTTACGGATTAATTAGTATGGACCTAAACTGATTGCACTTTCCATGGTCTGAAGTGAAAGTCAATGAAGTACTAATTTTTAGACAGAATTGATGCCTTCCTAAAAAGAAAGGGTTTAAAAAAACCCATTTCAATAGATACAGCACTTAAAAAACCACAGAGAGAATCTATGACTTTCTGGTATAGGCTATTGGTCAGGAATTCAGTCGTATACTTATTAAATTAGGAAAATCATTTTGGTGAATGAATAGGAAACAGAGAGTCAAAGTTCATTGTCTCTGACATTTGTTTAGGGTCAATAACATACTATGTTGAGGCAATAAGTCACCAACATCACTAGCATAAATGTTGAAAGGAAAAGGATAATAATATGAGAAAAGCCAAAAAGGTAGGAGAGACACATGGATAACACTGGAAAGTCAAAAGCTGTAACTTTTCACTGTAAAACCATAACCCTTGAAAAAAAAAATTAAAAAATCAATTATGTTATACCTGTTTTACCTCTAGCCTACAAAGAAGAAAATCTTGGGCTCTGAAAGGAAGCAAAATCAGGTCAAATTCAAGATATATGCAAATCTAAGCAAGATCTTGAATAAACCTGATGCAGAATGCCTGGGATTTCTAGTGACCCAAATCCCAGCCTGCTGGTTCAGATCGCCTCTTGCCCCTCAGGCAGAGTGAGAAACTAAATCAAATGGATCCAAAGTAAACAGACTGATCTCCATGCCATGCTCCGAATGGTAGGCAAGAGTGGCTCTTGTGCACTACTGCACAGGGCAACACGATCTGATTCACTGGCCTTCTCTTTTGAACAAGCAAGAGTCTCTGTTCTCTTTATATCATGTCTGTCTAAAAAAAATGCTTGAAATCAAAATTATGAAATGCTCAATAGGACCAAAAATATCAAAATTACTAGAAAAATATCAATAAATAATTTCTAAATAAAAGCAACAAGAGGTCCTCTAGGAAGTTTATGAACCAAATGACTTTTCCTGAGACTAGTTTAGCTGAATGCGTTCTGATGTATCATTCAAGATTTAGAGGTAAAACATGAGGGATCAAGTCCTGACCCTTTTTAATTTATCCTTTTCTATATTTTCAAAGAACAACTACAAAAGTTATTTGACCACAATTTCTATCAATAAGCATTCATTTTGGCTATGAGTCAGAATACAGTCAGACATGAATCTAAAACCAACCAACTAAAATATACTGTGGTGAACATTCCCTCAAACATTTTACATTGCTTGTCAATTTATAACCAGATTGCAGATGAACACATCAGTAAAACTCCCTGTGATGAACTTTCAGTAATGATTTTAATAAGATTGGAAGCACGACTATTTGCACTTCGAAATTCTTAAGAATAGTGTTATGCTATGGCAATAAGAGATTAATGGAGATCTTGCAAAAAAGATAAATGGCACTACAAGAATACCAGAAAACTGGGGGGATGGGGGAGAAATTAATTGAACCTATACTTTTGATAAATATTTATTTTTTTGCAGAAGAAAAATGCACGCTAGTTTGATCTGTCATTATGCTAACCTATATCCTATTTTTCATATTATTAGCAATACATAATGTGGTAGTTTATATTCAAAAATAAAACCAGAATGTATATACCTCATGTATTTATCCAGAAATACACTAAGGTTACTATGGTTACGAAAAATCCATTACCTTTGAATACAGAATGAAAAAGTTTGACTTAAAGTGTGCACTATTTATTATAGCGATCATCAACAGCCTTCAGGAGGTTCTCTAACTGGATTCATTTTTCAGTGTCAAAACTGACCCACCACACCAGTAGCTTATGGCCTGTGCAAGGCAAAGAAATTTGAACTATATGAATTTTTAAATATGTTTTATACTAACTCAAGATGCAGAAATGGCTTTGAATTTTAAGGCCTTACATTAAAAAGAAAGTAGGGTCTTGATACCCTTTTCCCCCGAGTTGTCTGATATGAAATGCTTTATTTTTACTTCTACCTACTACCCTATACAAATTCTGATGGGTCCAGAATAGTGCTTATGTTATGCTATGATACTTCTAGCTCAATATTTTGGTTTTCAGTTGTTTGAATAATCTCTGAACAAATAACTTGGATGCTTCATTAAACTACACCAATTACATTAAAATAGGAAGTCAGATTACTATGCTTCACTATTGCCAAATAACAGTCATTTAGCTTCTATGTAATAGTTTAAGAGTACTGATATAACTTGGTTATTGACATATTGCATAACTGTTATCAGAAGAAAAGGGATTCTTAGTTTATGCTTTGAACAAATGAATCAAACATGGGCTACTCAGGAAAGCAACACAGCAGCCCTCTAATTAGGAATATCTAAGTAAGACAGTAGGAAAACTATGTACATCATATCTTTTCAACAGCTTACAGTTTACATGTTTTGAGAGCTGGATGCTATGAGATCAAAAAGTTATAAAACCATTAAAAAGAGGACTCGGGTCTTGTGAAAGAGGACAACACAGCACAAGATTCAGCTACACCATGGCAACATTAATTTCTGAGAGCCCCAGAGTGTTCTGTGAAGGAGTCTTTAAAAACTGGAACCCATCAGAGTTTAAAGTGCATCCAGCCCATTTTAAATTTATTTTTCTTTTCCTCTGAAATAAGAAGGGGTCAGTCATATAGTCATTCATAGTGACTCTGAGATACCCGACATGCTACCTAGCACAGAACTCACCTTTTACAACATATTTGGTTCCATTTCCAAAGTAAAGTGGTACTCCGTTCATATATAAACTATATTGTGTAATAATACCATTTGGTATTTTTGGTGGACTCCAACTCATCAGCAAGAACGTGGGAAAGGATATTGCTGTGGGTGGTTGCACATCTTCAGGGGCTGGTGAAAAAAACGTATATACATATTATATATATTATATTTCCACAAATAATAAATAATTTCAGTAAGCGGCAACTACCAGAATGATTTTTGGTAAAGCTGAAATTTCAGAAGAGATTTTATGCTTGCCACATACCAGAATTTTGAGAACTCTCCTATTACATGTGAGGTTTCCTCACCAAACAGAAACTTCCATGAAAGTTAAGGATATACTCTTTGCTTTTTAGGAGAATAATTATGCTTATTCAACTTTATCTTTCCAGCTTGATAACACTGAGCAAGGGGAGGAGTACACGATTTTAGTACAGTCCTTTTTGTAATACAAATTATTTTCTCCTCCTTTATGCTTTTTATTCCTAACAACAAAGCGATTATTCGTTGTAATCACAAATGCAGATGCTGTATTCTTAGGCACTACCCCTTATTTCCAACTTTTCATAATTCAATATGCTTAGTAATGTTTGTTTAGCGTAGATTTTATGTATATAATATACTGGAAGTTGGCAATGGATAACATTTTAAAACCTGAGTTCTCTCACCGTTCCAATAAGTTATATGCTAGAAGCACAAGCAATCCCACTGAATATCGCATGGGGAGCAGAACTCGGGCCTTAGTCTGGGAGGAATATCTTGTAATTTACAAGCTCTGTGCTAGCAATTTAAAACAATAACTAGCAGTGGCTGGCAATGTGAAAACAATATAAAGTAATGAATGTTTCAATAGGGAAACAGGGATAGCTGGAGGGTGTGATATGGTGTCTGTCTTCTGTATCATCAATTTATTGTTACTAAGAGCATGCAACAAGAGCATCCAAAAATAGAAACTCCACACATTGACTTTTTGTTCAATTCATCTGAGGGATAAAACACATGTTCCCCATGGCTTTATTTGATCTCTGGGGAAAAAAAAATAAAAAAATTATCTATTCTTGCCTAAACCTTCCCAATTTGACAGCACATCTGAAAACAGTGGATGTTTTTCTCAAACACATGTAAGAATTCCTGCTTTATTCACTGAGCTGAGAAAGTAAGACATAAACGATTTATTTTTTAATTACTATATTAGACCAGAAAGAAATATACGATTCTGTATTTCATGTTTACGTCACAAGGTCCATTAACTATTTGGCTGTCAGAGGCTACACGCATTCATGGATAATGCCACCAGACAAACTCAGTCAGTTTATCTAGAACTTCCACGAGGCGATTAATTGGGTTTTGATTTGATTGGTGCTGTTGGCAGTTGCTAACATGTTCACATCAAAATGCTGTTCCAGCAATGTTAGACTGCAATCTTCAGGACTGTCCTTATCAGGACAACGCCTTGCATGACTAACTCCTTTGGCAGCAGTTCAACACTCTAGAATTCTTTTAATCATTATGGTTGTAATTCACATAACTTCATGCTAAAATTTTATTTGTTTTATTGGTACTGTATTACTGCCTAGTTTACATGAGAAGATAAAACAAAGAACTGTGGGAGGGAGGGAATTTTGAAAACTACTCCACATCATGAAAGATTAACTACTGTCCTATAAATACATGTCAAAGTCTTCATTGTTCTACTGGTGCAAATTCGGAGTAACTGATGGTTTTAACTGGATTAACATGGCTTTAGGATGATGGAACCAGAAGATGTGGACTTGATGTTTAATTGAGAATGGAGTTAGATATGTCACCGATATTTCGGGAGCATTTGCTCCACTAATTGATGTGTATTACTTATCAGCCTAGTCTCTAAAGTCAGAACTGTAATGTATTTTCTCTTTCTTCCTGCCCTAGTTCTTAATGTGAGCACAGAAAACATCAATTTACACCCACAACCTGCAAGTCTGAGCACAACAACATGTAAAAGTGTTTAGGAAAAAAGGGAAAATCTGAACAGTGATTAATAAATAACTCAATCGGCATTTGGAGTTTTCATCACACTGAAATAATTGTTGCCTATTGCTGGTGTTTAGCAGTTAAAAGAAACCATGGAAATCAACCGTTTGATTCTCAATTTCATACTGTGCCATACAATCAATTCTTTTTAGTCAGACTGTCTCTAGATTTACTTCTGAGCCATAGTAAAATGAGGAAGCTTTCATTAATCTTTCAGATGCTTCATATTAATGACAAGGCTCTTGCATGAACAATGTAACAGCAATTAAAAAGCCCATTAATCTGCATTACAGCTATTAAAGATGCATGTCATTAAAGGGTATGGAGTTTGATTCATTTTCGCACCCCCCCAAAAAATGGAGCAATTATGGTCTGGCAATGCACTTTGTCATCAAATTAGGTTGGGGTTTTCCAGCAAATGGCTTTGCAGCATTTAGCTCTTCTCCTGTTTTATTATTCATGACTGAAATGTGGAAGTCAAGACCTTTGAAATTACTTTACCTTCTTGTGGAGTGGAGATGTTCAATGCATGCAAGCTCTCAGTACAGCCAGCCAAAGTGCAAGCAGTTAGGGTTACAGCATAGTTTGTGAAGGGATGCAAGCCCGTCAATATGCCTGCAACAGAAGAAAGCAAGGTGTTATGCACGTACAGTGTACAAACTGATTACATACATACACAGACAGAAGTAAAAAATTAAAGTTTCTGGTTAGAGAAACTGTTACAGGCTGAAAACGAAAAATATTTTAAGGTTTCATTCCTATTATGCCATGACTTAAATTGTGCAAAATAGATTATTTTATTCCATTCTTAATGCCAATGTTGTGGTTAAATTTCTTTAGTTATTCTCATTATAACAGATACTACTACAAGATTGATGTGTTGATTTTAATATAATAATGACCATAAACTTGAGGTTTTTATCTTAGTCCCCACCTCACAAAGTTTTTTCAGTTATTCATTACAGTTTTCCAAGGAATTTTCACTGTCTCTCAGAACAAAATTTTTTTAATGCTTCCTCTCCAGTGTTGCCCCTATTCATCCATAAACTGAAATCTCTTTTTTGTATGAAACATCCCACTTGTGTTCCATTACTTCAGTGGCAGCCTATAGAGCTTATATTTGCTGTGCTACTACAGTAACATAAATTCAGGTGACACAGTACCCAAGGGTTTACAAGAAAAAAACATCTGTGATCTTATGTTTTTTCAGGTCCTGCTTATGCTTATGAAGAGAAGTTACTACATTCCCACATATCGATCAGCTAACTTGTAGCAAATGCAACAAATCACTGCTTACCACTTCAGGAAGTTACAAAATCTTTTAAACTGCAATATACAGAAGGACTATATGGGAAAATTGTGGTTTACAGTCATTTTCAGAAACATCAGCAGTTCCCATTTCAAAGTAGGTTCGACAGTAAAGTAATATGGAATGAAAATGCAGTAGTAATTAGAAGGCCAATTCACATCAAGTTTTATTTCAAACCATGTTCTCACCTTGACTCTTACAGCTTTTAGTGAAATCAATGGGGTCTTTCATTAAAAAAAAATAGATTTTATAGCAAACTATGTTATTTTGGAACCGTCGGACACTGGGATTTTGCAAAGCAGCTTCAAAAACAACAGTACCTCAGAGAACCATAATTCATGGCCAAACGTCCCATAGTACTATAAGACTGCAAACCTCCTCAGCATAACGTGTACACAAACGGGTAGTAGAAATTAGTCCTTATTACTCTTCATTGAGTTACTACATGGAATGTAACATAACTTTGGGTTTCATTAAAAAATGTCTTTTTCCCCCCTTTATACTCACAAAAAGGGCCTGGAAAATGAGATGCCAGAAGTTAATAGTTACAGCATAAATATATTATTTTCCGAGTGGGACAATCAAAGTAAGTCTGTGAATGTTTATATTGTGTTTACTAATAGGTGTGTTCACATTAAAAATATGAAATTAGCTTTCACCGAATTAGAAATGTTTGTGTCTTTTCTTGTAATTAATCCAAAAACTTCAAAGGTTGGCTTTGCAATGATCTTTCTATTTGAATTCTCTGAGGTCCAGTTCTACTTGTACACACGAACAGATATTCAGAAGCAAACTAATTTGCTGCAGAATAGCGTTAAACTAAAACTGGCTGATCAGAATCCACTCTCTCTGGTTATAGTTTTGATTTTGAAATTCCTCAGTTAACAGCGGAAAGTTGTACTGCCATCTTACCATCTAAGGTAAATGCAACAGGAAAGAAAAAGAACATTGGGTCAGTCACCATCCAAGCAAATGTGCATGTAATCTTCCTGTGATGGAAGGCAAATATTTTTAAGAGCATTAAAAAAGCAGAAAATAGGAAATAATGATGTTTTAAAGCATTACTATTCCTGTAAAGCAGGAATATTGGCATCTACAGTAAATTCTTCAGCACAGAAATTTCATCAGTCAAAAAAAGCCTTTTTTGCATAAGACTTAGTACAAAGCACTTATTTCTAGCTCACAGAGGGTTAAACATGGGAAAGTATAAAAGGTACTATTAGAATTACCTTCAGCAAATAAACACATGCAGAAACCAAATCCTCTGTGACATTTACAAGTTCTCGGTTAAGAGAAGCACGGTGTGGTGTATATGCCACCTCTCTATTCACTCTGCTGTGCTTTAGGAAGCAATTTAGTTTTATTTGTACATTTAGCACTTGTAGCGTTCTTTTCTTATGAAGCAGAGAATGAATGGCTCCTTGCATTTCCTGATGGAAGACATTCTATGGGGTCACCAATGGCTTCAGGCACTGAGAGCTGCAGTAGCACATATCCAGAAAGACGCCTGTAGCTATAAGAAGGTTTGAATGGGGCTGTTTGGTTTACTTTTGACAAAGTAGAAAGATTTTATATAAAGCACTTGCAGTGCAACAGAGTGTACATTACATAGGTAGGTTTGTGAAGGGCAGTGCGAATTTGAAAACAAAAAAAAAACCCCAACCAACAAATAAACCCTTTTGCAACAGGAGGTTTATGTTAAAAAAAATTATTCAGCAAAAGCAGCAACTTAAAAAATAATTTGTTCATTTCCTAATTAATGTTTTTCCTTCACATGTGCTCTTGCACTATTTTCTTTCAATAAAGAAACAGATGTGCTGCATAGGTAGGCAATAGCAAGTGCACAGATTTTATTTACATACTTCAGCAAACTACTTTTTTCTCAGCTGCCAACCTATCTGTTTGGCCAGCATCCACTGTAATCTGTTCTCCTTCATTATGTTAATCTGTGGGCGGAAAGATTTCTGTCATCTTCAAATCGCTTGTACAGCAATGGTAAACACCTTGGCCTGTCTGTAATTGGACAGGTGTCTGCATTGGTGTCACCCGGCTTTTAATTCAATTAAAGAACTGGCTGCTCTGCTCTCATTACCCACTCATTTCCTCTGCACTTTTAGTCAGCCAGTGAAATTTACACTCAGCGCCTGACTATCTTAGAGTACAAAGTCAGCAGTCCCATAGCAAAGATCATCACTGATACACGTGAATTAATTTCTAGCACAGCCAAAGAAATTTTGCAATAAAAAATAGCCTATGATCCAATGAAGTTGGTGGACAGCTTTAAAAAACTTTCCCTAGCTCCTCAATTATCACGCTCTCAGATCGGCGTCTCTTGTCTGTACCCAATAATTGCTGATCTGATAAGAGCCCATCAGGCTTCCCAAGATGGGATGCTAACAAAGCAAAATTTGGCCACAACCACACTTGCATATGTCCTATTAATGTTAACAGGAGAGAGGTAGATAAATTGTCACTTTGATCAGGAGATAGAATTAGAGGCACCATCAATATTTAAGAAGAGGGTCAGCCTCCCACATTTGGGATATGAGTTCCATTCATTCAGCCTGCCACTACAGAGCAGCTGAATCCATCTAGACTTAAAATTTACATCATAGACTGCGTTCCAAGCCTTAAAATCCACATGGGGAATCGGAGATGGTAAATCATTCTAACACACCACTCCTATCTGCCCAGTCAAAGAACCTTTGGAAATAAATTAAAGTTCTAACACAGACATTTTGACACAGTGACCCCATGAAACTGAATAATGTCATTTGTTAAATATGAATGTAAAGTTAACAGTCTAAAAGAGTGATCTGGAATCACACCTAGAACATTAAGCCCACTTTATATGCAAAACTAGTATTTAATTTTCTATAATTTTATTGAAATGATCTTTAATTATTTGCAATATTTAAAGTTGAGGTTTAGAGTTGTGTCAGAAAATGCTAGGTTCCTTCTTGCAGAGAAGGGATAAAAACATTGACATGGACAGTAGAAAAGGGTCAACAATTAATTTATGGTAAAATGGACGCGTGGACAAGTCAGAGTTAGTTGCATCTTGATATCCACTCTATTCATCATTCCAATGCATACAGTATATAGGAAGATTAAATATCCAGCTTCTTCCTTTCTTGTCTCCATAAAACAGACATTTCTTTTGTTCAGTACATGCAAAAGGGAGGTCTCCTATATTTAGGTAGCTCAGACAGATTTCGTAGTATTCTGGCAGATTTTGAGTGGAAAAGTAGTACTTTTCATCAAGGAAAAAAAACTGTTTTACCACTAAGGTATGAGGGCTAATATTCTGTTCACAAACACCTAAAAATAGATTCAAAGGCACTTATAGTATTTTAGCAATTTCCTCATCCAGTTAAAGGACTTTTATGAAAGCAGCTGCTTCACTGTTCCAATCTGTCATCCTGCTTTTTCAGAAAGTTGCTTCAAAACACCACCAGGTCTTCAGAGATGAGAAGACACACTTGCTTACGGCAACTTACAGAGCTTTTACTCTGCATAATGAATTGGTGAAACAAATATAAATTGAAGTAAGCTTTTTAAAATACATTTATCGAAGCAGCCTTCCCATAAAACAAAACTAAGCCCACTCACCCCCACGCACAACGCACACAAAAAAAGTTATTTAATCTTACAGATGTAACACAAATGCTACCGTTCTTTTCCTCACTTCCACAAAAAAAATTGCACTCAGCTAACATGGTGAAAGAGGACAATTTTGCAAGGCTAGTTCAATTATTTTTACAGGTAAATTTAGCTATTTTTGATCATAATGAGGCACTACTTTCCTGTGCAGCCTGAAAACTCAGCTCTGCAACTGAATATTAAGATTCCCAAAGTCAACCACAGAGCTTACCCACACAAATTCCATTTGTTTCACAAGCTGAGTGTATTTTTTGCCAAAGGCGCTTTTCCTTGCCAGATTTTTGTCATTGTTTCCTCCCTAACACTCTACTTCATAAGGACCTATTTTGAAATACATGTATTGCAATTGAAACAACACTTGACCTTATAAGATTTACCTTAATTCTTGTTTAAGCTCTTAAAAAAAATTACCAAATCTCCCCTCCCCAAACCTAAAGACTATTTAGCCAACTTGAATGCCTGCGGTCATACAGCATCTGTCTAACAAAGTCACTTGTGTGTCGAGATGCATCATTGCCACAGTACACTTAATCACAGTCCACTGACCAGAAAAGGAAGTCCTCAACTGACTTTGTGTTTTCGACAGATTGTAGCAAAAACTGTTTAAGTACATGTGTCTTCTACATATGCATTTCTGGACTGAAAGCCTGTGCACATCAATCTGTCACATACATCTGCATTTTTTAAAGCATCTTGTTCCATAAGAATAGTATAAGTCCTAAAATGTTGAAGAATTATTGCTCAAGAGGGCATCTGTTCCACCCCTTTGGCTTATAAGAACAAAAAAAGGTTTACTTTGGTTACTGGATTTCTGTGGCTTGGAAGACCCTTTTTCCCAACAGAAAAATTCCTTAACCAACCATACACAAGCTCCACTGGCCTTAAAGATGCAATTCAGGTTGCAGTGGTTCAAAGAAGCCTGTTACATTCCTCATAACATAGGGCAACTTTCTGGCTGCTTTAATTTGCAGAAAACATTAGCCCAACAGTCCAATTTTGCACCAAGAGTTAATTAACTACAGAGAGTATTGGATCTGTAATACCCATCAATCTGTTACTCTTGACCCTTCCAGATAACTTTGTCATTGTTCATTTTCTGCAGGATGATTAATTTTAAAAGTTTGCAGAAAGACTGAACTTTTTTGCAAACTTTTTTGAGTATGTCTATAAAAAAAATATTAATAATCCTTTCCATCCTCACAAACATTACCAGCTGATTTCTTTTTATTAATAAAAGTATTGGTATGTAGGTAAGAGTTGATGTAATTTTGATAAAATGTTCAGGTTTATTTAACATTTCATACGAATAAATTTATACACCAGCATTGGACTGTAAACAAGCTTCATTTAGGTCTACATTCAATCGAGTTAGAACCTTAATATTGCAGAATATTAATATTATTTATGTTTTAGAACGCATATATTGAAAAATATGCTGCTGGTCTGCTAAAGCCAGCTAGAACCTACATTCTGCCACTCTGATTTAGAGTCATTAGGAGCTCCAGCACCACCTGACAACTCACAGAAACCTAACGGGCATAGACAGATCTATTGCCTATATACAGTATGTTGCATTAGCTGCTGCAGTGAAACAAGGATCTGAGCAGGGGCTGAGATGCAGCTTCTGGTATACCCCTCCCTGCAGCTCCTCCTTCCCAGAGACCTGTGCATACATGTGGGTGAGACAGCGAGACCAAATCTCCTTAAGACACTTGCAGGGACAAAACAGGCCAACAAGCAGCACCGCAGCCTAATCATTACACGGGTCTCAGTACACGCTACCCCTTCGTGTGGGAAGGATGTGTCCAGCCTTCCACACCTCGCACACTCTGGCGTGGCACTGTAAAGCGCATACCGCCGTTCTTCTGGCAATGGGAAACATCTAGATGTTTTCTGACATCCGTCTGTGCTTCTGACCAAAGGTTACTTCTGCAAAATTATGATAAAGAATTTACCTGAAAATGACAATCATCCTTGTATTTGAGCATGGTTCAAGCACCTGATGAAGCAGCTCTTGAAAACCATATTTTCAATACAAAGTTTCAGCTTTTATTACTTTAAATGTTCTGTCCGGTTTTAGTTGTAAGTAAACACAAGCTAAATATACCAAACCTCGTTAGTAAATTGTGGCTTTTTGTATCTTCATGAAATGTTTTAGAACATCACAAATTTGTCCCAACTTGGAGTAGGGACTTGAGAGTCCTCCTAGTACTCTAGCCCTACATATATTTACATTAGTTTGTTTGCAATTCTTTTCTACAAACTTATACAACTCTCATTAACTGCAGCATAGGAGTGTTTTGCACGTAAAATATTTGTGCAAACCAAGAGCTTTCAAGTAATTTCAAGTGCATGAAAGTAATATACAAGTAATTCATTAATGGTTTCACATGGCAAACTGCCTGGCTGTGGTAAATCACTTGCAGGGCCCACGTAGATCAAAGTCACTCAAAGAAAACAGCATTTTCTAAGAGCCATCAGGCAGCAAACTCCCATTTTAGGCTCACCCTGTCGGCACTGGCACTCCCCGGCCCGTGACAGGGCCACCCTTGGCTGCCGGGCTGTGGGGAGCAGCTGGCCCCACTGCAGGGCCTGGCCCAGGGGCTGTGACTCCCAAACCCCAGCAGAGGCGGCGGTCAGGGCGCAGGGGCCGGTGGCCAGGCCGCAGGCTGCTCTGGGAGCACCTGCTTGGGCCGGGCAGAGCTCTCCCTGAGAGGGAGAACCTCTCAGCTGGCAGCGTTCCTCTGAGCACGGGCATTTGCCAGCCAGGCAGCGAGCTTCCCCCAGCCTATCTGTCACTGGCAGGAGGCACCGTCTCCTCTTCTGAGAGACTCCCTAGCTAGAGTGCTTTCAAAGCCGAGGTGCAGCCAAGCCACTTTGATTAAGCATATTAAATCATTAAATTAACTTTTCCTGAGATATTCATCTGCCGAGCATAAAAGACTAAAAGGTGAAAAGTAATTATAAACACGTGTCAAGGGAAGGAGGGAGCACTCAGGGCGCTCAGAGGGGAAGCCGTCGACAACAATTTTCTTGTCATCACGTACGCTGCCACAACTTCAGCACTTGGCTATTGCAACAATGACACAGGCAGGATGAACTGCAAAAAACATACACAATTAAAAGAGGAACCTGTAACAGGAATATCAAACGTTTGTGAATTATTTTGCAGGATATTTTATTTAAACATTATTTGCAGCTTTTGCTAGCCTCCTCTGCCGCCTGTAACTGGGAGCTGGTAAAATTTAGAGGCTTGTGGATTTCCTGAATTCTACTACGAGAGCGATCTGAATTATAAAATGTTTTTCATGAATGTGCTTGACAAGAGAAGCATCAGAGGATTGTGATGAGTGGCACAAAGTCCAGTTAGAGGCAAACCAGCTGTGGTATACCCCAAGGGTTGATACTGGGGCCAGTACTGTTCAACATCTTCATTGATGACCTTGATGAAGGGTGACGCATGTACCCTCAGCAAGTTTGTGGATGATACCAAAGAGCCACTAAGATGATAAAGGGACTGGAGCATGTCTCATATGAGGAGAGGCTGAGAGAGCTGGGACTGATCATGCCAGAAAAGAGAAGGCTCAAGGTGATCTATCAATGTGTATAAGTATCTGATGGGAGGGAACAGAGGAGGAGTCAGACTCTTCTTGCCCAGTGATAGGACAAGAGTCAATGGGCACAAATTGAAACACATGAAATTCCACCTGAACACAAGAAACTGCCTTTTTTACTGTGATGGTGGTCAAACAGTGGAACAGGCTTCCAATAGAGGAATATCTTCATCTGTGGAGATATTCAAAACTTGACGGGACATGGTCCTGGGAAACCTGCTCCAGCTGACCTTGCTTGAGTTGGCAGAGATGGAATAGATGACCTCAACAGGCCCCTTCCAACCTCAACAATCTTGCGATTCTGTGATATTCTGGATTCCAAGGGAAAATAGAAGAAAAAGCTGTTCAGAAACCTCACTGAAACAGTGTGTTCTAAAGCTTCTTTCACTTGTTTAAATACTGATTCCAATTTATATTCCAAATTTTGATGGCAGCATAGTAATGGCATGTGGAATGCACTGGAATGCAGAGTAAAGCAACCCAGCCTTTAGGAAAAAAATTCTTTGATGTGATGACCCTGTACTTCCTTAATTACTCTGCTGAGTGTGTCTGGCTGTATCTGAAGTGTATCAACGTTATTACATGTTTCTTTGAAGGTAAGATTGGTTAGCACAGTATTTCCTGAATCCAAAAATTTACACACTAAATATACTTATTTACACACTAAATATATTTATACTCTCATCCTATAATATAGATCCTGAACACCATGTTGAAATATACTACCTTATCCAATAAACTCCTGGTTCAACAGTCAGAACCTTATTTTAAGGATTTAAATCTGCTGAATATTCCTTTCTTGGATGAAAGTGAAAAAACGGCTTGACATTTTGAAGATCACAAGGGTCAGATTTTGAAGGATTTTTGTTTCTGAGGAGTCAGAAGTAGGCATTTGAGACTGTGGGATTATGCTCATTTAAAGACCTACTTTACCTTAAATATTTAGCTCAGCTTTTCTTCTTCTTGACAAGGGTACAACAGGTTCTTCTGAATGTGACACACACAGGACAGCCTTCTGGGAAATGGGTAATACTATTAATAATTTTTTGTTATTGTGCTCCAGTTATGACTCAGGACCCTACTGCACAGAACAGATTATGGTAATTGTTCAAAAGAATTTACAGTCTAAGTATAAAACAAAACACAACAGATGGGTACAAAAAAGGTGCAAGGAAAAAAATAAGATAAAGGGGGTTGTTGGTGCCCTTAGAGACACTTGCAAGCAGCAGATTAAGTGGTGCCTAGGCTTAACAGTGAATGAAAGTTTGGAGGAGGGAGTGGAAAAATACCAGAGTTGCTTCATCAGCAATCCCACCAAGAGCTGTGGTGCTTTCCTCTCTCTTGTTGCATTAGCAAGCCTGGCTGTTGGGCTTACTATAGCATCTTCTCCTGGTATTCAACAAAATAATTTCTAAGGGAATTTCTAAAGAAATTTCCCTGAAATTAGGGAAAAAATAAGCAAAATTTCCCTTCTCAGCAAACTCGAAGGAAAAGTAAGAAAAGACAGCATCTTCTGGTGGGGTTCTGTGTTTATGTTAACTTTTTTGATTAATCAGGAAAGATAATTCAGCAGGGAAAGCCACACCTTTTCTTGAGAGTCTCACGTTTGTGGGTAACCATTTCCCAATGGCCACAGACTAGTCCATCTGTGTAGGCTTCACTGAAATCAACAGGCTGAAGGTAAAATAATTTCAAGATCAACGAATTAATTTTTCACTTGTTTCAGCTCTGACTTCAGCATGAGGACATGAATTACATATTTCATACAATGCCAAAATTGGAAATACATAACTAAACTTTTGGGCAGCAGTTATAAATAACAAAAGGAAGCACTCCTTCCACACACACAAAACTGAATTGGAAAACTTACTGCCATAGCAAGTTACAGAAGCCAACAGCATAAATGTATTAAAAAAAGAAAGACAATTCTACCACAGACCATTAAGCATGATGGTCCAGATGCAACTTTCAGCTCAGGAATTCCACAAACTACCAGCTGAATTTGTTTTAACCCACTCTATGCCTAGCACATTTCTTACATTTTCTTCCTAAACATCTACAATCTGGCATTGTCAGAGAGGACAATGGTTGAATACAGCCATTCCTAAGTTCTTAGGGTCATTTTATTTTGCAGTATTCCACAGCTATTGGCTACAACAGACTGAACAACTGGGATCCATTTACTATCTCTAATATAAAGCAATGTTTTTTTCTTCTGCCACCTGAAAGCTGCATGCAACCTCTTACCTCTCCACCCTGGTGCAGACTTTTTCATAACCCTGACAGATAATCATGGCACAAGACCAACAAAAATTAAACAAAATTTTGGTTCTCACCACCACCTGTGAATAAGGTATCTAACCCATGTATTTCTAATATGGTCCTTAATTTCTACTAACATAATTTGTATTGCTTTACAGCATAGATAGAATATTCAATCAACAAGTTCATCAAAGAAATCACAGTAAGCATAAAAAGTCCATGCAGTTTTGGTATTGTAAGCACATTACTCGCAAATAGTCAAGAAATTTCAAACTGAAGAAAATATGTGCATGTTTGCTTTTGAAAATGTATACATATGTTATGCCAGAGAAACAACACAATGCATGTAGCACATATTACCTGGGCTTCAGGAAAGCAGCAGTAACATACTGCCTGAGGGTTTGAGGCACTTTTTGAGATTGGTACATTGCCCAAAGCTGGGCCAAACCAAAGTATCAGCTTTGAGCATTATGTCATTAGCACTTTTTGAGTTGTTATGAATCATATAATTAATTTTAGAGAGTATATAGACAAGTCCGTTCGTTACAGCTTGTTACAATGAAAGTAAAATTTTGTACTATTGCCCCATTTAGTCATCACATAATATAATTCAAACTGTTGTCTGTGATGTGCTCTCTTCCCAGGCAGCTTTGTAGCAGCCAGCAAAGGCTTTCTGTCAATAGAGAGAGGAAAGCCAGATCCCGCTATCCTGACAGGAAGAGAAGTCCCAAAATGTTCTCTCTGTAGCAGAAAGAGTCCAGTGTTTCTTCCGAAAAACATTTGCCTCCTATGGGTTATAAGACCTAGACTCCAGAAAACTTCTCATGTGCAATGGGTCCTACAGCTCCTGTCCACAACCCACAGCTCAACAGTGACCAAACCCCATAAACCCAAGGCCCCAAATTCCCTCATTCCGTAATAACCTACCTGCACATCCGAGTGGTATCAAGCAAAACATCTGATTACCATAAATGCATGCTAGTTACCACTGAAATCAGTTAGGTCTAGATGATTGACATTAGGCACGTATATCAAACAGCTTTCATACATCAGGTCAAATAGTATCTTACGAGACACACATGTAGAGTTTATTTTGGTGAACTGAATGTAACAACCGGGGAGGAAAAAAAAATCACATCTACTAAACAAACAAACAAAAGCATTGTCCCCCAAAGCATTAATAGATTGGGAAGGAATGCCTTAAATAAAACTGATTTATTATCTGAGTTGTATCTTAATTTCTATTGTTCTTTGAAGTCAGTACATTACTACGTATGTGGATGTTGACACCAAATATTACCCTTCCAAACAGTATATAGGCTGTGTATACACAAAAATAGACAAGTAATACTTTATAGCTCAACAAAAGGAGGTATAAGCATCCCGTGTGATTCGATGTGCCTAAAAATGGTACTTAACAACATTTACCTGTGAGCATACTAGTGTCAGCAAGCTCAGCACTAGTGATGGGTACATTGGGACCATCCTCTTCATATGCTTTCAAAATGTACTTCTCAATTACACCTATGACCCCAGCAGGTTTGTCCCAGGTGACCTCAATGCTGTAACCATTTATACTGTGAACTCTTGAGGGAG
Source organism: Grus americana (assembly GCF_028858705.1). Taxonomy (NCBI): domain Eukaryota; kingdom Metazoa; phylum Chordata; class Aves; order Gruiformes; family Gruidae; genus Grus; species Grus americana. The sequence goes on from NC_072854.1 coordinate 102,765,909, forward strand.
TTGGCACATTTTGTGGAACTGTAGAAGAATAAAATAGAAAATAGAGAAAATGGCAGTTCTAAGGAGACTATTGCCCCTATTCTTCACTTTTAATGGCTGCAGTAAATCAGACTCAACCATTAGCATAAATACAATTTATTAGAGTTGTAACTTTTCAGCATTGATTTAATATGACTGCACATCTTGAGCTATTCAGTTTAAGCTATATTTCAAAACCATCAAAACTCCATCTACATAACATTCCTTCTTGTCTTGTTGCAATTTTCCAAAAACATTTAATGTATCAAAAATATTTAAGCATCACTCACAAAGAGAGGAGGTGGATTGTATGCAGCTAACAAGTTCAGGCATTATAGTCGTACAACGGGATGAAGCAAGGCAGTGTTTATCTGTTGGATGTCTAAGCAACAGAATGCCACAGCTATGCAACACTGCTAAAAACGTGCATTCTCATTTACAAAAGTACTTCAAAAAATTTAAACTCTTCTACTTATTTTTCATATTTTCACAATGCCATACAACTGCCTCAGGGCAAAGGAGAGATTTGTAAGGCCTTTTTGCAAAATCCTGTGCTTCTGATCATTCCATATTATAAAAAGAAAAAAAGAAAAAAAAAAAAGAAAATGGCGATGTTTAAAAGAACTGGAAAGACAAGCTCATATATGCATACAGTTGCTAATTAAAAAAAAAATCATCCCATTTCCCATAACCTTTAACTATTTATTAGATACTACTATACCAAGTAAAGGTCTGGCCAGTAACAACTTTATCACAGATGACTGCACAAGGGATGCAGAGGAAAGGCCCAAGGAACACTATGGCAGGATGATGGATGATAAGTTTGTGGTAAATGCATGTGGACTCCCTAGCCCTGCTGATGATCATTTGCTTTTCTCACCATCAGATAATCTCTGTTCTGTAATTTTATTATTTAGTTTCACTAAACATGAATGCAGCCTTGTTTTTTTATAGGAAGGGTACCAGAATGCAATGTATAAAAATACCTGGAAGTTACAATTCTTATGAAAAGAAGGAATGTGATACTGTAGGAAAGCTTTGGTTACTACAGTAATATATTGATTTTATTAGTTCTGAAGTGCATCACAGGGCAAGGTAAGGTACTGTATAGCAGATGGTCTTCTCATAAGGGACATAACAAAACCAACTCAAAAATAATTAAATAGCGCAATTATTCTCCAACCCTGGGGAACATGTAGCTGCTCAATGCTGTGGTCAGCTTGCAAACATAAATTTATTGTAAACTTCACGGTCATCAGACAGTTGATATGAAAATATGCATGAGTGTTCTCTGTTTTGGGTGGAACACAAAATAATGACAGCAAGTTGTAGAAGAATGGATTTGCAAGTCCAATATTTACGCAGGTATCATCATTTTTTGAGATCATACATTGAATATCTTGCATCAAAAGAATTCTCTGCATTGATGGAATGCAATTAAGCTGCAATTTACAGAACAGGGAAAGTTGGTTAAATAAAACATCCAGAACTGTAAATCTTCAAAAACTTGCTGGGTCAATAAAGTTTGCAAAAACACTGAACAGAAAAGGAAAGGTTCTTTAAATTTTCTTCAATAAAATATAAGAATAATTTGAACTCTAAGGCTCAGCAGGTATTACGTTCCTACTATGAAATCCTCTCCACAAGCCACATGCTGCTTTTCTATTAAATATTACTACACTTTCACACACAATCTATGGGCTACTCGTTAAAAGAATCCTCATTCAGCCACACTGAGCGGCATACCCGCGTGCAGGCAATGGGAAGAAAAACTTTCACAAGATCTTCTTCTCCCTGACAACTATGTGGCCTCTTGTCTTCCACAGCTTGTGCCTGCTGTCCCAGTATCTCCTTTCTCTACAGTTGATTTTGTAGCCCTAAGTTATATATAGGAAAATACAGATTTACTTACTGCAGCGGACTCAGGTCGTGTGAGTTTAGATGTGCAGGTGTGAACATACCTGGATGCAGGGCTATTATTCCTCAGTTAACGCAGTTCAATCCTTTCACATTCTTTGCTCTCACACAATTACATAATCTAATATATATTTGGAAAAGACTTTGAATTATGTGTGGAAAATACTTGCCTGAACACATTCTAGCTGAAGACAGTAGTAATTTGGTACCTGTTCAAAGCATTAAGCAGTTTTGCTCCTTCAGAAACACTACGCAACTTACACTGCTCAAAATTGTTGTGGTGTGATTTTTCTCCAACCTGACATTAAATAGCTAATGAAACATGGGAATAAGTAAGCCTTAAAATTATATTTACCTGACTCTCTCGTACGACCACGGGTCCATACACTAGATACTGATCCTCCTTCGTTTGAGGCAACCACCCTATAAAGGTATTCTTCAAAGAACATAGAGAAGGATAGAGGAAAAACAAAACAAAACAAAAACAAATCACTGAACAGGGTAATACATTAATACAGAACAAAATAAAAATTATGTATCTCATTTAAGGAACCAATGTGTTACCTGTAAATGGTTGTAGACCGCTCTCATAAACACTCTGTTCTTTTCCTCGGTATACTAGGATGGAGTCATTTCCCCTGCAGTTAACAGCACTGTCAGTTGATAGGCATCCGTCCAGATTGACTCTGACAGCACTGCTGGACACAGATGCCAAGTTAACGACAGCACCTCGTGTAAATTTAACATCCTTCATGCAACCACCGAAACCTAGCAAACAGTAAGGGATTAGTATCACATAAAGAGCTTCAATCATTAATTAAGAATCACTTTTGTTCCTTTCAATTCTATATTTTCAGCACTAAAAACTGTAATGTGAACATGTTAACTTCCAACATGACATTCACTCTCTGCTTTCAAGATACTAAGCTGGTAAAAATTCCTGGTATTCTGGTGTTGAGTTCCTGCCTTACTGAACTATACTTTCATTGTTATCAAATCCATCCCACGAGGAAATAGCTTTCTGGTTTTTCTTCTGTCACTTCTCTCTTTAAAGTTATTACCATAAAAGTGATTCTGAATTTGAAAATCAGCTTTCTACTGCTTGCTAATATTTTGTTAACATACGCTTTTCCTCAAACTGAGAAGAACGTATAGATTAAATATATCATTAACTTCAGGAGATCACAGATGTATATTAGTTTATCCTAATGGGATACTCTAGAAACATAACCCCAAACTGTCCATTCATGAGAAAAACAATTAAGTAACTTCATTTCATATTTATTTCTATATATACATATATTTCTCTGTGTGTAACTTTCCCATCGACATTACAAATATGTTAAATTAGTTACTTGCAGTAAAAACACCACTACACAATTTCAGGATGCAGTTGTTCAAATTTCTATATATTTCTGTGACTTAATTTACAAAGAAATTAATAAATTGATACAAAATAGTTCTCAGCTCTGAGTATAGTGATTGGTGCTTAACACAAAACCAAAATAAACAGTAACCAAACTGAAGACTTCAGTTTACTGAAGAATTAACTTTGTAAATTAAAAATCAGCCTCTCACAGATCAGTGCTCTTGTTTGGCTTTGTGAAAGCACCATATTTGTATCTTATGTAGTTTTATTGCCTCCATTACTGCAGGATGGCAGGTCAGAGTACATTTGTACTCAGCCACCCAATCTGAGAATCTAATATACATACATAGTTCGTGCAAAAAGAAAGGGGCACTGAAAGTGGACACCCATTTTGAATCGTCCTCTGAAACACCTTCTCTCCCCACAATGCTAGGAATTTAGACAAACTGCTCCTTAAAATGAATACATTCTAATTTAAGCTCAACAACATGAACAATTGTTCAATTTCCAATGAGAAGTATACTGTATAGCCTATTTTAATACACTATTTCTAGTATCTTTTTAGCTGCATTTATCACTATTTGAAGATTTCTGACTGACATCAGCCAAGTAATCTTGTTTACTTTCAGGTAGCTGCAGAATAAGCAATGACAGTACAAATTCTCACAAACATTCCCGCCAGCTCCCCTCCACCTTGACCTCTCAGGAGGGCATGTGATGGGTAAATGCAAAGGCCCACAGAGTCTATCTGAATTTTCTTAAAATAAAGTTGTAAATGACATGGAGGTGGGGTGGGAGGAGAAGGATATTTATCCCTTATTTACTGTGAGCAAAACAGTATTCCTATATTCAAAATTAATTACCAAGCAGCCATTAATAGAGAAAACCTTTTGTAAATATTTATTAAGCTCAGAAGGTCTCCATATTATACTATCATATCATTGCATCATTATAGTCCTAAATAAAAGTGTGTTTCAAAGCTGTAATGCCTAATCTTGCTCATCTAAACCTACGTTTAGGAACACACAGCCATGTTTTTATCTTCAGACGCTCTGAATATAAATTGACAGCCGCCATCTTATATTGCGGTATGCTGAGGAGGCTCAGTGAAGAAAGTAATGTTTATTGATGTGCCTCAATATGCACTTCAGACATTCACTTTAGCCATTATTTTGCCCTAGATTCTTTGTTCACAGATCTCTTTGCTGCAGGAGTTGCGAATGCATCCGCTCACGAGGCTATACCATCTGCTACGAGGCAACGCTGACAGGGTATGACTGGCTAGCACTTTTGGGCCATAAATATTATGCACACAGAAGCTGGAGGAAAATTGTAATTTATGTGATACCTGCAGCTGGAAGAATACTTAAAACAATATTTTTGAGCTCTCTGTGAATGCCAGTGCATGGATTTGAGTCAAACTATTCTGTAGCTGTGAAGTCGCAAGGCTTCAATGGAGCTCTGCAGAGCTTACTTGAATGCACGCATTCGATGTCAGATCATGCATTCAAAGCCACTTACTAGATTCTCCACTAATTACTTACTGACTGCTACTTATTTGCCCACAGTAGCTGACAAATACACCATGACTGATGAATAGCTTCCTAAGTAAAGAAAAAATACACCCAAACTGTAAATAGAGCTAGTTTAATAGATGGTTTTTTACTAAATTTCATACAGTAGATCCTTTTGTGGAAACCATTAGTATTAGGCTGTAATTAATGCTTCTCTTTTTTCCCCTAGAAATTTTACCTGTTCCAGAACATAAGGGGGTCAAGTAATGGCTAAAACCACGACCATCTGCCCTCCCCTGATAACATGGAAAATATCATGGTAATGAAGGCAAAATCCAGATTCAGGGGTTTATACTCAATTTTTCAGACCAGAACCAGTATCACCTAAAAAAGGACTAAAACTCTCAACAGTTCTTCCATGTGGCAGCATCCAGCCTCATTACAGTGATTTAAGCTATGTTTACTGTCTTCCACTGGTTTTGTATTCCAGATCTGCGAGTGACACACATTGATCAAGTGAAACAAATTTATCTGAACTGGCTTTCTCTGATGAAGATTTGAGATCTTCTGGTTGGGCATCTCACATTGCCATTTGTTACTCTCCTGTGAGTTAGATTGCTTCAGATGTCACTGGGTTGGAAGAATTTTTGTAGCATTACAAAAGAATGAGGACGAAGTAAAGCTAGACGGGTAGGGATAACTGGTAGTTAAAACAACAACGGGGGGGAGGAAAAATTCATGTTACTTATTCATGAATTTACACTGCTAGCAGCAGAATGTCCGCCTTGTGCATGGCACCTGTTTTTTTAAAAACATGTTCTTCTTGGGGTCATCTTACCTTGTTCTAACCCCAGTTCTTTATAAAAATTCTGAATCTCTGGTGGGATTCCTCCTACGTAGACAGGTGAGTTTACTTTCAGCTGCTGAAGATGGGGTTCGAGCGTCTGCTCGCTCAGTTCATTCATACTTGCTGAAACTACGGAGCCCTCCTTGTTCACTGTGACTTTGTTCCACTTTCCATCACAATAAGATAGTCCTAACCAGAGATCCACTTGTGTAAAGACAAAGCCAGTTTTTAAAAAGATGTTTAATATTCCACTTTTCAGTTCAATCTATATATTTTAAAACAGAAAAAAAGATTTTGAAAGAGATATCACATACACAGCAACAACAGACACGGTTATTTTAAAAAAAAATAATCAAGGGAGTCAGTGAATAAGATCAATGAACAAGACATTTTTATCTTCAGGATAGCAGAAATTATAATAAAATTGTTTACACAAAACATCCTAAATACAGCGTATCAGTTAATTCAGAATGTAGGAAAATATATTCTGATATTTTGACAACTGATTTTAGCACTAATGTAACTAAGTAAAAAGAAAAGACAATGAAACAGGACTGGTTTGCTTTTTTTTTTTGAGAATGAGAAAACAGTATTTTATCTATCAATTCATTTTTTAGAAGAATGTAACAGGATAATAAGGAAATGAAGTGTCAGACCTGATTAAGGTCTTTTTAATTGGCTGGTGAACTCAATTTCAAATTTTTCCAGCACACATTGATTCTGTATTTCATCCTTATTCTTCTAAATCTTGTAAGAAAATAATTGTTTTTATATGTGCTTTTTGAGATTAATGTGCCAATTCTCTAATAGAAATACATTTTACTTAAATTTTCACTGCAGTAGTTTCCAAATGCTTTACTGCAAGACTCTTTATCCTATCTGAAAGGAGCACAAGTGGGCTGAGATTGTAAATTGGCAGGTATAGAGCACTAAACACTTTGGTGATGAACTGGTGGTTGAAAAATATGGATATGTTCACAAAAAGGTGTTACTGTTTCCATAACAAAATCTTACTGAGTGAAAAAAACCCTACAGATTTAGTATAAATGTTTATCACCAGTATTGACAAAATGACATATTTAGGTTACTGATAATATCAGTGTTGCAGTATTTGTAATTGAATTGTATTTCCTTAACAGAGATCCCAACTGAAAACAGAACTCAGTACCTGAGATGTCATGGGCAATACAGGTCCTGTCCCAGAGCACACACTGGCTGCTTGCTCATGAGACAGAGGGATTTTTTTAATTTGTTTCTTGGGACCACAACTTTTCCCATTTCCATGAGTTCATAGCCCTTTGTAGCTAAAGACTCTACAATACAAGTGAAGGACAGATCAGGGCATCAATGCTGATGAGTCTAGCTTGAAAAAGCAGTCCATTCGACAATTCATCTTTTTTCTTCACTGATGAGAATTAATACGGAGCACGCTGTGCTGGTGTGAAGAAAGCACTTCAGCTGCATGACTACAGCAGTATGCCAGCAAGTCTGCCAGACCTGGGAGCTGGAGAGAGGACATGGCATTTGACACAGGGTCACTACTCAGCACATTCCTCTTCCAATTTCCTCATCTTGGCATAGTCTTAAAGCAGGCAGAGAATGATGCTTTTTTTTTTTTTTTTTTGTGATGACCTGGACTGACATTTAGAATTCCCAAGTGCCCCTAAAGATAGAGGACCACTGTTCACTTGGAACTGTTCTGCACGGTGAAGATTAAAAAAAAGAAGTCCTGCATACATCTAGCATTCCCTCTGATACTGAGCATAGGTTCAGAAAAACAACAGATAAATTGTTTGCTTTGGATAAAACTCTGGGACCGCTTTAAAATAATGCTTGATTGCTAATCTGCCCTTGGAAAATCTATTATTACTTTAAACCAAAAAATGCATGAAGATCATAATTTTCTGCCAGACATCTTAGCTGACATCTCTCAACAGAACTAGAGCATTATATCAGATCTCTAAACCTGAGCAGGCTCTCAGTTTTATGCTTAAAAGCATACTTGCTTTTCAGAATTTGGGGTACAAATATTAAGTACCACTGCAAAATGTTATTAATACTGTTCTCTATACACACAATTCTTATTTTGATATATCTAAGCATGTAAGGTTGGAATTAGGAAAGCCAAAGCTTAGCCTGAATCTGGAAGAGGACATGAGGGACAAGAACTTCTACAGGCCCACTTGCAGGTTGTGGCATCTCTCAGATTGATACAGGGACCGATTCTGATTAAAAATTTTATTAATGACCTAGGCAATAGTATGGGATATACTCTCAGCAAGTTTGCAGTTGTTAGCAAAGGGGACTGCCACTGGTATCCCAAACATAAAAAGCAGCTTTGAAGAAAAGGACTGAGGGTCAGGATGGATTACAAATTAAACACTGCTCAGCAACGTACCCTTGAAATGATGAAGGCCAACACGCACTGGGCTGTGTTAGAATAAAGGTAGGCAGTGGGTCCAAGGGGATGATTCTTCCTCTGTATTCATCATCTATAAGACTACGTCTGGACTATTGTATCCAGTTGTGGACACTCCAGTATATGAAAGATACTGGCACGCTGGAGTGAATCCAGTGGAGGGGCACCAAGCTGGTCAGGGGTTGGAGTACCTAACGTGTGAGTTGAAGCTGAGCGAACAGGCTTTGTTCAGACTTAAGAATAAGCAGAAAGAGAACCTAACTGTTCAACTGCCTTATGGAAGGATATAGAGAAGACAGACCCAGACTCATCTCAGAGGTGCACATGAAAGAACGAGAGGCAGAAGACAAATTGTAACAAGAAAAACTCAGATTTTTTTCTGTAATGAGGATGGTCAAAGATGGGAACATGCTATAGAATTTGAGAAGCTGTGGACTGTCCATCTGTAGAGAGACGCACAATACTCAGACATAAAATGCCCGGAGCAACCTTATCTAACTAAATTGGCCGTGCTTTTAGTGGAGATTTGGAATGAATTATTTCAAAAGGTCCCTTCAACCTAAATTATTTTGTGCTTCTGTATTTTCCTTCTGTGCAGGGACTAGTCCCTACCTCACTCAATCTGCTCATAAACATATGATTTTGAAGATCAAAAGAATATCCAGCCATAGCTCTGAGAAACAAAACTCAGATAGGACGGGGCTGCATTGGAGGCTGAATGACACTTTGTGAAATCTGCTATCCAAAAAGGTCTCAGCCAATGTTGAGCTACAAGACTGATTATGGCTTCATCTCCTTCAAACGGGGACATCATCCTGAGATTCAGGGGTATCAGGAGAGACAAGCAACAGACTTGAAAGAACTTGGCAATGACAGTCAGTTTGTGAGTCCTTTGAAAGGAAAAGTACATGGTCCTGACGTTGAACCGGCCTTTCCAGTTCAAAATCAGTAAGGTTAAAGAGATGTCTCTCTACTGGTACCAGCCCTGCTCAGACTGGCCAGCCAGAGGCCCAAACACAGACTCCTCAATGACCTCCTCAGAATCAGTCATTCTTTAACAGAATAGGAATCTCTTCCTCACAGCAGCCAGCCAGAGAGAAATCACTGGTAAGCAATAGGTATATCACCTGCACAAGTCCCACATGAGTACCAGTCACTTCTTTGCTGATGAAAAGATTTTGACTTTGAGTCCCCAGAACACCTAATTCACAGCCCTCCTTAGCTCTTTCACAGCTAACACTTTCATCTCGGACGCTGGTTATTTTACTTCCTGCAGCTACTTAAGTGCAATTCTTTTGAGAAAGTTCCTGCAGGATTCCTTTCTTACTTTGTAGCTTTGCAGAAGGAAATCAGCTCTTGAATTCAACATCAGCTTCATCAGCTACAATGTCTTGGGAGCTGGTGCCACTGTCGCACATAAGATTGGCAGTGCTTCGGCTTTCACTGGCTGCTGAAGTGGTCAGCATCAAAATCAGTAACACAAACTCTATCAGCCATCACAGTACCTTCTTTCAATCACACATTCATGAGGAGACACATGCCAGAGTGAGCTAGCGATACATACAGTTTATCTAGTCACAGTTTGCTCATAATTATGGTGCCCAAATCCAAAGAGAATCACATTGACCTCTCTAGCTTGAGTTAATTCTCAGGGTATGGAAGTCATGGAAAAAGTGACTTTTACACAGAGCACCTTTCTAGGACATAATTTTGTCTTGGGCAGAAGACAAGAGAGAGTCTTCAGCCGTTTGGTAGCAGGCCAGCCATGTGCCTAGTTTAGTCATTCCAAAACTATAAAGCTAATAAGAGAGCTGTGACCTATGCAAAGGGACGGGTCAGGAACTACCGTCTTACCGTGGCACTCAGGATAAGTGGTATAGCTTCTAATCTGTTTTGCAGTGCAAGTGTCTCCTGACCAAAGCTCCTAACAAAGACATCGTAGCTCATGCGCAACATGCTACACACCTCATTTTCACTCTCTATTAACCTTTTTTTTGTGAGCTCAAGTGTATGGAAAAACCTTCTGTCATCATTATGTATGTGTAGAACACAAAGCTGCAAGGGTTGGAAAAGCATGCATATACCCATCCTCTCTAAAATTCCTCATCTTAAGGCTATGGAGATGTTGAGGTCAGGCGCAAAATGGGGAAAAAATTTACAAGTTTACTTGACTTGGGACAAATGGTAAAAAATTATCTAATCACAGTTTTCAGTGCTAAAAATAATATAAATATAAAACTGCCAAAAATCTGGAAGTATGAGTAGAGAAGGAAATTGTTTTGTCTAACTACTTTGTGCTTTTGACTGCACTTTCAATTTAGTAAGTCCCCTTTTTCCTTTATAGTCAGAAGCTATTTTCTCATATTTACTAGTCTTTCACAGAGCAAGAGAAAGGAAACAAGGATTACATACCACAGGAATCTCGAGAAGAACGCAAGCCCCACGTTTGTCCCTGTAAGTACTGTTCACGTAAATAGTGCTCCGGCACTGTGAATTACACACGTACGAGTCTTTTTTGGGTGGGGCAGTAGTGTGTGTATAGCATCTTATGCTATTAGCTCATGATCTTGGTCATTACTTGAGGGCAAAACGGAAGTAATAACATGTAATTAGCAAGAATTCTTATTGGAACTCATTATAATTTTTGAACTAAGGCTGCTTGAAAAAGAGGAAACAATCAGGTCTAGCAGAATTCAAACTCCAGGAAAAAAATTATCTGCTGGAAAATTCAGTTATATAAAAAGGAAATGTAGAGTAAGTTATAGTTGACCTGAAAAGGGGAAAAATATATTTATATGGTTTAGGTCAGAAGTTTAAAAGAAAAGGCACATTAGATATAATGCCATGCAATAAAGCAGGCTGTGACATGACAGCCATTAGCAAACCAGCTGCATTATAAAAAAATAAATAAATGAAACTCCATAAAAATGCAGAAAGGGCAGATTAGGTCATGAAGAGCAACAAAACCCTCAAAAATCTCTGAATATAAATGATTGCTTCTTAGACCAACTAAAAAGATATATTACTTTCAATGTAATACGTAGTAGTTGGTGCAAGTAGTAACTATAGTTGATCCACTAACCAATGGTGACCACAGTCTAATTACATTCAGAATCCTCGGGGGAAGAAAAATATGAAAATCTAGAGCCATGTAACTAATAAACAAAATTGAAAAACTGCAACAAACACATTCAATCTTAAACAAAATCCTAGAAAAGATGGAAGCATGAGTACTTCTGAGCGTAAACCAGTCTTATTTAACAGACACCAAAAAGAAAGTTCATAGGCGTTATCTCACAAATTTCCCTAATACAGGATTTGTCCAACTTCCCCTGCAGTGCTGGGAAAACTGATCGGGATGAGATGGGATGGGATTAAGCTGGACTACTAATTTCTGCATGTATGACAATCCTTATGTTTTAAATCATTATGAAGAAATTATATTGATTATAAAAAAATACAGAAAGCTTTATTAGGATACTGGACAATATCCATCATGAACTTTTTGATTTACAATTTAATTAATTTTGTTCTAGTATGAGAACTGGGAACTTGGGCAACTCTATACTTTCCCAGGAATTAACCAAAAGCATTTAGTACATGTTTTTTATTCTCTTTGCTTCTAATCCAGCAAAGAGAATAATTCTGCTTTCCATATATTGATATCTTTCTTATTTATGATATAAATAACACAGATAAATTATTCTGAGAATTTTTGGAGTCTTTTTGCTCCCCTTACACTTTGCTGTGCACAGCATTTCAAAATAAGTAAAACACAAAAATAACTTATGGTTTGAAATGTCTTTAAATACTGAATATATCTTAGTAGACAAAACTCACAGGTCGTATCTGAATATAGTTATTTGCATTTCTGAACTTACTGCAAGATAATCTGGGCCATCTTTATTGTAAACAAACAAAAGCAATCCATTCAGTTGATCTGTTCTAAATTGGAATGAGATCTCAAATTCCAGTCCACCACTGAAAACACCTGAATGCAGTTCCAGAAACCCTTGAAAGAAAGTGAATACATATATAATTTAAATGAAATACATAAATAAATAGGTTCAAGAAACTAAAAGCAAAAATCTAGGTGCTACTTTCTACTTTGACATGAAGAAGCCAGAGGTTTCAAGGTTAAGGTTTACAACTTTATCACTCAGCTTCGTAAAGGACAGTTATCCATAACGTACTGCAACAAACCAAACTGGTACAATGTCCTAAATTTTACTACCTGGCTTTTTTTTTTTTTTTTTAATACACATTATAGGCATCTGTGTCTCTTCAAAAGTGAAGCTTCACCTTTTACATGCATATCAAATCTGCATACAGTACAGCAGCAGCACCTGTCTGTGAACGCAATTCCCCTTTCACGCGGTAATCTTCTGTAAACCCAGAAAGCAAATTTTAAACCATTCAAAAATAATCCTATATAACTAAAACTGCTTTGAAAAGCAGATCACCGCAATACTTTTCATATGATCACCTTTTATACACTAAAATCATACTTGGCTAGTACAATAGTACAGCAAACTACCTTTGCCAAGAAAATGTGCTCCTTCTGAAAGGACAAGGGGGCATCCTTCCCAAATTTGATAGACATTGGTTTGCTCTTCAGCATCCTGCCAGTTCAAAGATTCCCAGTTTTCATAGGGAGAATGCGCTTTTTTCAAAAATACATCACTGAGACACCCCACAAATCCTTTCTGGACTACCATCTTCATCCCTGCAAAAAAGGAAAATAATTTTTTTTAAGCCAATCACCTGCAACTAAATGCAGGGATTAATTTATATGTTTTATACACACTCAATCATATATGTCCATATTGACATTGATAACCAGCCATCAGTCACTTCATAAAGCTGGTCTCCAAGCTATATCCAGATTTCTGAATGGGTCTAGTCACTAAAGACAGCAGCTACTGCTATGTAGCTGAAAAATATTAAACTTTTTGAGATTTTGCATCAAATCAATGGTGTAAATCTACTTCATGAAGATTCCAAGGAAAGTTTTCATGTTTAGCCTTTTTAAACAGAACGATAATTGCGAAAAAAGGCATGGATCTGCTGAAAAGGAAGAAACAGTGCTGCAAAAGCTAAGGCAGACAAATAAATGTTTAGAAGCTTCATTGGGAAGTTTTTCTTTCCTTGTTTGGGAAAAAAAAAAATAATTGTGATTTGTGGCTGCTGTCTCTTTTTCTTTACTGGAGACAAAAATATAAAGCAGGTTTTACAGATGTATTCTCTGGAATGGTATTTATAGTCAATCTCATTTTGATTATTTAGTAGAGTTTTTGAGGGAGGCATCCTGTATTACTTTACAAACTAAAGTTTTAGAAGACGACATGCATGTATTTCTGGTTTTAGTAAAGTGAAACGATGGATAGAAGCAGCTGTCCTCTAGTGTACCTCACACCAAGTCATCAACTAGATTTCACGTCCTTATCAGTGGTGGGAATACAAACTTAATACAAACAATTTGCCTTTCAGGTTAATATGAAAACAACAAAAGCCTGGATGTGAATGCACTGAGAACAGCTGATTGTATACTGGTTTTGTATGCAATCACCTCTTTGTTATGTGCTGGTAGAATATACGCTTAGTATATATACCAAGTTTATATAAGACGACATATGTTTATTGATTCTTCTGGAAGCCAGCTACAATCCGGCTCCACATAAATACAGCTGTAGAATACAGATATATTCATACACCAGTGAGTTCAATGCCACAATCCCTGAACAATCCAAAACTCACACCAAAAAAGGCCAGCGTGATGTATCCCTGCCTCCAACGGGGATGCGTAACTCTGTGCTTAAGCTAATAAAAACAATCTGTATGTGTACTTTGGAAAAGAATTTGGGAATCCAGAATGTAAAACGTACCCATGAGTTTCTCACATGCACGCCAGTTCTGTATATAAAATCCCTTAAAATGTACACAGACCTCATACACTGCTTTACTGCTGGTGAAATCAGCTATATAGGTATTTCCATCTATCCCAAAAGATAAAATTTGAGAAACTGTACAGACTTATTTTTGATTAAAACAATTATGCAAATTAAGTACTGTCCTCATGTTTCTGACACAATGTCAATACCCCCTACGGTACTGCAAAGGCAGTTAACTCGGTGCCACTGTATGGGATGTGTCATATTATACAGACCACAACTATACTCACCTACGTCCTTTCTTACGATAGTATAACCCCGTGGAAGTCCTCCAACAAAAACTCCCGTGTTCTCTCCAATAATGGTACTGCCACTAGTTGCTAAGGAAGAACCTGAACAAAATAGGTCGTTATTCCTGTGTTCAATGCTTTCAACAGATTTGCAACTCAATAACAGAATACCGACACTCGAGAAAAGAGGCTAATGTAACACAATGTCCTAATACTTGCCCATACATATCTTGGAAATAGTTACAACTCTATTCTACAAAATAATATTAACACAATCACAGAGTCACGAGCACAAAAAGACAAAACTCCATACACTTAGTATTAAATTACCAAAGATTCACAGTGGACAGATACCTCAGATGCATGGACAAGAGAGTAGTGATTTTGTCAGAAAATTGAGTTAATTTCTTGCTATATGGATGAAAACAGGCAGTGGAAAATTAAGCAAGTGAGCAGCACACTGAGTAATACCAAAATCATAAAGCAAAATGGAACTGGATTGATTACCTGTGTACTGCCCATCCACTGTGATGTTTCCCAGGGCTTGAATTCTTGTAGCAATTATTTGATGCCAACTGTTATCGTTGTACTCTTTCCCACCATCATTAGTTGGAGTGACTGCTACTGCAGATCCCTTTTTATTAACAGAAGAATCTGATTTAGAATATTATGAAGGTAAGATTTAGAATTACACCTTACTCTTTATACCACTCTGTCGTATATAACTTCTAAAAATAAAGACAGAAGTCCTCTGTTTAACTTCTTTTGGAATACTGAATGATGTTTAGGACTGATTTCCCCACTAAATTAACCTTCTCAAATAATAAATGAGGGATCAAGGATCCAGTTCAGTTTCTATTAAAAATAGAAAACCCTGTGTAGTTCTCCTGATAAAGATGAGGATGAGGCACAAATTACTAAGGGTCATGTCACTCAGATTTTTTTTTTTATTTTTTTATTTTCTTTAATGAAGTCTCTAACTACTTCATAGATTGCTGTGGTTGTAAATTTTGATAGCCATGATGCAACGTGCCATCCACAGAAAGCTACTGCATTATCAGGATTGTTGACTGCAGCACCTGTCTACGGGAAGGGACCCAAAAAAGAGAGGTATTTGTAGAACAGTGTGAAGATGAGCGTTCTATCTCTCTTAAGCTGGTATCGAAAGGACTTGAATTTTTAGGTGAGAGAGTATAATACATTTATGAAGGAAAAGGTCTTACCAAAACCAAAAAATATAATGATATGAGGAAGGTAATTGAGACATTCATGACAAAATGCAGAGAAATATTTTCTGAATTGCTGAGTAAGAGGAATATAACAGATGCTGTTGCCAAGTCAAGTCTCAAGACTGTAAACAACCAAACAAAATACCCCATAAATTCATATAATGATGCAATAAAAATAAAACTAATGTATTCCAAGAATTTTCCTGAGATTTATATGCAAATAGTCTTCTAACTTCCAAATAATTCCCATAATATTGTCTCAGGACCTTATATCGTACTTGAACCGCGTGGGAACTCGAAGTTATTCTGTTGAATTCACAAAATAGAACTGTCTCATGTAGCAGGCAACTACTGAATGGAAAAACATTTCTTTGCATAAGCACTACATAATATTAAAGAATCACGACCTCTGCAGTTACTTTATGGCTTAAGACAGGCTTCAAAAAAAAACAATTTCAAAAAAATATGTAAAAGAAAAATAAAATGTTCCTTATAATTTGGGGGTCTAGCTTGTTACTTTGCAGTAGCAAACCAGACAGTTCCGAATTTTTCTTTTTTTTTCAGATCTTCCAGTACTCTTTTGGCTCAAGGACCTTAGAGTTATGCATACGAAGAAAACCTGTTGATAAAAACAACCACTTATTGTGATTAATACTAAAAAAGGTCTTGTTAAAATTTAGTATTCTGCCTTTAGTGACGTGCGTCTATTAAAAATTGTTTGTCAGAATATAGATTTATAAACGTAGTATACATTCTACAGTAAATTTTGAATTGGGGACTGTCACTGTGTATCCTATGTATGAAAATACATAGGATGTGTACATATGTACACAATTACAGGAAAAATAACTTCCCATGAATATTTACAGCATGTTTCCTACTCAATTCAGCCAACATCTTGGTCGTAAGGCAGTTTGTACAGCAGTCCTCTGTCCCATGATAACAATACAAAGCTATATATGCTTACATACTAACGTGCACTTTTTCATATACTATTTTTTATTGTCTTCTCTCCTATTTCAACATTTTAATATTTTACAAACACACATTTCATTATCGTAGTTTAATAATTAAAACCAGAACTGGTGTCATGCCCAATTAATGTGCCCTGGTAGCATGCCCATTAGTTTTTCCATTAGTGAATTCAACAATACTAATGGGATTACTAGCATGGGATGCTAATTGGGCGTGACATAAGAAACTGGCTTACTTCTTAGCATACCCTTGCTAATGATGAAATTAATGAGCATTTTATTAAATGCTGTCTCATCAAAGTGTACTTAGTTAGCGTTAAAATTGTTACAAACGATGCTGCATTCTAAAGATCAGGTGCCTGAATAAGTGGTTCTTCATATTATGTTTGGCAACAGTCTACAGCATTAACAGTTTTATACATCAGAAACCACATTTATCTGTAACCAATTCAATCTGGGACCACACAACCATATGTGCTAACCTGTGCCTAATTTCAGGGGGAAAAAAAAAAAAGAAAGAAAAAAAATAAAAAAAGACCACGTTGAGGGTTCAGCACGCACTGCATTGGAGGCCTCTGAACAACATTTTCTCCAGAACTACTCCAGTCACTCTGCGATCATATTCAAACACCCTGCTGTGAAATCGCTTGTGATGCATTTTGGAAATCACACATAGGGAACCAAATCGGGATTAGTTTTCTGAGCCATACAGTAAGTCTTAATGTTTAGTGGCTCTCACTAATAACTAACTAAATGTGAATCTCTATGGCTCTTCCTGCTGTTGATTGCACTCATGAAAATATGTAGAAACATCACAAGCAGGGATCCCCAGAGACACTGCCTAGGTGCCAAAGTCTGAATGTAACTACACTTCTCCCAGTCGAGTTCTTTCAATGCCCAAACTCCTACGACTGAGACGGGTCCTGAACAAGTACTGAAGTTTTGCCAATGCCAAGCAGCAACCTATAGTCAGGATTTATAGCTAGGTAGTGTCCATCTTCCTTCTTTTGGGAGTAACAGCTCACCCTCAGACTGTACCTACTACTTCAGCCTCTGCACAAACCACAGGCAACAAGAAAAGTATTGAGTGTTCCTCCTTTCTTTTTTCTTGCTATAAAGTTTAGCAAATGAATCATCTTCTAAAATAGAAGAGTTGGATTCAATTCACTCCATATTGTGAGAAGAATCCCGATACTCTATCCTCAGAAGACTGTCCTAATCACTAGAAAAATGGTGCTCCAGGTTGGCCTTAAAATTCCACTGTTAGCGATTTCACTTTGTATAAAACATTCGCAGTGCTTCCCTGGGGGAAAAAAAAAAAAGGTAGAACAAATGAGCTGTAGCCACTGAAAGATAACTATAAGTTTAGCAAGAGCTGATTGTGTAGTTCAGGGGTGGATTTAAAAGCATTACGATGAGAAGAAACTCCACGGACAGCTGAAGGTTTGCAGACACACTGAGTTTGGAGGAAGGTCTATGGAACGATTTGATTATGCAGACAAGACTGAGGAAGACATCTGTTAGTAAAAAACCTCACGCTTCCCGGACCATGAATAGAAGGCTGCAAAGAATGACAGCAAAACAATAAGGAAGGAAAAATGAGCAGCTAGACAACACAAAAGGGAGACAAAAGAGATCGTCAGACTACAGCTAGATGAATGGTGGTGTACGTAAAGTTGAGGGAAGTATGAACGGACAGGAAGAAAAGGATTTGAAATTAACACTACGAGAAGGAAGAAGTAAGGCTGCTGAAGACTCCCCACTAAGAAGACTTGGCAGGACTGTCCCCAGAACAGACACAACAAAGAGAAAACGCGCTGCTGATCATGAGCAAAGATACATACGAGAACCCTGAAAGGGACTAAGGGTAAGTATAATTAACCTGCCACAGGACACAGCTGGAAGGGAGCACCGAATATTGCACCATGCTGCTATAGATAAAAAGGAGCAGACACACAATTGTCATCAAAAATAATTTTTGCCATTTTTAAGAGAAGTGCACAGAGGCAGGGCCATAAATGCTTATCATATATGCCACGACCATAATTAGAGAAAACAATGCATATAACGGGGTTAGGAAACCACGGGATGTCAATGAGAAGTAGTTAAAGCAGTTGAACACTAATGCAAACTGCAATGCACAAATGAAGGAATAAGAATTGCTGCTACAGAACATGATACCTGACCTTATAGGATAGGAATAGCAAATAATGGCAAAAATAAACAAACTCTGTAGATAACATAGAAACAAAGGTAAAGACAGTAAGGTAGTACAGCATATTAAGGATACAGAAGACTGAAAAGTTTTGATAACTGAATTTTCACAGGTAACAGGTTTTGAAAAGGATGCTACAAGAAATATATCGATGTAGGCCACAGTATCTTACACCTGAATCTAAGAATGCACAGGAATCTCTTCCTCATTATTAATGAGAAATTAGAAAATACTAGCTTTCAAGATAGTAAAGCAAATGTTAAGACCTACACTATTCCTGAATGCCTGGAATGACAGATTTTTTTTTCCTACAAACAATCACTGAACCAGCAATATAAGCTATTTTAGACTTATATATTTATATATTTAAGGAACAATATGGAAGTGATGATTCTAAAAATCAGCATGGGACAGAGTTGTCTGATTCAAATGAAACAGAAAGATAAACACTTTATAAGCAAGTAATTTATTAAAATTCAACATAGTAACTATTGAAAATGTTAGCTGAAGTGGGAAGCTCCAGGGACTGACTGTGGATGAGACCTGCATTTTTTACAGTTAAAAGACAGGAAAAAAAAGAGGGGGGGGAAAAGGAAGGAAAAAAAAAAGCCCCAAATAAGCCACTCTCCCACCTATCCCCCTGTCTCCCAATCCGCCAGATGCTGTGAATCCAAACAAATACATCTTCTATGGAATGAGGCCAACCTAGCTGACAAAGCTACTTCAGAAGGAGCAAATCTGCAAGGAGGGCTAGGAATACTATTTGAAGCACTAAAATGCTAGTTGAAAGATACCTACTCCCATTAAAACAAACAACAACAAAAATCAAACTATTATACCTAGAAAGATCTTGCAAAGGAAATAAAAATTCCTTTTCAGTTAAGTAAAGGTATAAGTGTAAAAGAGATAAACCAGAACTAATACCTGTTAAAATATAGATGAGGGTAACATTAACAAAAATTGAAGTACTCGCTGATTCAGTTTGCAGCAAGGAAAACAAGATAAAGCCTATGTGTGAATGCAGTGGAAATAGCAGACATTTATTATCTTGGGGTCAGAAGCAGATTTAATGTTTTCTAGCATGGGGACCACAGACAGGCTAGCCACTGTGCAGCACTTTGCCTCCTCCAGATTGTCCCGAGCTGAGGAGGAGCTTCGCTGCTGCACACCACCACCGCATGGTCACAGAGCATCGGTGCCTGGACTGCGACAGAGCTCAGGAAGCAAAGGTTAACAATGGATCGTCAAATCTCTAAATCCCCACCATTTTATACCATTAAGCATTTCTGTTCAAGCCCCCGGAGCAGCAGACACAATGGCAATCACATAATTAGACACTGAGGCGGGACACAAGACAGGGTTGATAGAGCAACCAGGCCTTCCAGCAACACGGAGGCAACGGTAACCTTACAAAAAGGATGCGCATATATGGATACAAGTGATATCACGTTCTGCCAATACAATTATAAAATCTGATAGTTGCTTAGTTTCTTGCATATGTATGAAATATAACTGAGTCTGTAACGCTTTTTTTATTCCATGAGGAGATCCAATTTTGGGGTGCAGAGAAAACAGAAAATACCCAAAGAGAAATGGAAGGAATGTGGTCTTACTTTTAATTTGGTAGAATTTATTTGATAATATTTCTCTAATTATTTATGTCTTTGCTATGGTCATTATTACTAGAAGTGAGAGAGTACTTTCATCACATTAACGGCAACGCACTGATTTCAATAGGAAAAGACAAAGTCGCAAGATGGGAGGCTTAAAAATAATTGACTAAAAAAATATATAACTGTCCTGGTTTCGGCTGGAATAGAGTTAATTTTCTTCCTTGTAGTAGGTATAGTGCTGTGTTTTGGATTTAGGATGAGAATAATGTTGATAACACACTAATATTTTGGTTGTTGCTAGGCAATGTTTATACCAAGTCAAGGATTTTTTGGCTTCTCATACTGCCCCACCAGCGAGGGGGCTGGGGGTGCCCAAGAAGCTGGGAGGGGACACAGCCAGGACGGCTGCCCCAAACTGGCCAAAGGGATAGTCCATACCATATGACATCGCGCTCAGTACATAACTTGGGGGAAGCTGGCCGGGGCATTAGACCACAGCTCAGGAACCAGCTGGGCATCAGCTGTCTGCAGGTGGTTAGCAGTTGTGCTGTGCATCACTTGTTTTGTATATTCTTTTATTATTATTATTATTATTATCATCTTCCTTTTCCATCATATTAAACCATCTTTATCTCAACCTATGAGTTTTACTTGCCCCCACCCCCCAATTCTTTCCCCCATCCCATTAGGGAGGGTTGAGTGCACAGCTGCGTGGTTGTTTTAGCTGCCTGCCAGGTTGAACCACAACAATAACCTTTATTTGCTAATTCAAAAACTAGTTCTGTCCACCTTTGAAATCGTGGTACCTTAAGCTGTAGTGGTGTTTGGTGGTACTGACAAAAAAAGCCCAACCCATAAAAATGCAAAAATAAAGTTGAGAATTGTGGCAACATAACAAAAAATGAGCAAACCTTTAGTGTTTAAGTGTTTCTCTCCCCAAAATGTCCAGTTACCTAAGGGTTCTGATGAGCCAGTTAACTTGTATCAATTTAATAATAATAATAATAGGATAACTATGTAAAGTAGTAATATAAGCTATTTTTATAGGATTTTATCTTTTGTTGTACCTGTGGATCAAAAAGAAAGTAAGGACGACCACTCCTCAGTTGCAGCGCAATGTATTCCTCTTGATTCCCAGGTGATGCAGAGAAAAAAATCAAACCATCAGGTTCCTGGGTTCTAAATTTCACTTTAATACCTGGTTAGAAAAAGCAAGCAGATGGTTAAGGCCAAAAATGGTTCTCACGCATTCGAACAGTGTCATTACAAGCAAAAAGTTGTTTTAAAACCAGCAGTAAAATGGCAAACCAAAATCATGGAAGTTTTGTTCACTTAAAATCCCTGCCAGTCATTGCAGGAGAAATTTTAATAATCCAGCCTGAATCAGCCTTTGAGAGAAATGTCTGTGATTTCAGAGCCCTTACTCATCCATAAAAAGAGAGATGCAATTGTAACTTAGGCTATTCAGTAACTTCTTGCTTAAAAAAATGTAACTGAAATATTAGCATACTATTCTAATAGTTGATGTTTTACATGTGGATTTTCACTTGTCTCAACATTTCTATTCACCAAGTGGGAATGAGGTTCCTGCATGGAAGGATTTCTACAAAGAGTAGTGGGGGGTTGGGTCTAAAAGACACATACACACACACACATTTATATGTATAATTATATGTATTCTTCTATAAATATATATACACACGTGCACAAAGAACATCTGAAAAAGAACACGTTTTAACAAAAATTGGACATATCCCAAGGAATAATTGATGAACTAAGCTTAAATAAGAGCATTTCCAGATCATTATCAACAGTCCTCCATTTGGCTTCTGATAAAATAGTCTCAGCACATGAAATGTCATTCAAGTGGCACGCAAGAAAAAAAGTAGGATTTTTACATTAATTTTTACCACAAATATCAAAACAGCAAACTATTTAAACAGCTTGTAAATACTGGAATATTGTTTTCCATGGTATAAACTTACTCCGTAACTATGTAAGGACACCATTAATGAAACAACTTATAAATTACGTATCCAGTTTCGAGAACTATGATTATGAATAAACAAGTTTTGGATAGCCACCAATCTTTTATAACACCTTTCTTTTAAGCTACCTCATGGAACATCATCCTACAGAAAGAAATAAGAAAATTACAGAACCATATGTCCAATTTGACCCAATTTTTCTAACATGCAAATCCAGATATCGCAGGCCGGGTCTATGGTGGAGCCCTACCTTAACTGAACTAATTTATTTGCAAAGTGAAATGGAAAAGCACCAATAGTAACACCTACATCTGCTATACACTTCCATGACATTTCTGCATAAAATGATTTTGACAGAACAGGGTGAGTTATTGGGTTTTACCCAACTCCATCAAACTATTCAGTCTTTTCGCATGCATTTTCTTATGTCAGGCTGAAAACAATAAGTGACAAAAGCTTTTCTTGTAGACAGCATCTATATTGAAAAAAATAATAATAATAATAATTCTGATGCATGTTCATGTAGATCGTGCTTGTTAATTACCAATACTCACAAGAAGTATCCTTTGACCCCGCATTTCCTAATCACATAAATGTTCTCATGCAAATCGCATGATGTACTCACAGACATGAAACACATTCTCTAGTCGACGAAAATCAGTCATGCTATTAAAATACTTGCAAAAAGCAGTTGTACATAAGAAATGCCCAGCAAGTAAAAAAAACTCAACAATGCCCATACTTAAAGAAAAGCATAGCTTTGCCTGGCTCAGAGATAGCTGCTATTGCTGTACTTTGAGGTTCCAGGTATTTCCAACTGCGGTATCTGCTGGAGAGGCCGAGATTGGTGGCCTCTCATCCCAGCAGTGGAGAGCACAGGTAATTTAACAAACCACCAGTATTTTTATCAAGTTGCCAAAAGACTTTTCCGAAGACCAAAGGATCCCTCCTCACACCTAATTCAGAAGAACAAATACAAACGAAATAACTGAGTTTCTGCAAAAACATCATTATTTGATAATGTCATGTTAGAAAATACAAATTAAATGGTTCATAATGGTAATATTGGAGTAAGTCTTAAACTTTTCAAATGTTACATAGGAGCTTTCTTTCTTCTTTGGATATTGAAGAGGCTTACAAAACTTAATTCCTGCGTGTAGAGCTGCCAGAGCTTTATCTAAAGTATCGATGAGTCAGGAACCGTCTTTCTCACTCACAGCCCATACAGCAAATTCGTCTAAACTCTTTTGTCATCTGTTACATAATTCAGAAAAGGACTCTGCCCCTTTAAGTTCACGTATCTGGAGCTTCTCATGAGATAAGGAAGTTTGCATAATCTAGCTCTAAATAAGTATTTTCATATCTCAGTATTAGTAGTTCCCTGTATTTCTAGATGTGAGTGCAATGAAGGAACCAAATATTAAGCAAACTTCTGCGCCACAGGTAATATTTCTACCGGAAGATAAAAAATTGTGAAATTAATATTTTTTGCTAGGACATAGTAATTAAAAAAAAAAAAAATTCCAAAAAGGTCCAGGTTGGACCTTATGGTGAAAACAAAGCCAGAAATCCCATTCAAGTCTCATAACAATCAGGTATACGTCATTCAGTTGCAGTACTTTTTCTGCCCTGTTGACACTGAGCACATTTGAAAATGGATCTTACTTAACCTGAACACAGAAAGCTTTCTTTTGAAAACCTGAGAGTTTTCACAGAATTTTAAACCCGCACTGGATCACCAAAAAAACCTTGCAATTATTTCTGGGGGGAGATTTTGCAAGAAAGTTTCTCAAAGAAACTTGTGCCAACTCTTTCAGTATGCACGTCTAAAGCCTTAACTTCAATTTTAAATACAATAGATAAAGAGAATCAGAAATAAAATAGTGACATTGCAATTACTTCTGTAGTTTGTCATATGCAGAAACCCCATCTCAGCCACACTACTGAGGCTGCTAGATCTTGGATGGAAGACATGACCATCCGTGGGGCATAGTATGAATGTACTTTTAATCAACTGAATCTTGAATTGCAACTGAAGAATTCACCCAACAGGCCTGTTTATGTGACGAAAATGATTGGTCCACAAGGAGTTGTTATCATTTCTGGGGTAAAAAACAACAGGAAAGTCTACTACAAATTAAACATTAATGTAAGTCATTATAGCTGCAATTGGAGAAGCTCTCAGAATTCCTTTAATTATAAATAAAGAAATTTCTTCAATTTCTGTAATTGAATTTCTTTAATTATAATGGCATTGTACAAAACATAATACAAGCATTGTATACAGAGAACATAAAAGACAAAAAAATAATACACAGTAATAAAAGGATGACTAAAATAAATTACTAATATTACAATTAAAGTTTTAAAGTATCCCAAAGTGTCTCAGCATAGACCAGCCTTCTGTCAGGATCTACATAGTTTCGATTTATGCAGTAGCGGATTGAGATGAGATTTTTATCCTTGTTTCAAAGATGGCACATCCAGGTTGTTAGAGGAATGAGAACGTGAGTCACCAATGTGGGCATTTTAAAGGCATTCACCTAAGCAGCAATATCAGCATGCTACCTTGCGAGTGCATACAGTTTTGAGAGTTCCTTCTAGTAACAGGCTGATATTAAAAGAAAAAAAGATATAGTATTACCAGGTCGGACGAGTCAGAACCCATTTTTTTGTCTAATACAGAAAATGCATATGGAGCGATTTTCATACCGACTCTTTACCTCCCTCATGTAAGTTTAGCAAGTCTGAGAACTTCAGCAACATTTCACATTCAGGCTCAGATTCACGTCTGGATTCAGACTCTTCTGGTGCAGGTCAGCGCAGCTTGCAAGATCTGCACAAGAGCATTTAGCAGGCAAGAATGTGCTCTTAGGAGGCTGGCTGCGGTTTTTGCTTAAAGCAAGTTTACAGAGCACATGGGATTATTTTGAGTTTAGAAAAGCCAGTTGGTAGTTGGAGGAAAAAAATTAATAAATTAGAGCAGCTCCCAGATTAGCATAACATATACTAATAATTTATAATTATTACAGCAATAAAATTCACTTCTGACTAATGCTAAACATTTTTTCTTGCAAAATAAAAGGTTTCAAATAGGTTTTGTTTGACCAAGAAATTTTATTCACCCAGACTAAAGAGGTTTTGCTTCCTGTGAAACATCTTTCCAATTTAACTGAATTGAATTTAGTTTGTTGTTTGTTTGTTTTTTTTTAAAAAAAAAAAATACAACACCCAGCATTTCAAAATACAAAAACATTCACAGTACTCAAAAAATGTCTTTTGACTTTTTGAAATTTTGGGGAACAGGATTTGAGGGGAGAATGTAGGCAGAGGGGCAAGGTAATTGAAAACATCTTTTACAGTAACAGCTGAGAGACTTCAGCAAAGTGAACTACTTAAAACTAATCTCTTTGTCCCATGTATGCAGCTAAAACACCTTTCTCTACAACCAGATGTTCAGAGTCTAGCTCAAAACAGCCAACAAATGCAAGCTATTAGACTCATTAAATACCTAGAAGTTGCTACAAGTCTCAAAAGTCCCATGCCCCTTCATCGAAACTGAATAAATCTGTCCAAAAGTGTCAAGAACAGCCTCATAAATGTATTTCCAACCTGAATGTGGTCAGCAAGAATAGTGTTAGTTTAATTGTAATAAATACCCAATGCATATGCATAAAATTAAAAAGTAAGAATAATAATTAGATACCCTAGGATATTATGGACATTTTCTTTGTGGACTTAAGAAATCGTAAAAGAAAATAGTTTACAGTTGGAAAAAAAATTAAAAAATCAAACCTTCCTAATATCTGGAAAATCACAAAACATTACTAGAAATGAATTTTGCATAATCTGTGAAGCACATTCATTTTCAGTGCAATTTCTGCTAGAATTGTACAATTGTACAAACACCACTTGTATTTCCAGTCTACTTATGTCTCTATCTGAAACGGTGTAAATAATTATATAATTGTACATTCCAATCGAATGAACAGAAAATTGTTGGCAAAGAAAGAGATCTTTATGTTTACTAAAGCCCTTATTTGTGCATAATGCCAACTAAGATGAATAGAAATTGTATATAAAATTTTGACTACAACATTAGGCTCTCAGCAGTACCTTCAGGATGAAAAACGTTAAGCGTTTACTTAACATTAAGACTGTGTACAAATGCTTTTGTCTAATCAAACTACATTTACCCACGGAAATTATGAAACAAAATGTGGTTTTAACTGGGGAGGGGGTAGATGAGGAGTAAAGCTCTCAGTTATTACACACTTCCATTGAACGAATATTTAGTTGTTATTCTCTGTGAGAGTGATTCTGCATGCTACGTGCCATTACAATAGCTAAAACACATTTAAAAAACTGTACTTTTAATAAGAAAATACATCTTTCAAGAAAATAAGAAGGGAGACTTCACAAAAATGGCTCCGCATTTAAAGCGGTCTCACATAATGGACAACGGAATTAGAGGAGAGTAAGGAGCTCAGCGGACACTTTCCTGGACATACTCATGAAGATCCTCTGCTGAATACCAGCAGCTCTTCACACTGTGTGATGGCCTATAGCCTTCTGGATTTTGTTGAGAGAAAAAGCTGGAAAGTATTCTTCCCAAATCTGTCCAACTTCTTTTGTTGTCTGTGGTACAGGATCAGGGTCTGTATTTCACTGTTACCTTAATGCGTTTGAAAGTGTTTTTCAAGTTCATCATCACAAACATTAAACTGAGTTAGTAATTCCATCAATCAAGTAATGCTGTCCATTTTTAAGTTGCTTTGGATTTTAGTAGAAATTGAAAATATATATTTAGAAGTCATATACGTACGTACATATACATATGTACACACACATATACGTACACACAAACACAGAGAAAATTTTTCCCAAACTTCTTCCAAGCTGTGACTGGAGTGTCCAATTGTAGGTCAGCAGACTCTTTTGGTTCGATAGTAAAACCAAGAGTAGCTGAAAAGCCATTGTTTTTAAAATTGGTCTGTACAAAACCTCCATATTTTGAAAAAGTCTAACTTGATTCAGAATGACACGATTTGAAGACTTTTTCTTATATACTCTTAATACCTCAAACTGCCAAAAAGCTGAGTCGAACTAAAAGGTTGAACATGCATAAATACAGAATATGAGTGAATGAAAGGGGGGCTACATAACACTTCTTCTGGAAGCCAACCATCAGGCAAACCCCCAAATCCTCTTGATGAGGACTGAGTATTTCTTTTACACTGAAATGACTAATTTGATACCTGTTTTTTCTTATTTTGCTTTCTACCCCATTATACCCACTACTGGTAAAACAAACAGGACATTTTAGCTTTAATCTTCTTACTACATAACCTAAATAACTTCAGTCATGTTTGCATTAATGCTGCATTAATCATGTTGTTGCGTATTAATGAGTTTTCAGGCTATGCTAATTACTGTCATAGATTCTGCAGCAGCCCATTAAATATACAAATTACGGAATTAAAGAGCCAGAGCTCTTCATGATTAATCTTTAAATGGAGAAAAACTAATGATGTCTGTACAAAGTTTCTCTCCACTTTTGGCTGACTGAGCCCAATGAACAATCAATTAGAGTATTTGAAGAATAAGAATAGTGCACATACTAAAAGATTTGTTATGCTGTTATTCTATGCAGAAGATATATACATTTATAAGTTTCTATCAGATGGACTTCTGCAACATATTCCAGTCTTTAAGGTCTCCCGAAGTGTTGCACGGGGGTAAAAGCTACAGGATATTCCAATTCATTATTGCATACTCATAGGAAGCTGCTGGTTCCATATGAATATAGTAAATCAATCTTCTCCTTTTAGCAAGGACACAAGTCCTGCTACTCCCTAGTAAGAAAGATTTACAGCAAACCTTGGCAAAAAGAAAGCTTAGATAAGTTTAAAGTCATTTGATAAGATTTGATGTATTAGTAGCACTTTATCCCCTCGCTTACAGAGCGATGCTTTTTCAGGAATAGCGTAACACTCAGTGGTTAAATCAAGAGATTCAAAATTAGGAGACCTTGAGTCTGTACCCAGCCAATGACTGAGGTATGTCACCCCCTGCCTCCATCTTCCTTCCTGGAGAATGGTGGCCAATATCACTTGTGTAAGATTCTATAATGTTTGAAAAATTCATTACTCTTGTTCTACATAGCCTTAAATATATATAAAATCAGCAAAATGCCAACATGTATTCAGAAAAATTACTAGACACTAGGTATCTACTGATATTTGAGAAACACTAATACATCAAAAAAAGGTATTAGCCTAACCTTTTCCAAAACCTGCATATTACGCAAAACATCACAAGACCTCCCTAAAGAGTAGATTCGCAGTCCGTATTAGTATTACTGCGCACATCAATAGCTGCGGTTTAGAATTAACCGGGCCATTCCAGACCTGTCCAATTAGTTCTTTATACCATGGAAAAAATAAATAAACCGTACTTTATACATTAAAGACTTTATATTTATAGAAAGTAGTTCTTAAAAAAAAAAAAAAAAGACCACCAAAACTCACTCAGAGCAAGATTGATCATGGTATGAGAATACTCTCATATGAAGATAAAGTGAAAAAGAGTGGATTGCTGCAATTAGTACACAAGGAGGAGGACATAATACAAGGATATGAGACTGTCTAGGAAAGGCAGATGGGGAGCAGAGAAGCTTCCCAACACACGCTCAACACAAACAAGACAGCATTCAGGGAAAGTAAAAGGGAAGAAGTTCAAAGCAGAGATGTACCTTATCACAGGCACTTTACAACTTCCCAGTGAAAAGAGAAACATCGTTATGACAATCTGCAAAATATTGACACAAGATGTATCTGAGGGTTTAGCAAGACCCAAAAGGAACTGGACACTCTAAGTAGATTTATCTAAATAAATAAATGAAGGCCTCAGAAAAATGGAGATGAGGGTGAAACCTGATATGGAGATGCAGATGATCCCATTATCTGTTAGCATTCCTCTGCCACTAGAGAAAACATCCCGTTGTTTACCCAGAGGTTTTAAGCAATACAATCATTAAAGAAACTAGTGTCCTGACTCAAACGCATTTATTAAGCAAGCCTAGGAACACAATTCATGACGGTCTTCTGCTTGTGTACATTGGGACAGTATACAACAAGCACTACTTTTTCAGAGCACGGCTACCAGAGTAGAAATAATAACTGTAATCGTGAAATTTCAGGAGTCAAGTCCTGCTTGGGGTAAGGATCAGCTGCAAGTTTGTTTCTGTGTTGCTCTGAATACTGAAGTGGAATATGAACAAAGAGGAAGCATCAGCCCAATATTCAGCTAATGCTCCTTCTGCTGTTACTGTTCAACCTAAACAAAATTTGAGAAAATTTTACTCAAATGTGGCCTCTCGCTAATAATACCTGTAATCTTTATTTTGATTTATTTATCTTTATGTAGGCTGGAAAGAAGTTCAACAGGCTCTGATTTTGTTAGAAAAGGAAGAATATAGTTTCTAGGAGTGAAAGTCCTTTCTGAGCAATTTCATGAATTCAAACTGTGATATTCAAAGTATGGAAATAGAGGCAAGCATTCATCTTCACTTCAGAATAGATTCTTTAGAGAAAGGACTGTATTCTGTTACCCGTATGTGAATTAGTGCATAAAAAAGGTCATCTTATGCAACAAGGGTAAGGTGGGAGAGGCTTCGAGGTGTTAATGCAATGCAAATCATAATTACTAGAAATATGATGACAAGAAGAATCACTTCAAAGATTTACAACAGTGCAATCTATAAAAGGTCAACATCACAGAGAAATCAGAAATGAGCTGGAGGTCAGTACTTGTAAATAGCGCTTCAATTATAAGCCTTTAGTTAGTATTTCCAGCAGTAGTACAAATGTAACACTGCACAGAGAGTAATTTAACTGATCAAGGGAAAAGAGTATGACCAGAACCGAGTAAAATGCAAATACATCAAAATTAAAGTCAGTGTAATGATCTGAAACACAGCAAATTTAGACAACAGTGCACTAGCCAAGGCACAATCCCATCACACAGCACCGCAGAAGCTGGAAGCACAATAAGGTGGAAATCCTGCCGCAAGTGAAGAAGCTTATTGATTAGACAATGTACATACGGAACAGAGGAATAACTAAAATAAGCTAATGAGTGTCTTGAGGAATACTACAGGACAAAAATGGAAATGTAACAAGGATGGGGAAAAAAAAAAAAACCTTTTAGACAGAAATACAACACCACAGAGCAAACACTCAGCAAAAAGCATAGTTTCAAGTTACAAACTCAGCAACAAATGCTGCTCATGGTAGAACTGCAAAAACGCTAACAACGTATCCAAGTCTTAAGGTACACCAGTAAAGTGCAACAAAACTGCTAAATTAAGAACTGCAAGTAATGTATAATATTTTCAACTAGCAGTATTTGTGACAGTATTTCCCCTGTTATTGACATAATGACCTTTTCCAGAGGAAGCCTAAAACTGGTTTTATTTGCAGGAACTAAGTTCAAAAAAGGATTTCAATGGAATAATCGGCTGCAAGTTTTATATATAGATAGCAAACTCACTTTTCTCACATTTACAGAAGAGTGTGTTAGATATACCATGACATACCAGCTGACAATGAACAATTATTTCCTCAACCTCCATCAATTTAGGTGATTGTAAAGGTTCACTCATTGCCTTCTAAAATATTTGCCACCTAATGGAACCGCACCTTGAAAGAGTTAACAATATTCCATTACATTTTGTTCTGTTATCCATGTGCCTCTCTACCTAGGAACCGCACACTCTGTAAAGTACTTTATGGGGTTTGGCATGAAATGTTCACTGAAAACACATCCAAACACTTCATAGCACTTACACAGAATATTTTACTTAGAATATGATCCACCGCTATCAAAACACTATCTTCAACACCCCGAGTTCCGTTTCATAGTGAAAGCGTCACCCTTACAGATCAGGACAGAAAGGAAATAGAAAAGTTCAATCCAACCTCTCTTGTGCTGGACGTGTAGGGTCAGCTGCAGCCCCGAAAGCTGGCCTTGGCCCCGCTGTCTTCCAATGACCACGTGAATAGAGGCTACAGGATAAAGCCAACGTGCTGGCTCTGTTACTGTAAAAGTAAACTACTGTGCACAATCTACAATATGCAGAAAACAGAGGCAAGCGTTGCACGGGAAGCTAAGAAATCTAGCAATTTTCTCTTAGAAACTACTTGAGCATATATTTGATCCCTGCTTCCTCTCACTGACGTTTCCAAATGTGCAGAAGGCAGATTTCATCGTGGATACAGCAGTCACAGTGCCTGGACTGCTTTTGAAAACAGAACTGAGGAGGGGAAAACCACCTGTGGTAGTTGATCAGCATCAGCTGAGGTTACCATTTCCTTCTCCTTTCATGGTGTGTCACCATAAGTATATGGCCCAATAATCAAACAGGAGATTTCATGTTATTAATCATACATTAAGGCCGTATTCACCAACCTTCTCTGCTCTGCCCAGCTTCTGTAAAGAACATGCCACAGAGAACACGACCCAGTGCAGTAAGCCAGCTGTGGAGGTTACATCACCAATTTGTATTCTGGCTTATTCCCAAGAAACAAACCCCTGCACTCACTGTAAGAGTTAAGCACATACAGCATAAAAGAAAACTAGCCTGGTAATGAAATAGGATTTATCCGTCAGCTGAATAATCATAGAATGGTTTGGGTTGGAAGGGACCTCAAAGACCAT
Organism: Grus americana; assembly: GCF_028858705.1. Classification (NCBI taxonomy): domain Eukaryota; kingdom Metazoa; phylum Chordata; class Aves; order Gruiformes; family Gruidae; genus Grus; species Grus americana. The sequence goes on from NC_072854.1 coordinate 102,797,913, forward strand.
CTAGTTCCAACCCCCCTTCTGCCATGGGCAGGGACACCCTCCACTAGACCACGTTGCCCAAAGCCCCATCCAACCTGGCCTTGAACACTTCCAGGGATGGGGCATCCACAACCTCTTTGGGCAACCTGTTCCAGTGCCTCACCACCCTCACAGTAAAGAATTTCTTTCTAACATCTAATCTAAATGGACCCTCCTTCAGCTTAAATACTTTCAGAGGGATAAATATAATTCAAACCCTCCCCCTCCTCTGGTTTTCAGGTGTGCAGTGGACATGGATAAACTCCTGTACTACATCCAGCAATAAAGCTAATGGGACAAATACACCTTGCAGGGGACAGCGTAATAGCTGGCTACACCCACGTCCTGCGTGCAGCCACCTACCTGGGCAAGCGGGACGGTACACAGTAATGCTGGCAGCAGAGGAACACAGAGGTGATAACGTCTTCCTCCTGCCCAGGTGGGCGAGCTGCTCCTCAGCTGAGGATCCGAGCTGAGAGTGTTCACTGTGTGTCAGGATGCAAACGGAAAGGTAATAGGCCAACCGCTACACAAAGCGGCACCAGCAGTGGTACCTGCTGGCGTTTCACTGCGGTTCCATGGATGGTAGGGAGTTCATGATTTTCTCATGATCCTAATCGATACTTGGAGGAAACCAAGCGCATCTCTAAATTCTGAGCTACGTCAGTTGGTGTGATCGGTAGAAAAGGTGATCCAGAAATAAGCATGAATAGAGACATTTCAATGGTATGAATAGCCATGTAACTCAACCTATAAGGGATTAAATAAAGGGCACAATTTACACAAAGACTCAACTTGAGTTAATCGAGAACGTGAGGTATACAGAAAACTATAATGACAGGAAATTGAAATAGCACATAACATTAGTAAATACTGTTATAATTCTGTTTGCCCAATGTAAGTTAAATTGCAACACTAAACAAGGAATAAATTAAATTGCCAAGGCACGAGGATTAAAAAAATAACTTCCATAAAATTTCCCTTTGCTGCCTTCTATGTACGTGTAGTTGATCCTGTCTTACATTTGGACAGTAAATTCTTTAGGGCAGATGCTGTCAACTTTTTGTTCCTAATACAGGAGAGAGAAAGATTTAAAATTCAACCCATTTTATTAATCTAAATGAAAAAAGATAAAGACAATACTGAAAATACTTGCCTTCATTTCCTTCACATAGCATGATGTCATTTAGCCTCCATATTTTGTGATATTTTCAGGCAGCTATTGATTGATCCTATGGCATCTTTTCAGAATTTTAATTCCTTATGGGATTCTTGAATTAAAGACCACTTTGCTGTAGCCTGCCTTTGTGTTGATTTTTACATTATTGCTTAAAACATGAGTGATTACAGAATACATGACTGACTAATTCTGAATGATGGTAATAAGGAAATTTCTCCTCTCCTGCTAAAATCACTGATAATTTTTTTCTTTCTTCTCCCTCTCCCTTTCTCTGAAAGTATGAGACTTTCTGCAACACAGAAAATCATGATTGATTACAATATTGTAACAGATTAAATCAAAAAGTGGGTGATTAGACATATGACATTACTAAGAAGTACGAGACACTCTATTCTTTTGTTTCCAGTGTGACCATTTTTGTAGCTTTGCCGCTTGTAATGCCTCATAGAAAGACATCCATTTTCAAAACAAAACAAAAAAACCACCCCAATCCTTGTTAACGTGCTGTAACAATGGCTCCAAGTCACCTTTTTTCTGTCCCTTGTGTTGCCTGAGGATTCAAATTGACAGTCCGTTTATTTAACTCCTACTGATTATTTTAAAGTTTTGCTTGGAATGCTAGGGCAGCGTAAGGGAAAGGAGAAAAAATTACTCACCTCATCCTTAACAATGCAAAACCCTTATTTATAGATGCCCTTAAAGACACGAAATAAAAAAACCTCTACAAAAAAATTCAATCTGAACTGTGTTTTGCTACTAAAAGGGTGAGGTGCGTAATTGTAGCAGCGAGGAACGCCTAGTGTAAAATGGCATAGCCTTGGAGGAAAGCTGGCCAGCAGCTCTTGAGCGGCACGGGACTCTCGGCTCTGCGGGTGCAGGAACGCTGCCGCCGCATCAAGCCGCTGCCAGCAGCGCTCTCGGGCACGGCGACCGCCAGGTAATCCGTATCCCAAACTGCTGTAGGAAGGATGTGTTGGACTGTCCAGGCTGACTCCAGAGGACTCTGAAACCTCATACCCAGCTCAGCCCTGTCCCACAGCAAGAGCTCTGGGGAGGGACTGCTTGTGAACTGTTGACGCGTATCACTGAGGCAGTAGCAATGCTGAGGCTCTTAGGTCTAGGAAGGAGGTTTCGGTCAGTGGCTTATAAAGGCAGGAAAACCGGGTGTTTCTTTCTGTCTTACAGCAGCCTTGAGCACTGGTCATTTCTCAGGCTGGCTGCAGCTGGCGGTCACTTTGCCATTCTGCAGGAGTACTGCGCTGCCCTGATTTCCACCTCTGACATTTCCCTGGCCCTTTCCTGCCTGCGTGAAAAGCAGAAGGTCTGGTGTAAAACCAATTATGTGGTCTTTGCTTCACCCAGGATTCCCATTCACCTCGTTTTTCCCCCTTAGCGCATGCAGCTCAGTAGCATAACCAAGTTTACACAGGAATATCCCAATTTTTTGAAAATTAACGATGACAATCTAACACACGTTTAGAATAAGTAGCTCAAATTGGCAGATTTCAATCACTGAATTGGAACAATTTGGGGGAGAAAAACATAAAACAGATGGAAGAGAGATTAAAGACTCCTAAAGAAGAAAAATAAAGGGGAGAAACACCTAAATTTGAAAGCTGGAGTGCAGAGGCAGTGCCTTTGTAACACATTTCATCTTTTAAAAATATTGAACAAACCCCCCAAAACATAATAATGAAATATGTAAATTGTTTGTAAAGGAACTCAGTAGAAATAGTGCCAAAACTTTCACAGAAGGGATGAATTTCATCCCAAGATAAAACTCTCTCTTTTCCTTCTACAATTCAGTAAGTCTTCCCAACGGTAGACATTCTCAAAAAGACTTCTCCCTCACCTCCTCCTTGAATCTTCCCCACAAGGTTTTGCCCTAGTTCCACAATTCACTTAATAATTTGTTTCTGGCTCAAAAGATATTACCTGGGGTAGTTGTACCTGCCAGTCTAGCCTTCGTTTTGTTCATCCAATTATGAAGGTTGATGGGAACAAAGAGTGTAATTTGTGTAAATAGATTCCCCCTCCTCCCTCCCTGTCTCTGCAGCAAGCCACTGAATGACTTGAAAATGCATAAAATAAAATCCCCAAAGGGCTAAAACTCCACTACACCAAAATTCCCACCATTTACTACAGAAGAAAGAGAATGCGTTCTGTTAGTGGTGGCACCTCTGCTGGCAAAGTTTCATTTTTAGTAAACCGAGAACCACTTTAAGTAAACCAGAATAAGAGAGCACTATTAATTACCAAGACTGAAACAATGATCTATATAAAAAGTGACACTATTTACTATTTAACCAATTTTTTCTTTACTCAGGAGAAAATATGAGGACATACTCCACTCTAAGCATCAGCTGTTACAACTCTACCCTAGAACAGCAACGCTAATCCCAATTTACACCCATGTAAGCGTGGTCAGAACAAAGAATTTTGAACAGACAGGCTTAGATACAAAGTATCAGGTCAAATTTGGATTATTTATTTCTTTTTTTTTTTTCTTTCCCTGACATGTATCGCATGTTCTTTTCTGAACTCTCCAAGAATACCATTCTGTACAGAACCGAGGAGGGCCATCAGTATAAGTAACAATTAATTCCTTTAATTCGCTGAATTAAAGACTAGAAGACAAATGCATTTTTGTAGTTCCCCCACTTGTTTAGTATAGGGTAATATTTTATGCTACAACTACTTGCTTGTACAACATTGCATAGATTTTATAGGACAGCAGAGAAAGGCACCTTAAAAAAATATTCAGAAAGTAGAAAACATGACCCCTAAAAGGCTGTTTTTCCCCCAATTAAAAGAAAGTAAAGCCTGTTTTTCCAACAAATAAACCAAACCAAAGTACTCCATAGGAATATAACCAAAAGAGAAAAATCTCCTCTGCAATAACTATAGTAAGCACAATATCATTTGCAGAAAGCACTGAAAGAATTTTGAAGTAGACAGAGACCACTAAAGGAAAAGGGGAGCTGCATAGCAGAAATTTTAGAAATCCTGATTTATTGCAGCCAACATATTTTCAGGGAATAGCCTTGGTTTATAATCTAAATCATAATCAGACCCAGAGAGCAAATAATCACTTCTTAACAAGATAAAGATAGGACTTTAGCAGCAGCACAGGTAACAAGTTAGTTTAATAAATAAGTGCAAAACTATAGAGTGCTTTGTAAGCAATGATCAATGTTTAAAATCAATGCTCTCGCAAACTGGAGCCAATGCAAAGGGGCTAGCACCAGGGTAAGATGATCCGGTTGATGTATTTTGGGTCTGCTGAAATAAATCCATTTACAGGAGCATTTGCAGGATGACTAAGTTAAAGGAGCACTGCAACAGCCAGGCCTGGCTAAGGGAACGCCTCCTCCTCCTGTCAATATTTCAAACTGATAAAGAGCTGACCAAGTGCAATCAGCACCGTGATGAATAAAAGAAAGCTTGGGACCATTAACATTAATGGCACTTGTGCGGTTAAATGCTGGCGTATTGTACTGAAAATTTACCCGGTGGACCAAGAGGGTTTTTTTTTTTTTTTGCTTATGCTTCCCCTTTTCCCTGCACACTGTATATGATCAGTTTAAAAATACTTGCAACATAATATAAACGTCTAAAATAACTTCATATGATTAATATCCCATGAGTCTCTGGTGGGGGGAGAAAAAAAAGAATTACAGAGCTCACTCTGGCTACCTGGAAGACTTGAGAAAATAGAAATGCCAGTTTTATAAACAGAGATAAAATTGGCTGATCTAATATCTTCAGGCAGAGTGCCTTAGCCTTGGGGCACAATGACAAAGACTCTAGCACCTGCCATCTACGATGTGTATTAGGGAATGGTTAATAAACTGGATGAACTTTTGTGGGAAGACAGAAATTCAGATCAGCAGGTATAGTCGTAAGAGCATATATATCCAGCATATGACCTGGTTCAATAGTTTTAATTTGAAACGTGGCAGCCTGTTTTTCTTATCATCAATATTAAATACCTATCATATGCCCAGCGCTGTACCAAAACCAGATGACATAGCTTTTATCTCAACCCCCTCCCGCAATCTGAAAAACACCGTGTGGTACAATGGCGGGCCAAGGGAGCATGTTTCGGGTTAGGGTTGTTCAGGAGAACATGTTGTTTCATATTGGTCTATGCTTATAGCATAATTGGGTGAAATAAATTAATATTTTGCCCATATAGCTATTTAATACAAAAAGATTTAAGAAAGAATCTGATACAAGATTTACAGCTGTGTGTAACACCAGTGTGAAGTTACTGCTACAAGGAAAACATTTGAAGCTTTTATATTGTCTTTTAGCTTCAGCAGAGTACTCCCAAGGAAGGTGGAATAGTATAGAGAGATGGTGAGCAGCACAAAAAAATGCTCCTGGTGGGAGAGACACCTCTATCTGGCAGCTTCCCCTGACAGAGAGCAGAAAAATAACAACCCAACCTTAGTAGCAGCACAAAAGAAAAGTGTCCTTTATGACTTCAAGGCTTATCGTAATTCCAAGGAATTTAACTTCTTTTTTTCCCCAAAGAGGAGAAAAAAACCCCATAATTTTACCCAATATAAGATTACCTGTGCCAGTGTTGAGTCATTTTTATGACTCAGTAAAGTGTGATGAGTCGACCCCGGCTGGAGGCCAGGGGCACCCCAAAGCTGCTCTGTCTCTCCCCTCCTCAGCTGGACAGGGGGGAGAAAATACAATGAAAGGCTCTTGGGTGGAGATAAGGACAGGGAGAGATCACTCAGCACTTACTGTCGTGGGCAAAACGGAATCGACTTAGAAAAACTTTCATCTAATTTATTACCAAGCAAAACAGAGTCAAGCAATGAGAAATAAACCCAAATCTTAAAACACCTTCCCCCCACTTCACCCTTCTTCCCGGGCTTAACTTCACTCCCGATTTCTCTCCCTCCTCCCCCTGAGCAGTGCAGGGGGACGGGCAATGGAGGTCGTGGCCAGTTCACCACACGTTGTCTCTGCCGACTCCTTCCTCCTCAGAGGGAGGACTCCTCACACTCTGCCCCCGCTCCAGCGTGGGGTCCCTCCCACAGGACACAGTCTGCCATGAAGAAATTCTCCAACGTAAGTCCCTTCCATGGGCTGCAGTTCTTCACTAACTGCTCCAGCGTGGTCTCTTCCGTGGGGTGCAGAGCTTCAGGAGCAAACTACTCCAGCGTGGGTCCCCCACGGGGTCACAAGTCCTGCCAGCAAACCTGCCCCAGCATGGGCTCCCCTGTCCACAGGTCCACAGGTCCTGCCAGGAGCTTGCTCCAGCGTGGGCTTCCCACGGGTCACAGCCTCCTTCGGGTGCCTCCACCTGCTCCGGCATCGGGTCCTCCACGGGCTGCAGGTTGATATCTGCTCCCCATCATCCTCCATGGGCTGCAGCGGGACAGCCTGCTTCACCATGGTCTTCTCCATGGGCTGCAGGGGGATCTCTGCGCTGGCACCTGGCGCATCTCCTCCCCCTTCTTCCTCACTGACCCGGGTGTTTGCAGTTGTTCCTCCCACATCTTCTCACTCCTCTCCGGCTGCAATTGCTGATGGGTTTGGGTTTTTTTTTTTCCCTTCTTATGCTATCCCAGAGGCGCTAGCACTGCCGCTGATGGGCTCAGCCTTGGCCAGTGGTGGGTCTGGCATTGGCTCTGTTGGACATGGGGGAAGCTTCTGGCAGCTTCTTCAAGAAGCCACCCCTGTAGCTCCCCCACTACCAAAACCTTGCCACGCAAACCCAATGCGCTTAACCATGTTGGCAGACAAGGATTCTATTTACCTTAGTACCTGCATTATTTTAAAATCAAATGCTATATTGGAATATGCTCCTACTATAGGCATTTAGAGATTAAAAAAAGAAACAACAAAAAAAAATCACACATGCATATTATCTGCCACTCCACTCTAAAGTCCTGAAATGGGATCGCGGTAAGGCTTATTGTAAAACTTTCAAGACTGATGATCAGTCCCCAGTCTTAACATACCATCTCATTTAGCCTTTGACCAACAGACGGACGAAAATAGTGTGCGTGACTGAACAAGGCTGGGATTAAGTTAACTGCAATACTGGGTGCTTGCACAATTAAATCTATTAGCAAAATGAAACAAGAATAAATATAGAACACTGACTGACACAAGAATTCTGAAATTAAAACAAATGGGTTATAAACCCAAAAAAGCACAAGTATGAAACAAAAGAATAAAATGTCTTTTCGACAGATAAAGAACAAATTCTTTCAAAATAAGTTTTACAGGTCTTACAGGTAATGAAACCACAAAATGTGGAGACTGGAAAGAACATTGCTGTGCTTAATTAGCAGTTCTACTATATCATCAACTTCATGAACACAGTTCAAAACACCAAGTTCCAGTCATTTCGGCACAGGCTGGCAGAGACAGCAGCATACAAAAAACCTGCCTCCTTCCACCTAGTACTAGCAAAGACATTACGTCACTGCTTCTCAGGCATGCACCTGGTCAGAACAACTCATACCTTCATGACTGTAAAACAAGAATGAGATGTAATATTTTAACTCACATTAAAAAAAGAAAAGAAAAAAAAAAGAAAAAAGAAAAAATCCAAAAAACCCAGAATGCGGTATCTTTATTTACAATCTCTGCCACAAGCACATCATCCCATTTGCTCTGCTCACTACACGGACACTCCATAGAATATTAGGTCAAATGTAAGGTCCCAGTATTAATCTTCATGGCCATCCATAGAAGTGGTTCAAGATATCTCAAGAGTGCCCTTCTCATTATGTTGGTGACCCCTCTGAACAACTGCTGTTAGTTTCAAGGCTCACCAGAGCAAGACCGAACTCCCTTTGCAAGAAGGACGGAGCCCTGGCACTCATTAGAGGAGCAGATCAAAATGTTCAGAAATTCCACGGCTTTCTAAAGACAGTTTAAACCCATATCTACTCAGGCTTTCCAATGTCATACATTAAAATAAGGGAGGTGGGGGGCGAGAGGAGGCAGGGAGAAAAACATGTCCAGAGAAGAACGTCAGGGAAGAGGTGAAAAAGAAGTATGTGTATGAGGAGCAAGGAAAAAGATGAGAACTAATGAGTTGTGATTATGACTATACTCTGGGAGATACTCAGGTATCATCTACAAACTGTAATAAAGGTCCAATATTTCAATTACTATTCTTACCTAATACATTGATATGAATATTGGTTTTAAAAAAAATGCACAAAATGCGTTTGCAAAGAGTACACATTGATTTAAAAAAAAAAAAAAAGAATTTCAGATCAGTTTCCACCTCCAAATAGAAGAGCAGAAGTTTGAAACTCAAAGTACAGTATAAAACAGACTTAAAAAAACAATCAATGAACTAAACCTTCCTCCTAAAAATGTCCAATATGCATAGAAAATTAAAAAAAAATAAATAGACAAAAGCCAGGCTTTCTCCACTAAATAAAACTGACCCCAAAAGGATCACCTGCTTGATTTAAAAAAAAAAAAAAAATGTTGCCAACCTAAAACTAATTATCAGTTTTAAAATGGCATGTATTGTATAAAATAATCTGTTTCCAATTTCTGGTGAAGATTACAAAGTGGAATCTTATGGATTTCCAAAATTTTTGTCCTTTGCTTGCAACATCTTAATAAAATTCTAAATTCTGCATATTTTAAACCCGAATAACCACAGTAATATCCAATATAGTTAAGGCCAGCCTAGATAGCAATAGTTGGTGATTACCAGATCAAAGGCCTTACTTAAATCAATAAAGATAGCTCCTGTACATTGATTACCATCCAACACTATAAAAATATAATTGCTTACCTTGAGAGGAGCAGTACAAGTGAAATGAAAAGGTCATAATAGGTCAATAATTATTTAAATTAAACTTACATCTTCCTTCATCCGATGGACCAACTCTAGCACACACAGAAATGGTGGTGATTTACCAGTTTAAAGAGACATATTAACATGTCAGCAAAGGGCTTAGCAGTAATTGGGTCAGCAATTTTAAGAAGTCAAGGTTCCAGGTTGTCAGCTTCTCCATTTATGCTCCCAATTAATCTTAAGGTATTATAGATCTAAAGTCAGTAAGCACAGGTCTAACTACTTCCGATCAAATCTCATTTTGGGTATACACAGAGATAAAGTATAGTTACTTTCTGAGATTTTTCTACAATACAGTAGATAATTCTCTAGAACGTCTTTAAATTAAAGAGAGTCATGCAACAAATCACTATTGAGGTCAATGAATCCTGCAGTAATTTAGTATATGACATTTCTGTCACCATATTAAATGGTCCTTGTGCTAGAACAACATTACTTGGCAAGTTTGCATTTTCATTCTAATAGTTATGCTAACAGTTGCTTTCTGAATTCTCAGGTGCTACACAGCACTGTTATTTAAGGTTACAATTTTGTCCATCAATGCCTGCTTTAGGGATTATCTATCAAGTCCAGTGCATTTCATGGAAAGTATGTACAGCTTGAGGAAAAGACAGGAGCTCTGGAAAAGAAATGTGTAATCCCATCTTATTCTGGAGAAGTACCTTGAAAAATAATTTGGTTTAGAGTTATTTGTTTTCATAGTTGAAAGAGACAGCATGATATAGCCCAAAAAAACAAGGGGATTACACTTCACAAGTAAAAATAACAAGCTACATATAACCACTATCTTATTAAATACATATTATACTCTTTAGTTCATTTTTTTAAAAATATACACTTACTGAAGAAAAACACTAGCAAGTAAGTTGTGAGAAAGCATGCCATTCTAGCCTCAGAAGCATTGTATGCTGTTTCCTGAAGATCCCATCCTGTGACAAAGCTTACTACAGTCTTTGGAAACTCTGTACATACATACAATAACTAACAAAGATTTAGTCAAATTAAAATTCAACATACTTTTTCAGTCATTGCATTGGTTAAACAAGTCACTAACATGCAGATAGAGAAGGTACTTTCTCCTCCCCAGGGTCTGCAAATTGGAATGGCAACAGCACTTGCTGATAAATTTACCTCTCAGGTCCTTGACACCATTGTTGCACAGAACTCTAAAATATTCTCTTTTAAGAAAAAAAAAAATCTTTTATAACCATATTTACTTCATGCCAAATACTTTTTCATTATTACTTTGAAGAAGTCATTTAAATCGCTCTTTTACACAGATTTACACAAAAGTGTTCTGATTCCTTCTTTCTGTGGATCAGAGATATGGATTTGTTAAAGTGTGGTTATCCTGATGTAAAAAAAAATAAAAAATGGAAGTCTAAATTTATCAATGTCAGGAAATAGCTCTTTGCAGGATGGTTCGCTAGAGGATGGTAGTGAAATCTGCCAAATTTTGCTGGTGGGCTTGACACTAGAAATGAAAGCAAAGAGTCTTTCCTTTGGCCTCTTAATCTTCTACCACTTGGTGCCTGGCAGTATGAAAAAAAAAAAAAAAAAGATGACAACACTTTGAAGAACACAGAAAGATGATGATCAAGAACATTATAATAGTCAAACCAGGAGGGGAAGAAAAAAATAGGGGAGAAAGAGAGCAAGAAACAAATCATGGATAGTGTCAAAACAGGAAAAGGATGAAAAAGCAAGAGAAATGGGGGAAAAAAGGAAGTTAAATAGAAAAACAGCAGAACTTATAACCACTAGTAAAAATTTTCCTTACAAATCCAGTTGAAAATATGTGTTGCTAGTAAACACGAAATACAGTGGAAAAGCACGCGCTCTATCCTTCACGTACAGATTATCATCTAGTGCAGCAGTCAGTGTCTGCAATAGTTCGGATCAAAAAGAGATTTCATGAATATTAAAGATTTTTACCCATTGACATCTGTATTAGTCAGCAATGTTCCACATGATGGATATGTCTGGGATTCTCCTATGACATTGAGTTGTGCTGGTTTTGGGTTTTTTTCATTACTGTTCAGAATAACTATATAGACCACATTAGGTCTGTAAAAGTAAACTCTCAAAATTTAGGAAACAAAAAAACAGAATTCTCTGAAAAAAATTAAGGCATACACAAATAGAAGATGAATAATGATATAGTCTACAATTATACAAACACACATTTCCCATAAGATATCTGCCTCAAGGATTTTACGATGTTCAGCGGCTAAAACAGAATTCATGTAGCAAATAAGGATTTTGTGCACAGAAGCCTGTCTTATTTGATGTAGTGCTCTGCGGATGTTTAATGAAAGTGGAAGGGGAGTACGAAAAGTGAACGGACAGTTTCATAGCTAGCGCAGTTCAATGTCACTCTGGAGAAATCTGTCCGTACCGCTGCCACACTTCTTACGCAATGTGACGCTTAAGTCGAACTTTTCAGAGTTATTCACTTGGTACGCACTCTTCATTTTCTTGAGTGCTTGCATTTAAAAGCCCCACAGAGATCTGTGGAAGTGTTAAGTGTTCCTAATTGAAGAGGGGTCGGTGGAAACTCTGCTTTAAACACAGGTACTACTCAGAAAACTGAGGTCCTAGTTATGTAAACCTGAGTACTCAAAATTAGCATTCAGTTCTCTTTTTTCTTTACCCAAAGTCCACATCCATAAAATGAAACTAATAAGTGTTGTGAAAGTGAATATCAATGATTACAAAGTACTCAGATGCTCCAGTGAAAATAGCACAGGAAAAAATAAAATAAAATCTGCATTTACTTAAGAATTAGATACATACAGTGAGACAGACATGAAGCCATATACAGAACAGTAAGTATCTGTAAAAAGCTACAGCTGGTCCATACACAGAATCTATGGATAAGCTAGTTTTTAATCAATTCGCTACATGCTATCATAACACATAAAAATAACAAGGTTGAATTAAGTTCATGCTGCTTATTTTAACTCCGTTTCCTAAGTTCTAGGCGCTTAATTTTGCAATCTTAATTTTTCTCATATGTGCCTGTGCAGACAGCCTTTTTTCCTCCAAATTACCACAGTCTAATCCTGAATGATAGTTTTGTCATAATGGAATTATTCAGTCTATGATCTGATTGATTTTAGACGTTAAATACTGAATCTTAACACACGTAAATTTTTAATCCTTTAATTTCTCTATTCTGCCAGTAATTGATAAGGACAGTCGTACTTAGACAAGGTCTTAATTTAATCACCCTGAAAATCAATTAGAAGGTGAAAAGCTTCCTCATATTATTATTATGAAAATTTCCTGATCAAATTCACAATGCAATCATAATCAATGCATGAGTCTTCACACACTTTCAGTCAATACATAATTCAGTAGTTACATCTTCACCATTTAAAAACACGATACGGAAAGGAATTTGTATGTTAAAAGCAGGCATAATTTAAAGGCTCAGTATTAGTCAAATGCAACATCTCCCTCAACTCACTGGACTAAATAGAAATAATAACCCTTTATAGAAATAATCTAAATAATGGCCAAGCATGAGCCAGAAAGCATTAATTTCATGTGAAGGATCTCACCAGCCAATACACAACTAAACCTCTCTTTGCCTCATCCTTGCTGAAAATTCTCCATAGAATCCAAGAATAGGAGGAACAGATAACATTCTTCCTGTGCCTGTCCACAAACTGTTCCTCAAAATAAATAATCTAATACGTACAAGAGCTTGTCATGTTGCATCCTTTCGTGTCACTCTGAGTATGCTCTTGTAAATTAGGATCCTTTTGTCCACATACAGGAACGTTTCTTAAGAGGGTTAAGAAACAGGCTTTTCTTCAATGTAACGTCACTTTAAAGGGTGAGGAAAAAAATTGGACAAGATTTCGAATTATTTGGACTTAAGGAAGAACTTGGAGAGAGAGGCAGCATCAAAAATAATAGAATTCTTGCCATCCTGCCTTGGACTAGCCAATATTTTCCAAGCAGATGCAGTATAACTGCACTACTAAAAACACAAGAAGATTTAACATAATTCATCTAGATGAAAGTCTTGACCAAGTGTCATTAGTACTGCCTTCTGGCTCTAGCACAAATTTAGATTTAGAAATAGAAGACATCAGAAATTTGACATTTATTAAAGTCAAAGCTACAGGAATATTTCTTTTTGGCTATTACTTCTCTTGAAATCCCTCTCTTTAAAACTATTTTGGGTTACAAGTTCAATTATATCAGCACATGAGAATCCTAGAAAAATCTTACAAAGTACTGAAGTACTGGTTTGGAAGACACAATTGCACTAGCAAATGAAAAGCAATGGAAATAGTCAGTTTTCTTTCACCTGTCTCCGCGCCATCAGGTATTCGAGCCTGAGAATTTCCAGATGCAGTCATACATTGACTCTCAAGGATGAACATCCATTGAACTACTGTTTTCTATGCTCAAAACTGCTTCAAGTTCTTTCTTTGACCTGTATCATTTCAGTGTTTGCTTTAACTATATAGTCAGAGTTAAACAAAATTAAATGAACCTCCATTTAACACACAGTACATGGATCTCACGTGCAAAACTTCCAAGAGATGCTTGGCACCTTCCCCCGCCTCCTTTTATTTTCTTTTTTTTTGTTAAATAAACTTCATGTATTTGTGCAGTTTCTACCTTGTTTTTTTCTTTGTTTGTTATTTTCAGCAACTTTTATTTCCCTGAATCTCCCTCCCAACAAATCCCTCCATCTCGCACCTTTTCTTCGCAGTGCACAAACACAAAAGGAATCCCAGAAGATGTCCTGCCTGAAGCAAAACACAGCACTTCCGTAACTGTTTATTTTCAGAGACTTATATGAGGGTATCCACTATCCTTGCTGCACACAGAAGAGGCACAGAGAACAGAAAATCTCCTTGAACTCTCTCCTCCCCTTCTTCGCCCTTGTAAACACAGAATATAATCCCACCTTTGGCTTCTTCAGTGAGCTGAACTACTACACGAGAACTCCATTCCTACTTAACAAAGGCCAGACTAGATACTAAAACAAAAAATACTTTTTTTCCCCCACACTTTCATTAAATTCAATGAGTATTCTTTGTGTAGATTCCTATACATAGTTCCCATATCAAATCCTATCAGCTTTTTTTTTTGGAGACGAGCAAGAAAAAGAAAAACCAAATATATAGTATGCTTTACTGGTGGAAATTAATCTTGTTTAAAATAGCTTGGTACATGAGTGGTTACACTCTCAGATCAGTTTCTAAAAAGTACAAACTTGGCAGAGAGTAACTACTTTTATTACCCTTGACTATACACATACACTTTTAAATAACCGATAAAAACTTTTTCTTCTGCTAATTCTTAGGTTTTTCACCTCCGGAAAGAATGTCCACTACATTTCAAAACTGTGAATCATGTTTGCACAAAATTGACAGAAGCACAACTAGAGTTGTGATAAAAGGGGAAGAACTGCTGTTTCACAGAGTACAGGTCATGTGGTATATTTATAATAACCAAAAGACCCAATTTCGTAACTGGTTGTGTACAAGCAGACAGCTGAAACTACCATCTAGTCTAGGAAAGGGTTTTTCCACTGGCAGCTTGATAGAACAATAGGAAAACTACTGCTTTTACATCTTCCACAGTGGGACTACTACATGCTCTGAAAGTTTCTATGCACAAGCAGAAAAAATTGGGTTTAATCATTCAGTGCAGAACGTCACACAACACTGGCAAAAATGTACTTTGGCACTAAAGCCAAGAAGATGCAAAAAAACCCACCCCATTGTAATTGTGTGCCAAAGGTTGTGCTGCATAGTTGGTCTGTTAAACTGCAAGAGGTAAATATGAGAAATCTTACAGAAGAGAAGAATCTTTCTTTTCTCTCCTCTGTAGTGGCTACATAAGTCTTTTCTACAATAAAAAAAGATGGAAAAAGCAGATAGTTGATAGTGGTAGAAAGTATGTCCATGCCTAACAAAACCAGCTCATCTTAGTGAAAATATTACCCCTGGAACACTGGCAGGGGCAGCATCAGCTTGGCTTATTTGCTGCCTAAGTCCTGTTGTGCATGTTCGAAAATGCTTTAAGTTGTTTTGTTCATAAAGCAGCACAGTTCACTCTGTTGTGCTGGATCACTCCTTTTTCTCTATAGGCAGCTCCCCTCTTGCTCCCTATCTTTAGGCTTCTTGGGATTTGGAAGGAAGGAAGGAATGTGTTTTTCAGAATGAAACTGTGAATTCATTTTCCGTACTAGGGCAAAATTCTAACTAAAATGTCTGTACGAACAGTTCTCAGGCAGAAAAAAGGATGGTTGCCCTTCTAACCGAAGCCAGCCACTTGACAGTGATATAGAAGATTTTTCTCTTCCTTTGTTTCACTGAAGACATGGGTTCAAATTGCTCTTTTGTGAAGACAGGAGGAGAAAATATAAGAAGTTGGCATAAAAATTATTTTAATTTCTAAGGAGAAGTCCTGTGGCAACAACCTAGACAAAAAGGACGCAGTAAAATGAGAGCTCTCCAAGAGCTCTTTAGTGTAAGATTTAATATAAAAGTCTGAAAAAAGAGTGGCACTATCAAAAGTTCCCTGAGATACAAAGTGTGTTCTCCAAGTAGCTAAACAAATCCACTCTCTTCCTTTCCCTTTCAGTATTAGAAAGCTTGGTGTAAGAATTTCTTTTGTAATAGTTTTTCCCCTCAGAAAAATCTTGTTTACCTTCTTCAGTTCAATGTAATGAAATGAAAAAGGAAGATTCTTAAAAAGCTATGTGAGGAAAAAATGCCAGCAGAGACACAAAGAATACATAAAGCCAAACTAAGCAAAAAGTCAGAGTTGTCTCCTGTTTCAGCTGTCTCCATCTTTTTAGGGTAAGGCTGAAGCAAACAAATTTAATAGCATTTGCTGTAGAATCGTGCCTATAGATTAGGGGAAACTGCAGACTGGTTAGCCTATGTTTTTTCCTCAGGGACACTATGTAGAAGGCCATATTCAGACACACGAAGGACAAGAAGATGATTTGGAACAGTCAACATGGATTTTTTACGGGCAAATTGTGGCCGACCAATGTGATTGACTTCTGTGATGAAAGGACTGGCTCAGCAGCCAAGGGGGAAAGCAACGGGTGCTGTGTACCTTGGCTTTAGCAAGGGCTTCAACACGGTTTCCCATAGCATCCTTGCCATCAGGCTGGAGAAATAGATGGACCACAGGTGGACTATAAAAGTGGGAAAAAAATTGGCTGAACAGCAGGACTCAGAGGTTTGTGACAAATGGCACGAAGCCCAGTGGGCAGCATTTACAAGGAACTGGTACTGGGACCAATTCTGTTTAAGAATTTTATTTATTGAAATGAATCCTGGACAATGGGATGGAGGGTACTATCAAAAAGTTTGCAGGCAATAAAAAATTGATGCACTGCAACTCAGAAGATTCTTGACAGGCTGGAGAAATGGGCTGATGGGAACCTTGTGAAATTCAATAAGGGCAAAGGCAAGCCCTGCAATGCAGTTTTGGGTACTCTGGCATAAAAAAGGATATTAGCACATCAGAATGAATCCAGTGGAGGGGCACCAAGATAATCAGAGGGCCAAAGTACATGAAGAATGAGAAGCAGCCAAGAGAACAGGGTTTTCTTCAGTCTTAAGAATAGAAGGCTGGAGGAGATGATCTTGCCTTCTTCAGTTACCTCGTGGAAGGATATGAAGAAGATGAAGCCACGCTTTCTTGGAGCTATATAGTGACAAAACAAGAAGCAATGGGCACAAGTTCAAATACAGAAAATTCTGTATAGATGTAAGAGGAAAACATTACCAAAAGGCTGGTCAGATTGGAAACTGGAACAGACTTCCCGGAGCTGTTGTGGAACTATCCTTGGAAATACACTTGACTACACAGGGAGATAAAACTCAACTACACAAAGGCCTGAGCAGGTCTAGTTGGTCTCACTATGAGCAGGAGGTTGGACCAGATGACTTCTCTTCCAACCTAAATTATTCTAATTATTCTATGATTTAGTGATTAAAACTCATTTCTAGCCCTTTCAAACCTTTTCAGTGGTCATAAAAAGAAAGGAAGGAGAGAAAATAAAATTGAAGCAAAATTTGTCTAGCTCATGCAACCTTCCCTCTTCAGAGAAAATTGTAAATCAGATCAGTATCTATGCAAAGTTCCTGGGGGAGGGGGAAGGCAGTTCTTTCCTTCTAAGAGTTATTCGGTGAAATGAACACCTTTCCCAGTTTCATTGGGTTAATCTGAGTTTATAATAGGATATATGTTTGGAAAACATTCTTAGAGGTCACAGAATCAATCCACTTATTCCAAAGCAGAATCAATTTTATCTAGGTTATTCCTGACAAATACTCATTCAACTGTTCTTTAAAATCTGCAGTATCAGAGCTTCAGGTTTTTTCTCACAACAATGTATTCCTTTGCTTAACTAGCCTGTCTTTCAGAAAAAAATTTCTTGAGAGAAGACAACCTACCTTGCTACATTTTAAGCTTATTATGAGACCATTGCTCCTTTACACGCAGTAGAGATGGATAAAAGTTCATTCTCTTCTTCTAAACCACACAGTTTTATATTCTTTAAGACCATCATCGTGTCTCCTTTTAGTCTTCATGTTTCTAAACAACCCCATTTTCTTCAGCCTTTCCTTGTACATTGTTTTTAGACCTCCAATCACGTTCATTTTCTTGATTTTCAATCATAATGCATTCCATAAACTTATTTTGGGATGCTGGAAAAGGCTCCATACACTAATGAATTCTTTGTCTCTTCTACTATGAAATGTTTGCTCAAGATTATATGGAGTGGAATTTTACATTACTGCAAAGAGTTCACTGTGATGAAGAGCTACAGGGAGGCCAAACACTGAATGACCACAGCCATTCTCAGCACTTCTGCTCAGAACAAATGTAAACGACGCTTGTGCATTGTTCCATGGCAAAATCATTAAGAAACATTGTTACTGGAAAGATTCTCCGCTCTGAGAAATGTGTGTGTATCTGAGTCAGAATTTGGCAGTAAAAACACTGGCATAGATTTTTATTTTTTTTAAATACAGGTTTTTAAGACCACTTCAAGACACTAAAAATGTCATTGTAAAAAAGCTCTACTTGTAATGCTAATATATGAACATCTTACCTCATACAGTTATTTCCTAATTATTACAGAGCTGAATTTGCATCATGTAGAGGTTGGCAAAGAGTACACCTTCCAGGCAAGACCCACTTCTTTTTACGTGTAATATCCTATTTCAGAAAACTTGGATTCAAAGCAAGGCCAAACACAAAAGTTTCTTCAGAGTGGACTGCATTTTCATCAATATTACATAAATAACTTTCTTTTTAAACAAATAACATCCAAGAGGAATCACATTAAAATAGTAATAGCTAATTCAGCTGGTTTTAAAATATCACAGTCACAAAGAACCTGATCCGCCTGAAAAAAAAATGAATTATTTTGTCACTACATAAGTAAAAGCTTCCCTTCACATATGGATGGGTAATTATAACTCCTGACATCAAGCTCAAATTTTATTTCAAGCCACACATAAAGTATGCTTGGAGGATTTGTTTTGCTCTGTTTCATAGAAAAACTATGTATATTATTTACAAACCCCACTACCATGCCATAGAATTGTCAATTTATGTTCAATGTCATATTTGAAAAGTAGTCTCATTTTGAGACATCAGGAGGAACACAACCTTCCACACAACCATCTTTCTATTCTATGATTGCTTTCTTTTGTGGCAGTTGAGTCACTCTTAACATAGCGAGCAGTTCTTACACATCCCCAGAGATACACTGAGTTTCTCTTCATGGAGCCCAACTGTATCTCCATAGCATGGAGACCAAGGAGGTTCCTTGTTCGTTCATGTGTCCAACAGATTCCCCATCAGCTCTGCACAGACTCTTTATCTGGCAATGGATCAGTGGGAGCAAAGATTCAAAAAGTGATTTGTGTAATCAATGACTGTACTTTAGACAACTAAATTGCAGTCCTGAAACCCCTAGCTCAGATGCTATTGTATCGCTGAGATATTCAGGGTTCAATTTTCAACCAGCTGCTCTTTGGACCCAGAAGTTCTTTTCTGAAAGAACTTGATAGTTTGGCATCTCTTTGCTCAATAAAACATGAAAACTAAAATTCACTTCATCTGTCCTTAGGAGCTTAATCCAGTATACTCGCTCTAGAAAAAACTATTGCACAGCTTTTTGACAGGATTGTCTACAGAGTTTAAACAGTGGCACTGATTCTATCTGACAGCATAGTATCCACCAATATACTCAAACAGAGTGCACACGCGCTTTCTCAGGGAGCCATGTTTTCAAAGAAAAATGTGATCCCCTACTCTGAAACAAAAAGTTAAAGCTGCCTAACCCTCAAGAGACATGAGTTAGGAATCCTGAACAGAAGGTAGTGCCTCAAATTAGAACCAAACCTGATCCTAAGCAGGGCTCATTTACAAAGGTCAAAAATTCATATATCAGTTTTTATTTCACCCATTCAGGCACCTCAAGTCCTAACCCTCGACCAAGCAGCAAAAGGAAATTGAAGAAAAACTATTTTCATAAATATGTCTCTTGTCTTATTGTTGATATTCACACACACACACTTGAGCAGTTCAGCACACTATTTTTCCATGGATTTTATTCAATGATCTCGAAAGATCTTACTCGTAAGCCTTGGTGTGCCTCTGCTAGAAAGCACATGAAGACTAGCTTCCCTGCAGAGCAAACTATTCTCGCCCACTTATTTGCAGTGAAAGCCAGGTTTACATGGCATCATGCTCATTACCATCACCCATAGGTGGTTTTTTTGGACCTAGCCATTAGACTCAGTCATTAAAGAGGTAATACAAGTATAATTTTAATTTAAAAGATATTCAGATACTTGGCTATTTACAGTTCTTTGATCTCCAAGTCTGCCTGTCTACACCCTGTATAAAATATACAGTACGTCTCTTGACTGCTAGAGAACCAAAGACAAAAACAATGTTACTGCAGTATTCAGACTCCAGACCAACAGCCGCATCACACAAGCTGTACTGATAAAACAAACCACCTGAAATAACTAATTTGTAAAACCTTCTAACCATTTCTAGAGGATCTTTTAAGTATAAACTCCTGCTTTAAGTAGAATCTGAACTTCAACTCCCTATCTATTAAATCAGAATGACAGCACTTTGCAGTCTCATGGGGCAGATATGAAGATAAACACTTGAATATCCCAATCTTCAGAGCTATGGGAGACAGAGGAGTTCCTTCGCTAAAACAAGAATACTAACAGTTCCTTTGCCTAGTGGTGTTTTGATAGATATAATGAATGTTGTTGTACCTAAGAACTTCAAGGGATACACAAAAGTATTGAAAACTCAAGTCTGCATCTTCAGTGAAAGGATATTAACAGATGCTTAAAACACTTTTTCACAGTCTGAAGAGCTGAGAAGTTGCACGTGGACAGTTCTGGCAGAAACAATCCTTTCCTTTACCTGACTTCCTCTCTCCTAATGTGTACTCAGAGCACATCTTCCTGTGCAGCTGGAGGCTTTGTTACAGACAGAAGGACGCTGCTTAGTATAGCTGGTGTTTATTGCCTAACTTTTTTTCTTTTTTTAAGATGAATTTGGAAAATTTCCCAGATAATACATCTGCCCCTATTACTCGCACCTCAGAGTGTAAGACCAGCCGGGGAGACAGCGAGGACAACTGCATTTATTAGCAATGAATAAACTGATCTATCTCTTTCTGGATTAGCAGCAGGAGATCCCAGACAACCTAAGAAGTATCTATCTGCTGACTGACATATACAAGCTGGCACACTTTTGTGTCAAAAATGTACACAGCTGCACGCACACTAAAGCCGTTCCATCTATAAAGCACAATTGCCAACTGCTTGTCTTCAGAGATGGGTAATAAGAGAAGGTCTCAACAATGAAACAAGTGCAGAGGAAACTAAAGAATATTTTTCATTCCATTAAGTGTCTGTCTTTATAAACTCTCCTGGATTTGCTGTCATTTTCTCTCCATCATGTTTTCAAAGAAGAACTGATGATCCGATCCCCTTAGAAAAATCCAGATTTGTATTTCTCAAAAACTTTATTGAGTTATCAAGTACCTGAATTGCACATTTTTAGGTACCAAAACAGGCTGATTTAACCTGATTGTCAGTCACTACCAGCAGACGTCTGACCAAATTGCCTAATGTATTTTGGTTCTAGGTCATCTTCAGATACTCAGACTAATAGCTGGTCTAAAAGAAAGAACACAATCCAAAGCAATAATAAATGATATTTATCCACACACCATTACCAGCCATCAGGTGCCAGTATGAAGGGAGCTTTATTTTAACATCTTCCCCCAACCTGTCAATCCAAACTCTCTCAAATCCCCTCAGCCATCTCAATAAACCTTATTCACGGCCTCAGTCTCAGCTTGTGGAGTATAACCGAACCCCAGACTGAACTGGCACTTGGACAGATCGGTGTTGGGTTTGCCTGGTTACAAATGGACAAGCACATGAACAATCCCAGTGGTGCAACACCCTGTTCCTCAACACTCACAGAGACTTCTGACGAAAAGAAGGAAATTCAGTGATACTCATAATTCTTTACCTGTCCAATTAAACTATTTAACTAAACCACAGCAATGGGGCTGACTGGAGCTCCAGTGAGAAAAAACTGGAGCTCACAATTCCTTTGGTGTTTAGATCATCACAATTGACAACAGATGGAATACGTCAAAGATTTTTTTTACTGACTATACAATAAAGGGTGCAAACTCTGATATCAGGAGAAGCACTGAGCAATTTGGATGACGAAAGATGCCCAACAGCTGTTCCTACAGATTCCTGCACAGAGGCAGGTTTTGCAAGTCAACATGGTGTCAATATTTAACTAACACATTATCACTTGTTATTATTATTTGACTATCAGTCAAGTAAGCACCTAGCAAGAAAAAGAAAATTAAAAATGGAAGAGATCTTCAACTTTTTTTTATTAAATGAGATTCACTGGGTGATCAGAGAGAGATGAGAAGGTGATTTTTGTTTTAAACAAAAAGTGAGTTTGCACACACACATATTTGCAAGTACCAAGGTATCTATGCTCACATATTCTTGCCAGATTTACCTGTGGCGACTCAGAAGACGAGGGATAGCAGCCACTGGGTCCTCTTCAAATCTTTGGCATTCTTTTGGCTGTCAACAATGCTGTGTAGTTTTTGCAGCCCCTATCTGTCTTAACACATAGGGCTTAGTACCGGGTTAAGTCGTACCACACCATGGTGGGGCCTTCGTGCTATCAGCGTGCCATCTAACGCTTGCTCTCACTGTTACCCAGATTCCTTTTGGATTTCCCCTTCCTGCTATCAGTCTTATGACTTCATCTATATAAACACAAACACCTTTCATACATCTTTTTAAATTTATTTTTTAAACCTTCCTTTCTGCCATTTCTTCTTGTACTTTTAAGAACTCATACGTCATACACACCAATGTAATATTTCACTTACAGACCTCTACAACATCTCAAACACACAATGAGGTTCATCTAGATATTTTCCTGAAAAACATACTGTCTATATCTTTGCTTTATCCAAGAAGTGAAGATATCAACAAATGATGAGAATCACAGAACATAGGATAATTGGTCTGCTTTGATCTGTAAAATGCCCAGTTCCAAAGTAAATAGTCAAAAAAGAGAGGAAATAATACCCAGTGGCCCAGAAACAGCAGACTTCTGTCAGATTGGCAGCCTTTTTTCTTTCCTTGACAAAACAAACAGGAGCACAACACAAATGTACTGAACATGGAAGAAAGTACTTTTTGAGTGCTCATGCAACCTCGGGAATCCTCGGAAAGATACCAAAGAAAACATGCCTTAGTAGAAAAGTTTTTATCCCAGAAGAATAAATAAAATCCATCTCAGATTTGCCACTAGGAAATGAGTCAAATATACAGCAACATTCACCATCGTGTACATCTCTATGTCCAAAGGCAAGGGAATACAAATCCCACACGTCCAATAACATTTTCCACAGGCTTTTTATGTGAGAATAGAAATAGCCTATACATCACTAACAATCACATTATGCTCATAAATTAAAAGCTACAGATTTTACCATGAAAATTATATAGAAGATGATGATAAATTGTAAAGCAAATGCATAGCACAATTGGTACATTTTGTTAGTCATTTAAATTCATTTACCTGTAAAGTAAGTATTGGTGGGGAGAGTGGAACTAGCGAATCTGTAATATCCATTTCCTGGGAAACGGATCCCTTTCATTACTTCTGTACTCGACGTAGCTAAAGATGAATCCATCCTTTCCACCTGGTAGGTGGGAGAAGGCCCATTAAGTTCTTCAGGTTCATTCCAAGTTATCTTTACCATTGTGCTGTTTATTCCTTCAACACGAGGGGCACTAAGTTTTCTTGGAGCTGTGCATAAAAAAAAAAATTATCTAGGTATCATTGTGCATAATACTTGGGAAATTATTATTCCATATAACATAATATTTTTACAAAACATCCTGCTTCAGTTTCTGGTCATCTTAAGAATAAACATAGATATTTATAGAAGCTTAATTAGGAAAACCAAACCAAACCAAACCAGAAAAACCCATAACCCATTCTCAATCTTTATAGGAACTTACTTTCGATTCCACAAAACTACCTTATTTGTTTATTCAGGCTTTGGATAAATGTCTTTGGTATTAAATCCAAAAATATTTTTTTTCATGATCTTTAAGAATCTGAATCAACCTCTTCACAAAAAGTATATTTGCATTCCTTCCTTGATTAGCCTCTCATGCCCCACTCACTGTAAGCATGTATCTGTGCGACTTCCAGCACTGAATTTGAGTGAAAGACCAAAGGAGAATCTGAACAGTTAATTAACTCTTACTGCATCTCGGCAGTATGGTATATGACAACACGAGTCTTCCATCACAGAACTTATCCTCGTCAACGGGAGCGAAACGGCTATCCGTCCACAATACTGAAGGCTCGTCAGGTTGTTTTCCTCACAGCACGCACATAAGACAGTAGTGTATGTTCAGACGATTATTCAGTTAAATAAAATGATCCTCTCTAACTTTCCTCCACCAACACCAGTGCACAGTAAGACTCCATACAAGATTGTTTCCACAAATTTATCAGCATAAGATAGTTTTATGTTATTACAATGATTCTGCTACCATTAAAACCAATACTCTGATATTCTTTTAAACATTCTGATAGTGTTGGTCACTCTATAATGGAGTTATGAACAAAATTTTTTTTTTTTTTTTTTTTTTTTAATACTGTACAGTAAGCCACTGGAGGGCAGCATGACCTGTTTGGATAATGGCATGATGGCCATAAAGGTGGGAAAGAAATGGACCATCTCTGAAACAATAAAAGACGTTGTCTGAAGAAGTACAAGAACACTCTACTACTTATGGAATCTATATTCATCCTATCTTGATTTTTCTTCTTCCCCTTCTTTCCCTGATGAAGAAAAGGATTTAACAACAGAAACTTCATTTGTACCCAGGAAGTGAAATACAATGACAACTTGTAAAAATTACTTGTTCCCATAATGACATAGTAAAGAGCAATAAACGCCTTTCAAGAACAATAAAACCTGAATTAAAATATGGGCCTTCGAAATCTGACATATTACTTCACAGCACAGCATTGTACATAGTGTGAGTTCTTTAAAGAAGGAGAGATTGCTTCATTTAGAATGAATTAATAACATCCTTTTAAACATTTGCACATTTCCATGATCATTAACATATTTTTCATTTTTCCTATTTGCCTGTAGCATGTTGCTACTTTTTTCTTTTTTTTTTTTTTTTTTTTTTTGGTCCCACTAACTTGATAAATATTCTTCTTGGAGAAAGCAGGGAGTGGGGGGACTGGGAAACTGCCAATGACACTATGTGCTGTAAATTCCTGCTTAGGCATCATTTATGACTTCACAATCTAATTAGTATCTCACGCTACGGTAGAAATTTACAATGTCAAAATTGAAGTAATGCAGCATGAGGTCATAAGCTTTCCTGCATAAGTAGGGCACAGCACTAATGAATTGTGGTATTAATGCACAAGTTTAAATAGAAAACATGGCTTAACAATCAAAACTTCACCTTTGAGGGAACTAGTGTACGTCAGCATTTTAAATGGAACATAAGAGGTTGAGCCCTCCGGTTCAGCTTACTGATGGTAAAACAGAAATGCTAAAATTCATTATTTCTAAAACACGTAAAGCTAACTAACACTCATGACAATAACTATATCTTCCTTTAAAGTCTAATATTAATAAACGGCAGTTACTTGGACCGTAATTATGGCATCTCTGATACCCAAACCTGAAGCTTTTATAGGGCTTATGCAATTAACTACTTAAATGCATCGTAACACTTGCTTCTCTGACAGGGAAGTATTGATTTTTTAATCATTTTCAAGTCTCCTCTAGCACAAATAAATGTACTACAGTTACAGTTAATGCACTGTGTACACGCATTAACCACTGGCATGACACAATTTATTATTTTGTGATATATGGAACAGAAGCCTACCCTTTCAGAAAGTAACATCCTTGCTATAAAATTAGTATTTAAACTACAGTCTCGTTGATGCTTGGGAATTCTTGTGTGTTGAGACAGCAGAAGACTGTACATAATAGGTTACGTAAGTTAAAAAACAAAAAAAACAAAGCAAAACAAAAACACAACAGAAAACCAAACTCTGCACAGGAACAGAATGGACTGAAAATAAATCTGTAGCACTAGCCCAGCAGGGTACTAAATGCTGAAATTAAAAATATTCAAGACTAAAAGATACAGTATATATTTTCCTAAAGGTGTCACTGTGGTACCTGTAGCTACTTTCTGAAAGATGAATCGACTATAATTTTACCTATTTAATTTTTTTTTAGTCACGTTCTGTTAAGACACATCTGTCAAAATAATGAGCGTACTACATTTTAGTGGATTCAAAGTCACATTTTGTGTATTTTAATTATGTAGTTTTAATGTCTTGCTATATAATACATATTTAATATATTATAAAGCTAAAACAGTATTTAAAAGCCCATGATTGCTGCATGCCATTGTGTAGCAGAGGGCACAAAAAAGACCAATAAAGACAGATGGTCCATACAGCTTATGTTGAAGTCATATATCTAAATATAGATGTTGCTACACAGGTCATTACAAATAAGCCTTTCCCATGTGTGTATGCACACACATGTACACAAAAATGAAGTTGGTAAGTAAAGAGCAGTTAATTTTGTTTTGTTTGAAATAATATCATTTTAGTTTTAGATTCGAAGACAGATGCCAGCATTTCGCTCTGAACAGATGGTAATTCCATCTAATAGTGCATCTCTGTATTAGTAAGGTCTGTTGTGTATACAAACAGTAATAAACACTAGGTAAGGATCAAAATAAATTTTAATTGTTGACATTAAATTCTGGCAGCCACGGTTCTAAGGATACAATACTCCTTTCTCAAGTCTGTCAGGTTTACTAATACAACTGCTAAAGCTTTTCCATACTCTGCCAGACTCGTGTCCCAGGAATAACATATTTACACTGTGGCTAAATATAACAGGCTTATATACGTCTGAATAACTACTGCTCAGCATACTGTAGGTAGATATTTGCGTACCCTTCCACAGAAGCCTTCCATTAGCCACTCTGCATAGTTCAGGAAGGTAACAGTAAGAAAAAGTATACGGTTTTTAATTACTGTTGAGCTGAATTCAAAATGCACGCATACAAATTAAAACAGAAACATTCAGCAAATTTGAGGACAAAAACTTAAAGAAAGCCTACTTTTTTTTCATCTTGGAGTTTACCTAGCAGGTAAAATCACATCCCTCACTATCAGTCATCCATTTCGCTTCTGCTACAAGTTATTAGTCCAGAGGACCCCGAGATTGCCATAGCATTTCTGGTACGATCTTTTCTTCCTCTGCGCTTCACAACAGCATCAGTCATTTCAACAGTAAATGAGTCGAGAAATAATACTTATATCTTCTGACAGTATTTTGATTTTTTTTTTTTTTTAGAAGATTCTTTAGAGTCCATTTTGGACTCTTCCCCCCAAAAGACTAAAAACCACCCATAATGGACATCAAAAGAAAATTTAATAACGCCAATGTTTTACAATCATATTTCTTTAAAAATAGATGTAATACACAGTATTTTTTAAAAATCATGAAAAATATATTGCTTCCACCATATGGGACAACCAACGACTCACCAACCGATTTAAGATGCAGCATATTGAGCTGACCATATGTTACAGTGCTGTTGAATGGCTGAGTGATTCATGCCCGTCACATTCTAGTATATCAATTAAAGCTCCTTGAAGTCTGCATGATTTGTGTCTCTGTTATTAAACCCTGCTAATTCATCCCACTTACACATCTGTTATAAATCTCTAGGAGTGCTGCATGATTCATGGCAATCTGTGAGCATGGTACAGCAAATTCTTCTCCTTGTAATTAACAGTAAATTGTTTTACTGCCATGCAATGAATTTTTCAGTTATATTGCAAATGAACTCCTAAATGCACGGTTCTTTCCTAAGAACTGACTTATATTATTAGGCAATTAAAAAGTATTGCTTTGAACCAAAAGCTTTTAATCAAGAGGAATGCAACTAAAACATAGCTTAAAAACCTTGCAAATTTGACACAGAGGGAAAAGAACAAACTGAGCTATTTTCTGAAGTATAACATGTGGTTGGTAGGGGAGAAGAAACAAATACCTTTTGAGTCCCTACTAATTTCCTGAAACTCAAAGAGCAGTTTAACTACAGCTTGAACACTTGGCAAGACAAGTTTGAGCAGATACTATTTATCTCAGAAGTTACTTAAATCATCTGTCATTATGAAATTTCTCAGATTACTTTACACTTTTCTAATTGTAAAACAGTGTCTTTATTCTTGAAATAAATAATTGGATAATTAGCCAAGCTGAATCATCAGAGGATTCCCATGCTGCTCAAGTGTTCTTGTCAAAGGTGAAGCAAATTCATTTCAGCTTTGCCTCTGCAGCTTTCTGAAGAGGCTTTGATTTTTTTCCTGCTACATTCTTGGCAGCAGCCTCAAATTCATGAGTCCATACATCAAGTCAGTAGTTTAACAACAAATGAAATTAAATTCAAAGAAGGGAAACTAATTGAAGGACAGCAACAAAAGTGTTTGGTAATGTGCTTTTTAATATGGCATGCCACATTTGCATGATAATTTTTCCTTTTTAGCATGGAGCAGAAAGTGACTAGCTTAATGAGGGATTATTCAAGACAGGAATGAACAAAATGCATTCATAACTAAGAACAAAGATTGTATTATGAAACGGAAACAGGCAACTGCCGAGAAGTAACTGGATGATTGGTTTATGCATTATGAATAAAAAGGTAGAAAAATATTTATATTAGTATTCACTAATGACTATATATACAAGATTGTTGTAATTAAAATTATAAATTAACATATTAAGAGTGCTTGTTTAATCACTTTGGGTCCTATTCACAATGAAGAGACTTATGTACATGCATGCAAAACAATCTGTGTTTTCAGGCCAGCAGCAAATGGCCCTCGTATTTCTCTTCTAGAAAGGAAAATATATGTTACTTATCACCTGTTTAATGGGTATTGGTGATTTTAAAATCGAGGCATAGCTTTCTGTAGAAAAGCAGTCTATGGTAGGCATAAACAAATACTGTATTGCCATGGCAAATGGGTTGAGGTTTTTGAAAAGGGCTTGCACTGGACCTTATTCGTGAATGGGAAAAAAATGGACAAATTACTCAGATTAAAAGGGTAATCCAAAAGAAAATGACATCAAGGAGTGTAAGACAGCCCAGAAAGCCCATCAGCATCATTACCCCAGCAAACCCAGAGGCAACTCCAAAGCCACCAATACAACTGCGTGAGAAGTCTGCCAAGAAGCCAGATGCAGCTGGTGCTGGAGGAATATCTTCTACAAATTAGCTTCTGAACCCTGTAATTGCCATCAAAAGCAAAGGATCAGGAATACAATGTGCCGGGCTAAATGGCAGCAATCGCAAGGCCGTACTTTGGTGTGTCTCTTAAAATGTGCTTTTTAAACGAAGTTTAAAAAAAATGAAGAAAGGCAAAGGAAAGACAAACTTAATTACAAGAAATAGGCTCAGTCACACAGTAGTTAATGAAACATAGCTGTATAGATTGTTTAAGGCACCCTTTGACTATCTGATTTGAGAGGGGTAGGATAACCAATTGTACTAGGCCAAGCACTCCCATGGCTAATTCCATCCTGTTGAAGTGTCAGAAGTTGCTGGGGATAAAAAGGTGTTTCTCTGCCTGACTGAAAAATTTGGAAAACATGTATGTTTTGTCTTGGTAGATGCTGCAAAGAATAATGCAATTAATTCATTATTTTATGCAAATACATTGTAAAAAGAAAAAAAAAAATCATCGCTTTTAAGGAACCAGGTCTTTCACTGGTACCAGCTACTATAGTTCTATAGATTCCAAGTAACCAGCTCAGAATCCTACACAAGATAAAACCACAGAGCAAAAAGTACTTCTGAAAATAAAAAAATAGCCCAAGACCTGGTAACAACAACAGGTTGAATGCCATTCTCAAAAATAAACAGGAATTTCAACTCAGCAGAATGTGGAGAAAGGAATAAAGTAAAACATGGCTCTAGGTGTTTACATGAAAAATGTGCAATTGCTTTCGGTTACACACAGGCACTTCCAATTGATGATCTTGGGGTAGCAAAGACAAAAACAAAGCTCAAATTGGATTCCAAATTTTCAAAGTATTAAAAATGAAGTTTTTCCTCACCTGTCAGTCAAGGTTTTCAATAGCAATTACACAATACTGCAGTGCATAAAGAGCATTTAAAATACCACAAGGATGTGGAATGCGCATCCTCTTAGTTTAAAAGACTGATCAAAAAAATATGAAACACTTTTTAATTATTTGAGTCTTTAAAAGCCAACTGTTTGTGTATTTGTCTCCGGGCATACCAAATTGAGGTTCTCTTTCTGTCCAGTCACCTTCTCTGAGTATCAAAAATGGATTAATTCTCCTCTTCTGTTACCTTGACACACTTGCTTTGATCTTTCATCCAAATACTGCATTACCACGTAACGTTGATCTTCTAACACTTTTTACTGTTCTCAGAGCTGGCCATGCATCAGGCATACCTGTGCAAGTTCTTTTATTTATCATACCTATTCTTCTTCCTGGTCTCATATGCATTTGTGACCGCTTCCACTCAGCTTTTTTTACAAAATAACTCAATTCTTATTAATTATGTTTTGTTTGCTTCCTCACTCTCTTCACATTCTTCTGGCTCAATTGTCGTCTTTTATTACCATTTGTAAATATTGTGGGTGTATATATTGGTGAGGAGGAGATTTTTTGCCAGTCTGACAGACGCGAGGACATATGGCTGATTTGAGTTTTCTTTCACTCTCCTCCTGCAAACCTACTCATGAGATTTCCCCGGAACAGATACCTATATTGAACCAGGTTAGCAGGGATCTACTTGTTACGTTTGCTTCTGGATTATTTTAATCAATTTTAAGTCATACTCCAAAACACTTCTCATTGAAAGATCAGCAGACTGTTTCTGATGCTTCTGCTCTCTTAGGTCTTACCCCTAAATTCTGTCCCTGACTGCAGAAGTCTTTTTCCTTTGTCTTTTAAGACCTCTCTCCAAACCTCTTTTCTTCCTCAGCATTTTTGTTTCTAATGATTTCACACCCTTGTTTCTGCCTTTGTTTTTATTTGCTGCTTTACGCTGTATAAAAAAAATCTTGCCAGAGAAAAATAAGAATGATAGATTTTGAAGACTATCTTTCTTTTCTAGCTAGTCTTCAAATTAACCTAATGGACATGAACAAAGCTTAAAAATTACTTGAGACTTCTAGTAGCAAGTTTTAGAAGGTATTGGCTGTTCCAAAAGCAAGCTCCTTGCTAATGCATGTCAGTTGGACACGCCAAAATCCAGTCATCTAGGTACCCATTGATTTAAATGCTCCCCGTGATAAATCAGTATATTCCACACATGGAATGAGTAGAGATGGTTTTCCATTATCCTATTCAGGAGTAGAGAAGAAGAATTAGACTAACTTAGTATAACCTCTAGCCCAACTTGGAACACAATTCAAAGCTCTTGGATTGTGTTACGATGCAAGGGGACCATCATGCTGGAGCACATTTCAGTCGAGACTTCCTCCAAAAAGCTCCCTTTGCCAGGGCATGGAGGGGGACTGGCACCCAGCCAGGGAGGCTGTCTCTGTGCCAAGGAGACATTCCTTCATGAAACAGAACTCCTCAACAGTCCTAGAAAGGCAATTTTAATTTCATTTTGCACCTTTCAATGACACAAAAGGCTATTAATGGACTAAGACCTAATCATCTCTTTTTACAAATGATGGGGACTGGTTTCTCCTAACTTTGTTCCAAGTTTCAACTTGCTGTGATGTAAAAGTCATCACAGAAGTAGGGTTTCTTTTAAATTTTCTTTCGAAACACAGTTTTATAGAATTTCACCAAATGGAACATGCATTTAAAAAAAAAAAAAAAAACACACCACAAAAAAAACCCTGGATGGAGATTTTTAAACAATTTTCTCCAGAAATGAAAAATGTGAATGGTGGAAGATAAAATTGCATGCAAAATTTAAGACACTGCATTAATATGCTTTAAAAACACAAAAGGAACCCAATACAGGACTGATTCTTTGCTTTCAAGGCTTACAACAGTAAGCAGGAAAAGGCTACACTGCAAAACAGCTAATAAATGAGGATGTGTCTGTTATTCTATTTTGTATTCTCCTGCTTTGCCTAACGTGAAAGGTCTCTAAGCATTAACAAAACCAGGGAGGAGATGGTCATAAACAAGCTGTCAAGCATAACTAAGCTATTGTTTCGGAATCTTTTAATAAATGTATAAATGCAAACTTGGATCATTTGCAGTAATAAGGTGTGTCGTTTAGGCCATATTTGTTTCCATGGTTATCAGCACAGACTGGAACGCTGTTTCTTGCATGGCTGCTTGGTATGGGATAAAGTCACACTCATACAAGTAGGAAGCACTGTAGATGGTCTGCTTGAAACTTTAAGAGATGGCAGTATGAGGTCAAAACATAAATTTTTAAATCAGCAATTCAACAAGAGAGAAGAATGACAGAACAATCTTTGTCCACTGAAACACAAGACAATATGGTGAATCAAGGAACAAATCATTTGTATTCCACTTGGGAACAAATGGAAAGGCAATTAAATAAATAAGCAGATGAAGAACAGAGGACAGACTAGAGGTAATATCCCAACAGCTTAAATTCCACTTCAGTTCATGTATATAAAACTTCATATTTACTGGCTCTGGGCAACTCCTTATTCCCTGTCTGGAAGCTCCTGTATCTCTTCATCGATTACCCAGAAGAAGTTTGATAGAACTCAGGCAACTCAAACACAGCCCAGGGAGCCTAGGAAAACATTCTGCATAGCAGAAATTTTCAGATTTTTTCCTATGGGAGACCAAATTATATAAGCGAGGTAATTTCAAAGATCATCATCACGACATTCATATGACAACATTACTAATTGCTTAACTGAAAATGCCAATATTGTGAAAGTAATTGATGTGTTTTAAATGCCTATACAAAAGGAAACCACAATGTTAAGTAGTCAGCTCTCTGCAGGTGACCACCAGTATGTCACATAGCACAGACTTTGAGTTTATATTTATAGTATTAGAGCTGTACAGACTACCTCATTCCATGAATTAAAAGACTTGTGAAGCTGATTTTCCTAACAATTTCTCTCTCAAAACCCTCTTGATCCTCTGATGTCTAAGTGACTTCCTGCCAGTCTTTTCTTCAAAGTAAATACAGGCTTTCTCCATCTCTGTTCTGTACTGATGCTTATTTTCCCCTAAATTTGTAGAAAGTACGTTTGAAATCCCTGACATATGTGGTTGAAATTAACTCAAAGACTGAAAATTTAGGATGCACAGGCGCACATATACAGTTTCTTAAGCACTGTTTCTCTAGGAAAGCATGAGGATACATATTTACAAAGCAAAATCTCAGGGGCTAAGTAAACATTTTCAAAACATGAGACCCAACGCATGTACATTGCTTTTGATTTAGACAAACAAATACACTATGTACACGTTAGAGTTTAATACAAAAACCATGCATCTCCTCCTTCACGGGTTAAGCAAGGCATTGGCACAGCACGTGCCTTTTGCATACCTTGCGCAAACATCACGCGCACTAGAAAAACCCAGCAACAAATTAACAACTTCTCAGCATAATAAATGAATGAATGGGCTCAGCCACATCTATGTAGAGTTACCATTTAAACAAACAGGAACAAAAATATACATATCCATAACTTGCAATTGAGAGAGTGGTACACAAATCCTATTGCCATAGTAGCGTACCTTAAACTTTCATTGAAAACATTTTGGGTTTCATCTGTCAAGATAAGCAAATAATAATAAAGCAAGTCACTTTGTATTAATACAACACCTACCCCTGTCACTGTGCATCAAACTACGATCATCCTAATGGTATTCATTAGTAAACTGTGTGTCAGCTTTGCACTTTGAAACAGATTGTTTCCTTACCAGCCGCCAAGGTTTGCCCCATGCCTGGCTCGCTGGTTACACAACCAATTTGATTGCAGAGAGTAACTGTAAAGTTGTACGTTCTGTAAGGTTTTAATCCTGTCGCTATATAGGATAGCTCATGAGCCTCAGCTATATGCAAAACCTGCAAAGCAAGCAGATTGAAAGATGACAGTTGGTTAATAATATTTGCATTCCTATTAATTCATGACATGTTCACTAGTAAGAAACTTGTCTCTGAATTTGCAGATTCCTTCATTTAGATGTGGAAAGACCAACTGAGGGAGAGGATTATTTTGGAGAATCTGAACAAGCTAGGATTTAGGTGATAATGCTTCCCATCACACTGTTTTATGAGCTAATAAGCCAGTTCCTGAGTGGATAAATGAGGAAACAAAGTTATTGCCTCATAAAACTGTGTGGTGGTGCAGTTATCACTACAAACAGTGCAGCTACGATGACGAAGATGACACTATTAATTGGTGAAATCTGACCACCAAGTGACACAATTAGCAGGCATTAGGAGAGAGGGGAATAACTAATACCTACAGACATTTGAATCTGCTTTACTTTAACATTACTTTAAGCTATCAGAGAGAGCGGAACTGAACAAACTCTTCTATTTTAGATAACTTCTTTATGTTTATTTAGATGAAAAATCTTGCAAACCTGTGACCAGAAGCAATTTACATTTAGATATTGTTACAACGGCCCCAGGAGCAATAGTATCCCCACTTCATAGACAAATAAACTGAGGCCCATCTGCGGTACCACTCAAAGAGAAAATCAGCTCTGAAACGAGAAATACAACATCAGAGCACCAGATCCACTCCCATGTTCCGATTCCCCACCATGTTTCTTTGCTCATTCCTCAGCTTTTAGCTTACTACTACTGCCATGATCTTTGTTTGCAAACCCCAGTCACTCACAAGTTACAACAGTATGATTTTAAAATCACATATTTAGACTTTATAAAGTTGGTTTTCTGTGATTTTACATTTCCTCACTTCAAAGATATGTCCATCACCCACAAAGCCAGACAGATACCTTCTTAATGAAAATGCAGATTCCTACAAAACAAAGTGGCTTTAAGCGTATCAGCAAATATAGCATTAATACAGAATCAAGAGAAGCAAAGATCAAGGCAATTTAAATGTTGCTGTTCAATCTCATCCCTCCTAATTTTGAATCTCACCCGCTACTGAAAACAAGTCAGTTCAGGAATACAACTTAAAACCTGAAAGCGTGTAACATTACAGAGCACTCAAACTGATAAGTAAAAAAAGTTAGATCGGAGGATATACGGGAAATCAGAGAAATTATTCATCGCAGCATCAAGGAGGATGTCGGACTTCAATTTATTTTATTGTTACCAGTTAGGAAAAAGTAATGTAACTAACAACAATACCTGGGCAAATGGCGGCAAGAACCTTTGTTCTGTCATCAAACTGATGCTGTATCCCATCACTTCTCCTCTTGCTAAATTATCTTCAGGTTTTTCCCATGACACATTGAGGGAATATGGTGAAAGAGGGAATACTGATGGAGATGGCA
This sequence comes from Grus americana, assembly GCF_028858705.1. NCBI lineage: Eukaryota > Metazoa > Chordata > Aves > Gruiformes > Gruidae > Grus > Grus americana. Next base: position 102,833,133 of record NC_072854.1, read on the forward strand.
TGAACACTGGGGCTAAAATGAAATTAATGCAATAATATTAATAAAATAAGTGATCAATGTGTGTAATGCAAGCTTTCTCACTATATTTGTAAAACACTATTTTAGTTCATAATTTTCTTTTTTAACCTTATTTTCAAGTCTGAGGGGAATTTTCAGATTATTTTGATAGCACATTAAAAGTTCTCCTGTTTTCTACTCTGGCCATGAATGCAGAATAAAACTCTGTCCATGCCTTCAAAGAAATACTAATCAGCCTTAAAGTCCTAACCCCTGTAGCAGGTAGGAAAGTACGTATAAATGAAAAAGTCTTGAAGAAAAACTTCATGCAACCTGGGAAAAAACTGATAAAAGCAAAAAGTGTTCAATACTTCAGCATCTTAAAAGCAATTTTGTTTGCTAGGCCAGTTTGAAATTAACATGTCTCTCACTTCTTACAAAACAGTTCCCCTGTCTTCCATAGTAAATCTGTAAAAGGATTGTTTGCACTGCAGTTAAATCCCCACCTGATTACTCTGTAATAATAGGATACCAACTCATAGCACTTCTGCTACGTACAAACAACCACACTAATGGACCTCTTCTCAAATACGATTTAACACTTTTATAACATATAGTATTTAAGAACAGATAAGCACAAAGACTCATTTTGGAAGGGGAATTAGTTTAGCCTGCTGTTTCGCAGGAGCAAATGACTGAGGACATGAAGCTAACAGCAAATAAAAGCATCAGTGATGTAACAGAAGTTTAATTGCAAAATACAGGCTCTATCAGCCTAAACCCCCTTATATTTCTAATGAAAACATTGAAATAAATAACTGTTATTTCAAATAATATGTCAAATGGCAAGCCTTTTTGAAAATCTGAACAGAAGGCTCATAATAAGAGGTGCGAATTGGTTAAACTTCTGAAAAAAATGGTCCATATTACGACACTTGGCCTCCATAAAAGCATATGAAAAGTTTCAAGCACATACTCGTGAAAAGGTAACCCTCTCAAGTTCTTAAAAAAACATGATTTCTAAACAATCAAAGTCTCAGTTCAGGAAAACTCCTTTGAACCTCCTTTCTGAATATATGTACCTTCTTGGATAACGATCCTGATGCACACTAACAATGTTAATACATTGGTGACAAAATCAATCTTTTTTTCGTGTTTTCTTCCTTTAAAGAACATAGAAATAACAACTGGGAAAATAGCGGAGACGTCAAACACTGCTTGGTAGATTTTGCAATCTTACAGCTTTGAAATTTTGGTTTAATTGAAAGGGATTATTTTTTTCAACAATATGATTTTTATGGTGAAGAAAATATTTTTACTTAACATGCTAAGTACTGAGATAATCTGACCTATTTTTAATTAGCTAAAAGCAAAACGAGATTTTTGTCTCTATTTGAATCATTACTAGACACATTTTATTGGAAAAAAAAATTAAGAATGCGTTCCAATTTAGTTTTTCCTTTGGTTTGTATCAAACAAATTCAAACCCATACTTACCAGCCTCTCCTGTTTGTCCTGATATCCACTCTGAAGATATGCTACCTGCCATGTTTACTGCTAGCACATAAAATTCATACTCTGTGAATGGCTCCAGATCAGTGACTGTGGTACTGGTCTGCGGTGGAGCCAGGGCATTTTCATTAGGAGACTCCATAACTGGTTGAGGGCTGAGCCATCCACTGCTTTGGAAAACACGAATTTCGGGAGGCAGAAAGTTCCCAGCTGGTTTTACCTTTTTTCTCATGTAAAGTTCATATCTTATAATTATGCCTAGACAAAAAAGCAAACCAGAAAAATTAGTGTATTTAAACAATTTCTGGAGTTCTACTAAAATACCAGTGCCAGTATATTTAATGAGCTCATGATCAGTCAACATTGCAGAAAATATACCATAAGAAGTTTTCCTCATTTCTGCTATTTTCATCCAAATGCTTGCTTTGGCATGTCTTGCATTACACTGCTTGTTTTCACCTCCATGCAATTTGGGGATTTGAAAAACAAATGGCTTGATTACAGTATGACTTCTACACTGCCCTCACTGGAAGACAGTATCCCAAAGTTCTGATCAAGTGTTACTGGAAATTACTTCAGGCCTCTGATTTTTAAAGGGATATTTAATTTTTTTTTTTTTTGAGTGATAGTTTATTGCTAACCTTTTAGAACATACTGCTGGATAGGAGGGGGGGGGGTGTGTGCGTCAGTTTTCCATCAACGCAAACCTATTATGTAGGCAGGAGGGTCTCACCACTTTGGAGGAAATAAAACCCCTTCAGTATAGTGGTATGAAGTAATACATTATCTAGGTTGGATTGCAGAAGCAGTTTAACTGTAGGAACAGACTGTAAGAAAGCTGGCTGGAGATTTCCCAAATGGAAAAGATAAGAGACACAGGAAAGCCACGAGATAGTTAATTACCGTGTAATGTACATATTTGGGGCTGTATTCATGCACAGAACTGGAGAAGTTGTTTGGGAGAAAGAACTTCTCTCTTTGTCTTTGGAAAGACCAGGAAATCCGACCAGACGTCAAAAGAAATATGACAGTATTGCTTAAATCTGCTCGTGCTGGCAATTACATGCATCTAATGGCTATGCAGTAAACTATGGAGAGTATATGCTACAGGTTGAGGGACAAGTGTTAACAGCAAATATCATGACCTGCATTGTAGGAACTGCCCCTCTAAACACATGCAGGCATTCTTGTGTGGGCATTCTTCCTGTCTAATCTGGTAATAGCTGGCAAATGAGATGTTCCAACAGAAAGCCGAGCTCCCCCTACACAGATGTCCATTTTGAAGAGATCAAAATGCTTGTTTTCTCATGCACAAATATTTGCGCATGTAAGTGCAAGTTCACAAAACTCCATTACACATATATTAAAAGATAAAGTGTTGACCAATAAAATCTGTGGCATCACAAAAGTATCTTACAACAGCTGCGTTCTCAGTTTCAAAAACCTAAAATATTATTACGCAAGTTAGAACAGCAAATCTTGGCAATCACCTAATCCCTAACAAAGTTATACTGGTAATGGAATTAGTTACTACACATGACGGATGGTTTTAAAAACAGATTTCTCTGTTAATTCTTAGATTTTTTTTTTTTTCCCCACAACTGTTATCTGCTTATTTATTTTTTATCAGGCAATATCACCACATCTGTCTGAACTAGGTGATCTGGCAAATTAGGAAAAAATTAATTTTACTGTAAATGTTTAATTATAAATGTGACTTTTTTGCTGCAACAGATGCCATGAAGGGCTAAATCCTGGACCCAACACATTCAGCTGGACTTCTGGACTCCAAAAGAATAAAACAGAGACTCTGAGGATATGTTTAGTGGCAAACAGGCAAATTAAGACAATGCCTTACTTCATTCTCAGTTTCTCACAATAATGAGGATACTCTAAAAAGATTTGAGAAAATGCTGCTTTTTCTTTGCAAACTCTTTGACTTACAAAAGTAAATACCATGTCCTACCATTTGGTTTCTCAGGTGGTGACCATTCCACAGCCAGTTCTGTAGAGCTGAGGGTTTCTATCTTTGGTGGGTGTAGCCCTTCTGGAGGAGCTTGTGCAGTAATTACTGTTACTGGCTGGCTCTTTAAGCAGCCTCCACTAGTACAAGCTTGCACAGAAAAAATATACTTTGTAAATGGAACGAGATTCCAAATCATTGCTGAAGTTCTTAAACCTTCATACTGACCGCAAGGCTGAAGATCAACCAATCTAGTACATGTCAAAATGTATTTCTCTATGGGTCCAGAGTCATTGGAGAGGTTTGTCCAGTAAAGTAAAACAGAGCGGTGACTAACAGGAAAAACAGGGTTTAAATGCAAGCTCCCTGTAGGCATCCCAGATTTCGTTCTGTATGTCACTGAGGCACTTCTTGTAAAGCCATGAACGTTGCTGGCTTGGACGTAATAGGAATAGAAGGTATACGGAGATAACATGGTATCAGTGAAGGTCTGAACATCTAAAACAAACAAGTGAGAAGAAAGTTGTATCAGCCCAACACATTAAAAGTAATCTTAATTTGCATACTCAGTCTTTCCAGCCCTAGTTCAAGATGTAAAATATGTACGTCCATTTGCATGCTCTTCTTGAGACTATTATGAACATTCTAACTTCTCAACTTTTTTTTTTCTTTTTTACAACAGGGGAAAACGCCTTCCCCTTTTCCCTTTATTATCTTCCACTGCACATCAGCATCACTGTAGAAATAACTTTTCCACTTAATTTCTCCTAGTTCCTGCTTTAATCGTGAACAAGATTAATGCAATTATCTTCTTATTCCTCCGTTCTTTGAAATATTTATTTCAAATGTAAATCAGCATCTATATTACTGGATCTGATTTAGGGAAAAAACCCCAAACCATTCTGTAAGTTTTCACACCTTTGGTTTTGGTTCATTTCATAGTGTAAGACCAAATATTTCACCATTCTGTGCTTTTGCTTCCTCACTGCTAAAATAGTGCTTAATAGTTCATTTGTAAAGCATTTGATCTTGGATGAAAAGTGAAACAGAAGTACAAATAATTATTTAAAAAGGTATGTCCAAAGCCTATATTTACCTTCCCCATCCTCTGCTTTCCATTACTTTAGATAGCTTTTTAGCAGCCAAGACCATGAATAGCTCCTGGATGTATACTAGGAGGAGTTACACATCTTAGTCATCAGAGCACAATATGAATTTACGTACAACCATACCACCATACATTGTTTTGCCTTAGGAAATAGTGAACATTGAGTAACGTATTACATGCCAGAGCATGGATACTCTTAAACTTTTTCAAAGCAAATGGAGAGGACACACCTAAATGCTCTCTGTACGTCTGCACTGGCAAGCCAGCCCTGAGTACAAATTAAAGAGGACGACCACAAAATTATTAGTATCACTAGATATTCAACCCTTGACATTGTAGTACAAAAGCAGGAGTGTCAGCCCAGTAATTGCTTACAGTGCTTCAACTACCTGTAGCGATCACAAACTTATCACTGGAGTCCAGCAATAAGGAGACTGGGTAATCTCATCTTCATGCCTTCCAAATCCTAGTACTTCAGGCAAGGTTGGAGAATGGCTCTGCTAGTGGCAGCGACGGTTATTGCGGCATCCTTGTGCATTGGTAGTGAGCAGGCAAGTGATGCAGCAGATTTCAGTCTTGATGGCAAGGTTCTCTTTCTTCTTCAGCTTTCAGCTTAGCATGCCATTCACAACTGTTGCTGCAAGTGCTTGAGTGTACTGTAGAGTTGAGCTTTTTCTGAGCTGCTTGGACACACCTGCCCTGGCTGACGTGCTTCTGGACACAAGGGTGGGTACCAAAGCCAATTTGACAATTGTTAGACAAGACTCTTGCACAGGCTGGCAAGAATCCTCAGAGCAGGAGCATGACGACCAGTTGCTGTGAAGGACACTGGCAAGTGGGAGTTTGCCATGTATCCAGTTTCCAACTTTGTTTCCAGAGAAAAGAATGGGCACAGAGGCAGCGCGAGTCAGCATGCTAGAAACTTGGAAGAGCTGCACTTTATGGGATGATAGGATCCTCATCCTAACAGCCTTCAACTCAAGAGCCACAAAGCAGAAAAAAAAGCACACCCAAAAAACAACCCAGCAAGACTGCCAGCAGTAGCAGCAAGTACCACAAATTATCATAAGATGACAAAACAGGAGTACCCCATGAACTAGATTTTAAGATCTCCCCCCTCAGAACCCAATCCTGACCTAGATCCAGGAACCCACTCCAGAGCCAACAAGTGAGCTAGAACCCGCCCCAGAGGCAACACACTAATCCTGAACCAAGATCTGTTTCAGAAACAGCAAGCAACCTGGAAACCCAGCCTAGAACCAACAAGCAAGCTGGAAATATTATATAGAACCAACAGGTGAGCTAGAACATTATCTAGACCCACCCAGCTAGTAGAATGTAATCTGGGCCTGCCAGGCAAACTAGAACCCGCTCCAGAACCAAGAAGTGAGCTAGAACATGATCTAGAACTGCCTCCCTACCAAGGTTCATACCTGCTCTAGAAACAACTGCATCAATATCACCCCAGCTCTACAAACAACCAACCCCTGAAACAGACCCGGACTCTAAGGCCACAGGTCTAACGTCAGCAGCAAGCACATCACTTTCCCCTCTTCAAGTACGGGGATCAGAGGAGGCAGATCACCCAGAATGCTGAGATTGTCTGCAATAGGAATGTAGGCTAGATAAAATTGGATGAAGCCAGAAGGTTCTACATTCCTCAGGTGAACAAGTCCACCATGCACTTAACTACATTTATAAATAATTAGAACCAGCGTGATTTGGAGTTAGAATCATAAGTAACTTTGGGGGTTTTTTAACATCTTAAAGCAAGTATTTGATTTTATCCTTAAGACAAGGACTGGTATCTCCTGAGCCTCTGGTCTCCCAGAGCAGTTAGGAAAGCATTGTTTTAATCGGACATTCTGCAATACTATCAGCCAGACCATCAGGCTGATTTAGAAAATTATTCTTAATTTTCCTTGGGAAGTTCAATGTTTCTATAAAACTCTCATTTAGTCATAAGATAACGTTCATCCAGTTGCGCTCTTGGGACATTTCATAAGCATTACAAATTCCACACTATAAGAAAAAGTAACATTATCAAAAGTTCTGAGAGCATTAACAATGTATTCTTGATATTCAAACACCAGGAGATGATTTCACATCATTAACTAGGGGAATTGCCAGGAAATGTCAAAAAACATCTTTTGAAACCAAATCTATGTTTTCACAAAATAATGTTTTGTTAATTACAAACATGCTACTGTCTTGTTATACAGCTAAATACATTCAGAATTTTTCACTCTCTACAAAGTATGTAGGTACAGACATGAAATAACATCTTCAACCATGCACTCAGTTTGAAGTGCATTACAGAGCACAAATTCATGACAACAAAGTATAATAGCTTTTCTTTTGAAATTAATTCATATTTTTTATTAAAGTTAGGCTTTTAAACCAAAATAAGGAATTGGAATATTTTCAATTATCTCTCTAAGCTTTTTTTGTAATGTTTCTTTCTTTCCTCTCAATCACTTAATCCCATGCTTACATGGGGTTGCATACCTTTCCTCATGGTAAGTACTACAAGTGTCCAAATTCACAGCATAAGCCACAGAGTGATCAACTGTAACACAGCAGCATGCACCAGAACATAAAAATATCGGGTGCATTCCAAAGGATCTGTCCTTTCACTGAATAATAGTCCTTTTTTATTCCTCCGGGGTACATGCCAATAATTAGACTCAACTTCTGCAAAATATTAATGCTGTATTGGTATGAAAACGCAACAAACTAATGAAGCTGCTAGAACAGAAATCAAACTTCAGCAGTAGTAAACCACACCTGTCTTAAAAAAACCCAAACACTTGTGTGCCATATATACATAAAACCAGTAGCCAAATCCATCTCTTTTTCTTTGATAAGAGGATCGATAGTAGCACAAAATGGCCCTTCCAGCTAGGACAGAACATCAAATCCTTGAGGACTGCCTTCTGAGGATCCCTTGGCAAGCCTCAACATGAGAGAAGTGGTGCTGCTAAAGGCAAATCAGGAGCTACACTGATAGCTTAACAGAAGGTGCTAAAAGTTAGAGACCACAAAAAGCTTTCCTAATCTGTTAACAGTTTAAAACCAAGAAGATGAAAAAAGCGAGTTTAAGCACATTATGGTCTCTTCCATTCACCTTAATTCTTTCTCTGGGACTTTGCCTCTTTTAGATTTTGGAGCCTGTGTGTACTTGCAGGGAATGCTTTTGATAAGTCAAAGTTTTTCAGATTAAAGAGTAAAAAAATTTTGGGTGACTCAGTTTGCTGGATTTTAGACTGGAGTAATTATTTCTTTGAAATAAAAGTAGCAACACAGAAGAGTAACTCACTAAAGGAAAACAGAATAATTTATTCAAAATCACAGGGAATGATAATGATGGAAGCAAGAAATAATTAAGAAAAATTGCACATATATATATAGATATGTACACACACACAAACACAAAATCTTTGATGTTATCTTCCTATAAATGCTTACTATAAGGGTAGTAGTCTTCAGTTGTATAAATTTCAGCCTCATCTCTATACAGCTGGTAAGTAAGCCTGTTAGAATTTGGAGAGTCAGGGGAGCTCCACGAAAGACTGATAACAGAGGAATTGAGAACTTCTCCTGTAGGAGGTGGTTGCTGGAACGGAGCTAAAACATACACGAAAACAGAGGATGTAAAAATTAAGGTAATAAATAATCACACAAATTTAAATAAAAATGCAAGAAACTGGTAAGTTTTCTTCAAAGAAAAACTGTACATTAAACATACAGTCACGCAGGCAAGACATTAACAGACTAAATTGATCCATCCAAATGCTTTCCAACAAAGCTTTTTATCCAAGTACATGAAAAAAATTTATACATGTAAACAAATGACAAATACACTTAACCCCCCATTTTCACCCCCAAATTAAAGCAAGTACACAATAGTTTTCCAAACACTTTTTTTTTTTTTTTTTTAATGTATTTCAAGACCTCTGTAAAACAGGAACATGTTTATCTGGTCACATTATTGAAGTCTATAGCTCAATTATAATTTATTTTTTCCAGAGGATTCATTCCATTTTAGCATAGGTCAGGCATAACTTCCCTCTAATAGAACAGAAATGGAAAGTACAACTAACTACAAATTTCACTGAAGTGTTACAATAAGCCCACTTAATTAAATGACAAAAAACATAAAGGGGCAAATTTTGAAGGTTATTTAGACAATTCACTTCCATTTGTTTCCAATGAAATTTAAATCAATGAGAGCGAGGTGTCTAACATTTTAAGAAATCAGTTTGAGATTCTTATTTACCAAAATACAACTCTGCTATCACCGCCGTTAACTTCGGAAAATGTGCTACTTAATTGCACTTGTATCAATAAAGAGAAAAACAAACCTGAAGTTCACAAGCCAAAAGCCTCACATTTTCAGACAGAGCAGTCAAAGCCCCTCCTATGTGTCTTTTGTAATCCAACTGTATGATCATGGTCCTTTCTAAGATACTGGCTATCACTCAGGAATTAAAGTTTATATGGATATACACACATACATATATACGCATGTGCACATAAACATACAGTTTTACGGTTAGACTTGACGATCTTAAAGGTCTTGTCCAACCTAAATGATTCTATATTTATGTTGCTATTCAAGTCAGAGCATGAGTCCATGTCCTGGGGTGAGATGTCCAGCCAGCCAGCTATACTAAGGAACGCACGACTCTGACCCTGAGTGCACCGTGCATTAATGCAGAACAAGACTGGGCTGTTTTGGCAGTTGGTAATTGCTATAGCTTGAATTAAAAGCAGACTGTGCCATTCCCTACCCTCTTTACCAAGGGAGGGAAAACCAGGGGAGTCTGGATCTAGTGGGAAACATTTTGCTCCAGGAATGAGAATAGCCACACACAGGACAGAAATCAGCATATGGACTAAGCTTCAGTGAGCAGGATCCAGAACCACCCAGTAAGCTTTTCTTGCTTACGTTATAGGAAAATATCAACATTAGAAATGTGGCTTCTTATTAATTCTTTCTCTTTCTGCTAGTTTATAAACTATCATCATCTTCATTACGTGGATACTTGCTTAATATACACAATTCACCAAAAGTTAATTATCAAAATCTGTTCAGCCAAGCTAACAGGAGACAAACAGCAAAGAGTGAAGCTGCAGGCAAAAAATGCCATGAGAACCTCAAGCCACAGAAGCGATAGATGTAGAGACTTACGCCGACATCAGTGGGTACACATTACATCTGGTTTTTAATACAAATTTAAAATGTGAGCTGAAGCTCTTTATTTAGGGTAAGAAAATGAAAAGCCTGTCTCCTACTGCAGTCTCCCAGCCAAGGAATAGCAGAAAATATTTCTAGAGTTCACTGGATTGAACAGAATACAATCGTCATCTCCCGTTAGAAAGCACAGGTTGTTTTGCTGCCATTCTAGAGCTTTTGAGCTCAGCTCAGTAGGAAGTGAATGTGCGTTAAAGCGCCTACAGGAGTAAAGTCTGAGAATCAAAGAAACTAAGTGCTCCTAAATCCCTTTGACATTTTTCAAAGCTTCTTTCCATGTAACACATGCTTACAAGACTTGAGCAATCATACAGATGTACCCACATTACCTTCATTCTCTATGCGGAGCCTCATGCTATTGCATGTTGCTCCATGTTTGCTGTTTTACGTTTTACAACTTATGTTTGCTTCCCTTGGCAAAGACTTATAAGCAGTAATGGTATGGGTCCACAAAATACTGTTGCACTGAAAAATATCTACAGATATCAAGCTAAGTGAAGTTCCATTTCTGTGCAACAAGTTAAAATATTTTGGTATGAATAACCAAAAGACTGCAATTGCTGTATCATTTATGTCCAGAAGAGGACTCCGCTTGTCATTTACAATACTGCCTGATGTATTTTTTTCTAACTAAAATCTATGATATTATTTGTCTATGTCATATTATTATTAATCAATTTTATAGGTGAATTGCCATTGACCTTTATCCAATGTATATCCCAACATAAATAAGTAGGTTGGTTTATGTTTGTAAAGCACTTTGAAGATGAACAGCATCATAAAAGTGCCATGTATTATTATTATTATACATTCAGTTGAAACATCCTAGATTTTTTAAAGAAACAGCAAACCAATCAACTGTCTGCACAATGAATAGACACTATGCATTCTAGAGAAGAGTATGGGAAAACCGAAACAAAACTATATCTAAACACTTCCAAACTCTGAGAAAAAAAAAAAAATCTTTGGAAACAAATCAGTCTCCCTGTTCTATCCCATTTAAAGCACTGTGCATTCTGCAATGCATATTATTTGAACTTTAAACCGATTTAGAGTGAAATACAAACTGGAATCAAAGTGAGAGCTACCTGTCCTTGCAAAGGAACTCTTTGTGCACGCACGTCTTGCAAACGTATAGTGTGTACATATCACAATGATGAATGTCATATAAATACCTATGCAGAATACACAAAGAAATATTTTGTGGAAGGAGGATCCAGAAACATACTGTAGAGATTACCTGGGATTGTCTAACCCTGTGATTCCATTACGCATGGCTACCTGAGCTAAGTCTCACAGTAGGACCACTGTGGCTGTTATTAATTAGGCCTGCTGACAGAAATGACCAATTAGCATCGGCAGAATATGTCATTCAGTGGTTGCGTGACTTTCAAGACTGCGCTGTCAACTGTGTACAGCAGTAAGGCGTGTCACAAAAACATAACACAGCTTTTTCCACAGTTAGCTGAGGTCCTACCCACGCTGTTTGGTGTTGCATGGTATGATGTCCTCAAAGGTCATTTCTGAAAAATGAACTGAAGGCAACTTAAAAATTTAAATTTCCTTATTACATATAATATTTTTCCTCTCCTTTAAAATCCCTGCCAGCTTAAAAACTGTCCAGTGGTGAGCAAATCTGAACATTTAATTTTGTCTACTTATGACACAAATAAAGGTTGAAATTGATTGTGCAATCTCCTCATATTCAAACTCATCGCAAGGGCACAAGTGCAGATGTTCCGTTGCAATGTGTTTCATTACAATTCATGATCTGACTGTCAACATAGCATTAGCCCCACCTCACACACGTCAATTTATGACGCTCTCTTATACGCATCACATATTTTCCCAAACTGACTGAAAAAAAGCCCCAGGAAGACACAGGCAAAGCTACATTGCACTGAGGAACAGATTTTGAATTAATCACCAGGAGCAGGTCTTCAACAGACCGTCTGTTCTTCAGACCTCCTGAAGAAAGGTCTCCTGCCACTTGCTGATGGCAGGAAAGGGGCCTAAGCTGTAAGTTGTACAAATACTATTGTATTCATGTGACTAAAAGATGAACTCTGTGTTGGCCACTACAAAGAGCATGGTGGGAAGTACAAGGGAACTATGGGCCATTACTTCTCCCTTGGGTTAGACTGCAAGCATAAGCCATGTGTATGACACGAAGCATTCTGTACATCTCTCTAGAAAACACTCCTAAGATACTCACAGTGCAAATCACCCAAACTTCAGGGACCAGAAACATGGGGGGAGAAAAGAGTCAAATCCAGTTTTAGTACTGCTGACCTAATTTAATACCCACTAAATCCATAAAAAACCCCATTAATTTGAAAGACATGCTTTTAAGACCTAACATCCACTTACTTTTACTGCAGCCAAATAGGTTGTGGACATCCAAATTACTAGCATCCGGAACACAATTGTCACATTTCAAGCCAGTTACAAATTGTTTACAAACACACTGTCCAGTAACACGATGACAAGTCCCACTAATGGCTCCTGCAGGATGACAATTACAGTGCTGACATCTATAAACAAAAACAAATCAAGGAAGTGATCAAAACACATTAACACTCCAGTTAAGCACAGTAGGGTTTTGTTTAAAAGATTCTCGGGTAACATAATTAAAAAAAAAAAATCATAAACAGTTCATGTATCCTGATTTAAAAAAAAAGTAACTTACAAAAAAGGTGTCCGTTATAAAAATAAACATCTCAATGCCAGAATAATAGTCTAATTTAGAGAAAAACTGCTTAGAATTAAAGAGCTTTTATATATATTGATCCATACACAAACTGAGTAATAATTATGCACTCAGTCCTGCAAGGCTCGCTCACATAACCTTTCTTGCAGAGCTGTAGAGTTCAGTGGTACGTGTAACTGGTTTCATAGGTGCCTGCACAAAATATGCAACCTTCCAACTTAAGAGGAAACTAGGCTTTTGTTGAAAAAGAAATCATTTAATAATTTTTTGTCTACAAAGGCAACTTGAAGTTGAAAAAAATAACACGCTGCGAATAAAGGAGAATGTAGACAAAAATTGGGAGGAAAAAACCCTCAAATTAAAACAGTCAAAGGAAACAAAGGAGCAAAAACATTAATATTGTAACAGAACACACATTTTCTTTGCTGCCTGATGGACAAAATAACTAAAATGAACATTTAATTAAATGTGTAAATTAAATTATTTTTCATTAAAAAGAACAAAAAATTTAAAAGCATTGGTATCACACAAATGCCACATTTCAATTCCGTAAATCTCTCTGGCATCAGTAGAGTACTTTCAGGATTAATTCATACTTTGGCTTTTGCATGTGAAACCTCTCACGATCGACTTGTTTTTCACTCGATATACTATTTCCCCACTGACATTCATTTATAGCAGGGATACCAATGTCAGATTATGCAAATATTCAAAGGCTTGGAACATCTCAAAAGTTAAGCAAAGCAATTTTTTCCTTGCTGCAAATACCTTTATGCTACCCATTGCAACACAGACTGCCAGTATTAGTCATAACAGAAAGTCAACAATGGCAAATAAAGCTTTGTACATTAGATTCTAATTTCACTATATTTTAATTGCTGCAGACTAAGAGTTTTGAAAAACTGTTGTCTGGGAAAAACGTGGGACTGTACAGAGCAGCTAAAACCTACTGGGAAATCTACACTGGGCTCCCCTTGCCCTGAGCTGGCAAAGCCCCATTCTCAGGCATAAGCAACATCAGCCTACAGGGATTCTTAAATTACTCCAGATGCCAGGTCCCAAGATGATGAAGCAGCAAAAAGACCTTGGAGAAGTCCAAAGGAGAGACAGTCGTGCCATGTCCCCTTTGCTAACCCTAAGACTAGAGTTGTTGATTCGTATTTGGCTGATATTTCCTTGGCCAGTTTCACCAGATCTGAGGAAATAGGGGGTAGTGCCTTTACACAAGTTACTTCACCGTTTTTCCAGTCGTCACCATCACCTTGGTCTATCTCTTTCTGGCTACTTGAAGGCAGAAATAAAAGTGAGTTCAGTTATGTATGGTTTAGGTATTGGGTTTTTAAGGCAAGGGAGAGAGGAGGGGAGGGGGAAACTGTTTTCGCATTAGGACACTAAAATTCAGGTCAATAATCAGTGAAATTGACATTAAATGTGACAGATTTTTAAACAAGTTTAAGAAAACTCTTCACATACATTTTCTGCCCATCACAGAGCTCTCTGTATTAGAGTTCCTTTACTCCACAGCAGCTCGTGCTGTGTGATCTCCTGGGTAATCATTCAACACCCTTAAAAAGGCTGATAAAAGCTAAAGCTGCAAAATAAGCTGCAAATTTGTTTTATGGACTAATATCCTTTTGGGAATAAATAAAATACATTCTCTCTTGGAAGCCACTATACTGTAGTTTGCTCTCTTTTACAGTCAAGAGAAAAGGGCAATTTTTTCAAACTGTATTAAGTCTTTTCATCTGTAGACAGTGCATCCAAATCCCCCTTCAAATAGAGGTTTTGTTTAGACTATTTAAATGTCATGACTGAAAAAAATGGTTTAGTTAGAGAAAAAACAAAGTCAGAATTATTTGCTCAGTAAGACAGTACTTTATTATTTCCTAATTTCATTACATGATGATATTTAGTACATATTGGGGGGGGGGGGGGGCTGTATTAACAAAAGTGTCTCAATAGATAAACAGTAAAAGACAAGCTTCTCTTACTGCTCCTGTATATTCCTGCACCTCTTATGAATAGGGGCCCCCCGAGTATTCCCGTTTTCATTATCATTCACACGAGACAATCAAACTCACACGTAGTGGCACAGTAATAGTTTGCAGCGCCTGGCAGGGTGGGGCTGCTTCCTTCTGCTTGAAATAGTTGCATTTTCTTCTAGGAAAAGTGTAGGCTCCCTACCTCCACCTATACTGAATTAGGGTCCTGATCCTGCAAACAACAGCCTACGCCTCATCGTCTTCTGTTCCACAGGATTACACGTTATATTTGTGCATTCACATGCATCATTTTCTTACACTGCAGAACACTAGAACTGGCTTTGTTGTTATGCACAGTTCATGCTTTTCAGTCAAGATTCAGTCAATTAAGCATTTTTTTTTTTAAAGGTAACTAATTCTTTGAAACTTTTAATAATGTAAAATATTTTCAGCATTCTGTTTAAATACTACTTCCTCAAGATACTCTGAGTCAAATATATTTGAGTTTTATTAAAACAGAATTATATATAATCAAGGAAAACAGACTTTTAAAACATGGAAAGAGAAATGTCAGGCCAAGATGAATTGCAATATTGATTTTGTGAGGATAAATGGTTTTTGTAATATTAATATAGAGAAACCTTTATTACATTGACTCTCTAGGTGCAGTTAGAGCCTCTCCAGCAATCTGTTTAAAATCTTCATTTTTCATCCTTATGGGAAAACCTCACTTGCTAAATGGATTTCATAAACAGTAATCTGTCAAGATATATATATATAGATAAACAATTTGTGATGTTCATTGACCAGTTCATTATAGTAAACAATACAGAGGTAAAGCATTTCAAATGCGTACCAATGCCCACAACCATTACAGATCTGTTCAGACCACTGCAAACATCCAGCATCTCTAATTCTTTAATTGCTGAGGGAATTTTCCCGCTTCATAAGCTGAAATGCATTAAAAAATGTGGAGTTCCTGTTTTATCTCAAAAACATCGCAAAACAAATCAGCTTACATATACGTTCCTCCGAGAGCGGGAGAATTTTAAAGCCTCAAATGCTCTGTGTGTCACAACCTTTGCTGCTTTTCTGCTATTGTGCCAAGACAGACATGTCTTTGCCGCTACAGATAGCTCATATCCTTTTCCTTCTGTAACCACAGTGTCCTTATAAGGCACTCGGAGCAAGGATGGTTTAAATGACTTTGCAACTTTACAAAGAAAGAAAAAGCACGTTACTCTCTTTAGGAAGGTATTAACAGTTAAAGAAATGGATTAAAATAGAATAACAACTAAAGAGCCGGATTATCATTTTCAGTGGATCAACGTTTCCATCTGAGGAGCAGAGGTACCTTGTCCAAGTAGATGCTAACCAAAAGGAAGCCAAGCATGCGCAACACAAGTTAATCACGTTAATGTACTGCTGGAGCAGTCTTCAATACTGTCATGAGGATTAAGAAGTATTAAGGCATTAAAGCCAACTCTGATTCAAATTCCAGAACTGTAAAAACTTTCTATCTTTGCAACAAAATCTGGATCTGGATAGTTCTAGATATTTTCTAGGTATTTCCACATTTTGAATCTCTGAAGATAGCTCAAAATGCAGGTAACTCAAGGCCAATATCTAGTTCAGGAAAGCTATTGCTTGACACAGTCACAAACCTCTCCATCACCTGCTAAAACTGAGGGGGGGAATCTATTCCAAGTAACTAAAAAAAAAATCATTAATAATAAGGAAAAGATATTTAAAAGGGAACTTCAGTATTACACAGATTTTATTCCTTACCATTAGAAATGACAGGAAGTGAAAATAGGAAGTCCTTATTCCTACAGATTACTTTTATGGCTATTAGCAGATGCCTCTGTGACCCACAAGAATAAAAAATAATTTTAGAAATCTCCTAATGAGTGACAGTAACATAAAAGTTAAAGTAAAAAATCTGCAGAATAATGTCAAATATATGCAAGACGACACTGATAATTCAATGCCTAAAAGCATATCTACCCCATACTTGCTGGGGGAAAAGAGCATGGGGAGGGGAACGTTATACAGATTTTCCTGCTGTCTGTGGTTTGTTGTTTTTTTAAAGGCAAAACCACTAAATATAACAAAACAATTTAACACCATCAGTCTGCATGAAAATATGATAGCATTAGAGCTGTGCAATCTTTCTGGACAATATTTAAAAGGAAATTGAGATTGTGGGGATTAAGCAAGAAAGATGATGCTGGAAAAGAAAGATAGAGCAATAGTTGGAATAACAATGCACTGCCTATAGATATATTTTCCCCCTTACATTCCAGGAAATATATCCATATAATTTCAGCGTACCTAGAGGCCCCAGGCTACATTAGATAAACAATTTACCCTGTGGCACATAACTAAGTACTGAAAAAGAATACACTGCTTCAGAAAAACAGATTTTTAAGAGGAAAGGTGCTGTATTTCTACTGCTGCTGTTAAAAGAAATTTGGAAAGACAGAGATATCTCAATTTTTACTACTTCCCCCCCCCCCCCCCATCCCATTAAAATGTCTTCCTGAAATCTTCAAAAGCATTCACAGGTTATAAGAATGGCACATTACCTGCATTTTAATAGTCAATGATTAGCACCTCAGAAACCAACACATCTTACTGAAGATGCAGAGAAAATATAGAGAACCAATTACCAAATAGCTATAACATTAGATAGCATTAGCCTTATATAGTTTTCATGTTGTTTCTACCTAAGTCTGTGGCAAAACTATTTTCTTCAGCTCATGGAAGCACAGATGGTTGCATGATGTACCATACGTAAATCAGAGTGCACACATGAATTCAAAGGATTAATGTAACGAGAGCACATCTTTCCATTGTCACTGAAACCTTTTACTATGAGAAAAATGTAATGAGAACGTTATAAGTGACCTGTAAAAAAGAAACACTCACCTCCCTGTGACAGAATCAAATCCAAAATAAAGTTCTTTGCAACGTTCACACGTCTGTCCTGTTACAGAGGCATCTTGGCAAATACATTGGCCAGTTAGTCTATCACAGATCTGATTCACTGAACCAGCTATGTGGCACAGGCATGGCAGACAGCCAGTGACACTGGATGGAGAAAAATAAAAACCTAGAGAAGAAAGGCATTTTCAGAATAGACTCTATGCAAAAAGTGAACATAGTAAGATTATTATTAACCCGTGTATAATCCAGGATGAAACAACAGAACTAAAGCTTAGGAAACACACACATCAACTCAAAGCAATATAGTCTTCCTGCAGAGCTGAGCTTCTAAATCTTCTCATTGGCACTTTGTAAAGCTATTATTCATCCTCCAGTTGCCAACTCTGACTTTTTTATTCTCTCTCTTCAGAGTTTATTTTAGACAGAACAAATGCAAAATAGGGGGAGTACGTTAACATGTCCGTAGGGAAAGTAAAGACCCAAGGACACGAGAGGTACTAATGAGTGCACCGAATGCAGTAGGAACATAAAAAAATAACATGCAAGAGCAGACATTTGTCCTTTCTTGTCTGGGATCTCATCTCTGACAATGGCCAGCTGCAAAACACAAGAAATGCATGTATTTCCCTAAGAAAGTCTTTTAATGTTTCTCAACCAGTGGTTGGCTTAATCCTTGAAACATGAGGCAATTTCTTAGGCAAACTTACATTTGATGAGCATTCCAGGGTCTGTGAAAAATTATATTTTACTCCTCCTCAACATATAGCTTCTATCCTACACAAATATTTTTACAGAAATTAATAAACTGATGAAAAAAAGTTACTTATCTGCTACTTAAAAGCCTTCATTCTGAACCCCGTCCTTCTGTTCCTGTATTATTTCCAATTATGAACTGAACCATTCACTTCACCTTTCCCCACAGTATCTTTGGTATGCTTCTGCTATACTATCTTCCATCCGATTGGCCTCACAAGCAATCTTTATCTATGCAAGTCTCTAACCCATTACTGATAAATACAGTTAGATAGAGTTTGTACACCTCTAATCTGGTCATTGAAGAACTAACCCATTATTCACAGCCTTGCCTGAAATTCCAAAGAGCTTTTAAGCACATTTTTTTAATGATCCTGTACCACTT
This sequence comes from Grus americana, assembly GCF_028858705.1. NCBI lineage: Eukaryota > Metazoa > Chordata > Aves > Gruiformes > Gruidae > Grus > Grus americana. The sequence goes on from NC_072854.1 coordinate 102,851,749, forward strand.
GCATAATCTGTTTTGCTATCTACGAACTTCTTCCTTTCTTACTAATTTCTTTTCTGTATGCTTGATCAGAAAACAATTGAATTAATGGCATACCAGTAAGAAATATAATTGCATAATTTGCCAAAATTATTTTCTATATTTACCTGATTATTAACAGATATTTCACCGGGGTTCTCACAGAAATTGTTCTGCTTTTTTTTTTGTTTTGTTTTGAGTGGCACAGTTGATTAAAAACGTAGCAACAAGTATGAGTTCTGCAAATGATGGTGGTGACAGCATTAACTGGCACTTGTCAGCTGCAAATACCTATTTTTGAATATCAGTCCTAAGACAGGGCCATTGATAGGAGTTTCTGTCTCTGTCAGCTGGTTAGTATTAATTACTATTGCACGACTTCAATAGAAAACTTTGAACTGTTACTCAGATACGCAGTATTTGCACAGACTTCTCAGACACCCCTCTCTCTCTCCAGTTCAATCAGTTTCTTCTTAGTCATGTTCTCAATGTACCCAATCTTTTTTGCTGTCCGACAACTTTCTGATGTCCTGCTTTATTATAAAGAGTCCCAAATTGTATTGTAACATGTCATATCGCCCAAGGCCTTATTATTTATTTTGTCTTACAAGAGATAGCTTTATATATACACCCCTAGGGTGGTATTCTCTGTCTTCGCAGCAGTGTTGCGCTGTGAGCTCATATCCAAATAGCAGAGGAACTAAACAAATTGAAAACATTAGAATTTTACTGCTCAAATCTTTGTTCAAGTTTAGCCTCTGGTCCTCAGTGAGATAAATCTCAAGTGGACAGTGAAGTGATATCAGTCTCCAGTTAACATACATTCGCATCATAAAAAACCATGCTGTTGGCACTTTATTCCAGAGAGGCCCCGAACTGAGCCACCACAGAGACCGAATAGCTTCAAGTTATTAGTGAGGCAGCATGTATTATCTCATACTGCAGTTGTCTGCGCAGTACAGTGCCCATCCTGTGCATAAATAGAGGAGACCATTTCCCAGCAATGTCACTCTTGAGCACAATGAACGACTCCACTCAAAGAACGTAACAGGCAGATGGGAAACAACTTTAAGCCTGGACTCCTGCAGAAGGTCAAAGCACTTCTTCAGAACCCAGTTTATCGTTGCAGTGAGTGATAAGCACTCAGGCTAAAACAGATCCTTGTTTGCCTGAAATTTTGCATGAAACTAATGTCTAGAAAAGACTATAGTGGGTAAATAAGCACATCTCTAGAAATTCATTTTAGCTGAGCAGGATTGATCACTACAGCATATATTGCTTTTGTCATAGCAGTGAAAGTCATTGTTGTAAAGAATCTATACCTTAATATTAAACATCCTGGCTCTCCTAATGTTGTACCGCCTAAACCACTGCAGAGCAGTGAAAGATTGGGTATGATTTCTTTTTTATAATAATCTTTTAGAAATGCTCTAAAAGTTTAGCTAAGTTGCTGGATACTACCACAATTATTATTTTTTTCAGAAGTAGCAAGTAAAAATTTTTTTAAAAGTAGAAGTGAGGGATAGGAAAATGGAAGAAAGTCCTTCCTCAGCTAATTTATAAGTAAATTAACATGATTAAATTGTAGACAAAAAGAGAAGAGACACTGGATTACAAATTTATACTGTTTGTCATAACAGTTATTATTATTTACTTCCACCACCTAGAATTTGGCAGGAAAGAGTAAGCAACAACTTAATGCAAGCTTAATTTACAGCAAGGTTAGAAGGGCTCATAAAAGTTGCTTTATGAATGATCCACTGTTGTATAATAGAGCCAATTTCCAATTTTAAGACAGCCGCTGCAAATCTCTACAAGATCTACATATATAACTAGTATTATGCTTATTCTTTTTCAGATTTTTTTTTCAATTCAGCCATAACTGATCACATTTGTCAATCAAACATACTCTTCAAAAGGAAGAATGAAAGTCATAGCAAAGTATTCAGCTTCCTTTTTTTTAATCTTACTCTTTCTCCCACTGTATAGCTCATGGAAAGGAAACACCCGAACAATTCCTTAGCACTTTTACATGCTTACCAACTATAGCAGTAATGCTTATTTCTTAATCATAGTCTGCGCTTTGAAATTCACAGTTAACAACACTGACAATGTTGTCACAACATACTTCACATTTTTCTGGCCAGAAAGAGAGGTAGTACGTAGACAAACAGTCAGTATTGGTGCCTGGCCACATAGCCTACACTGCTGGTTTACATCTTTTCTGTACTATGTACTGTTCTGTGAAAAGCTGTAGTCACTGAGTAAAGAATTTACAAAATGCCTTTTTTTTTTTTTTTTTTTTCCCCAGCAGTACATGGCACAAATCCCAGTCAGTGTGGCACCACAGTCCTGGAATGAGGCAGGGACAAACTGTTCACAACTATTTGGGGGCTGGAAAGATCCGTTTTCTATCACTGCAACCTAGGACATCCCAAAAGCAAGTCTATATACAAGGTAAAACTGCTCTTTAATTTGGTTTCATGTTAGAATCAAGTGTTCCTCACTTTGCATACACCATTAGTTTTAAAAAAATTAAATGCACAGAAATCTACCAAAAATGTTACTTATATGAGAACAAACTGGAAGACAGCAGGTCATAGATACAGCCTAATAGATGAAACACATGGCTGAATGCTCTAGAAGGAGATTTTTTTTTTTTATTTTTTTAATTTTTAAATTTAATTTCCTTAAGTTACATCCAGTTTGAATTTTTCTCCACTGGCAACTCTTCCTGCATTAAGATTTTCATAATTTTTGGCAACCTTTCAAATTTTACAAAAGCACACAGATGTGCTACAATAGGATGTTATTTTAAATACCACTAACTATAACAGACTTATAATTACACAGAATAAAAAAAAAAAGGACATATGACCTGTATCCCACTAAGGAAACTTGGACCACAGATTTGAAATGTCCCAACAGCCTAAGAAGTCCTCGGTATGTTTTTAGGGCTCTCAGTTTCAACTAATGAATTGTGTGCTTTTAATTAGGCTGTGTTGGCTACATATATGCTTGGAGTAGGCTTTCTTATCTTTGTCCTAACACAAAGCCATAGGACATGTTTAGAGTACTTGAAACCAGTTAAACTCTTCCATACTTCTACAACTTAATACCAGTATTACTAGCAGGTTATGCTCACCTCTGTTTTACAGAAAACTCTCCCCTTTGGAACATACTAACAAAGAATATTTATATAAATTTTGATTTATTAAATGTCTAAATGAGCTCATACTGGGATCAACATTAAAATGTCCGCGAAAATACCGTAGTATGCTGTGCTACACTAGGAGCAATACGATGCTTTTACAAAGATAAGGACTTACACTTTCACCTGCAGAAAAGAGCTCAGTGTTCAGCACATACATGCTTACACTTATTACTGAGAAAATTTAAAAATCATTCTTACAGCAAGATTTTATTTTTTTTTTAACAGGAACTACTGTGGAAGTATTCCTTTGAGTGCCATGGAAGCTTTTCTACAAACCAGTCTGTTCATACTATCAATTAAACCTTTTTAAACCATTTAGTTCTGCATAAACCCTGGCCTTTCTTTTTCAAGGACAAGGGCGGTCACTGACTCGGGAAGCCTTGACATCACTCCTCTGCCGATCTCTGATTAAGTGGCTGCTGTAGAGGGTTAGCAGGTCAAATAGCACTGGAGGAGGAACTAAGAAAAACAGAATGCTGCCTTATTTATTAGTATATGTACCTAAAATAATTTAAATGGAAGTATTTTTAAAAATACTTAATGGAGGTTAAGCAGCTTTTTTAACCTCTGTTCAAATTATTGAATGGCATATTAAAACCAATGGAGCTATAATGTACCTTTTAATGTGACCTGCTACTTTAATAAATTGCATATGTATTTAACTTGAACTAAATCTATCTGTTTAATATTATTACTAAGGATAGGTTAACATTACCTATAGTTTCACTTTACCCACCTACTCTTTGAAACAAAAACATTAAAATATAACTACAGAGTTTCCCACTTATAATGAACATTTAAACTCTATTTACAGTAATATGGTACAAAATCTTGAATGGATACAGAGCAACTGCAGTATCACCTGCTTGTAGGACTGAACTGTAAGCAGTCTTGTGAAAGCCAGCACATCCTCAACACAGCAAGGCAGGTGAATGCGTTTTAAGCGGCACGTTTGCCAGCTTCATCAAAGTTTAAGCAACCATCTCTGTACCTCCTGCCATGCTCAGCTTTATGCACCAAGTGCCCTTCCTGAAGAGCTTGCACTCTGCCTTCCAAATCCACATTTTGTGTTATGAGGATAGCTGCTGTTCACCTAACTATGCTAGTTTCTCTCTTATTCAGTGAGTGGGCCATGATTATTTGTATATTTTCTCAATATCTAGAAGAACCAGGCCTAACCTTATTTTGGACATGTTGAAACTGCAGTAATAACACAAATTACACAACCTCTGGCAACAGAATAAATATTTGATGGCGATCAGGACATTAATACTTCCTTCTCACTCACACAGTCAGGAAGAAATGGAAAAACAATTAATAACAAGTCAGAGACACGTCAGGCATGAAGCTGTCTAAGTACATATTAAAAACTACAGGAACTATGACGATATTCAACAAAGCAAAACTTACTGTAGCAAAGAGATCGTCTTCCGATTTCCTTACCTGGTTTACACTCATCACACCTCCTCCCCTGACGCTGAGGCAAACAGACACACTGTCCAGAAACGTGGTCACAAACCGTTCCGGCCAGCGTGCCCAGAGCATCGCAGTCACAAGGCTGGCAGCCGAGGAGGTTGCTCACGCTAAGGTTGTACGTATGAAGCACGCACTGATTGCACTGAAGGCCAGTTACACCAGCTTTGCAAGGACACTGTCCTGTTGATTTGTCACAGAGCAGGGCGCCATTCAGTGTACCTGCCTTATCGCAGTTACATGGCAGACAAACAAAGGAACGATTTTCCTGGACTTTGTGGTAGCCATCTAGGCATTCGTCACATTGTCTTCCTCCAACATTTGGTTTACATGCACATTGCCCTGTCTTCTCATTGCACACAGTTCCAGAAAACGACCCTGCAACATTACATTCACAAGCCTTACAACCAGTCACATCCAGCCCATAAAAGTCGTCGATGCAGGTGTCACAGCGAAGCCCTTTCACTCGTTCTTTACAATTGCACTGCCCGGAGAGAGGGTTGCAGAACTGGTTCACTGAGCCGTGGCTGTTGCACCAACAAGGCTCGCATCCATCTTCATTAGAATATCTGAGAGCTTTAAATCCAAAATTGCAACTATCACACCTAAGACCTGGAAAGAGAAAAGGTATTAATAAAAAAAAAAAAAAGCTGAAAAGCTATTCAATTTTTAAAAAGGGTAAGTATACTACACTTGAAAAAAAAAAAAAAGAGAAGGGAAAGGAAAGGACTAACATTCTTCACCAACATAATTAACAGGAATGACGGGGCTGCACAAATCGGTTGAATAACAGTGACATCCCAAAAATTTGTTTACTTTTCCTATTTGTTTCAAAGCGATGCGTTTCTGCTGGCTTCTCATTACAATTTAAGATACTTCTGCAAGAGATTCTTTGTAACTTCTAAGACAAACCAGAATTAATCTCTTTGTCCCCCAGAACAGCACCTGTTGCACAATCAATGCTTATGTGACCTCTTCACCCTATAGTGTAGAAATGCAATATGCAGGGAATTGCACTGGGCTCTCAAACTGTTCTGATAACAGATTCATATATTATATTAAAAACATTAAATATACTGTAGGACACACAAGTTAGACTAATTACAATGAATGATTTACTTTACACTATACTTCAGTTACATTTATGTTAGTGTTTATTGTTAGCCCTTAAAGAAAATGTTTTCCATAATCCAAAATGAAATATTTTTATCGAAATGTATGATTTAGTTAACTCCTGCAGTACATTAAAATCTAAACTGTTTTCTTCATACTTCATCTTGCAGTTTTATTAGCTTTGTTTTCAAAGTCATCGCCTGCTTTATCCCTGCCCCAAGGGATGGCATTTGTATTTTCGTTTATAAAATGTACATTGCAAGAAAGCAAACTAGATTATTATGTGAAAAATGCTAATTCACAGTTATGTATTTTCCCTTGCAACTGGAAAATCCCTCACTATGAAGCCGTCACTTAATTGTTGCATACGGAAAAATATAAATACAATATTCTAGCAAAATATTGTCATCATTTAAAAAAATTGAAAACCATACACAAATACATCTAGCAACTTACATGTAGAAAAATAAAACTAAAAATGGTAGGAAATGCATTATACATGTGGTAAAAAACTCAAAAACTCCAACAGAAGGCAAGTTCCTTTAACAGTGATGAATGACTCACCTAAGGCATATCATTTAATTTCAATAAGGAAAATAAAAAAGGACCACTATTGCTGCAAATTTTAAAAATAACTGTATTGTTAACAAGAATTATGACTCATTTTGAACTATTAAAATTGGTCTACATGGATTCATATCATATCAGTTTTAAAAATATGCGCAGTGCTTATTTGAATATGCCATACATATTCCTGACAGGTAATCTATTCCTAACGATACTGAGGAAGGCCTACAGGGCATCACATTCAATGTTAACAAGTACAGGGGAGTTAGCACGCTTGGCATTTAATTCACATTCTTCTACCTTTTTATTCTAGATGAATGACCTACTTTAATAAAATTATTGGTGCTAATGTATTTTACTGGTGATAGAATCATTAGTAAGATTTAACAGTTGTGTTAACTCTAACAGTTCATGTTTCATAACACCGCAATCCATAGTTGCATTTTTCTGTTATCGTGTTTGTTTAAATAGATAAAACGGCAATAGACAAATTGCTCTAAAAACCAATTTAGAAATCCAAAGAGGAAAGCTCTTTGTTAAAGTTCGCTGCACACATTCCAATATACAGAAGCTTATTTACCATTGGTTTGGAAAACAAAAAAAAAGAAAAAAAAGAAGCCTGTCTGGAAAGAATTAGGTCTTTATCCTGCAAACAAAAACTTGCATAACTACAGCCCCCCACCACGGTTACAGATAAATTTACAGAAAGCACAGATTTACACATTTTTGTATTACTGTTTCAGTGGAAATAAAAATAATTCTTATTGTTTTCATCAAAGGGAGGAAATATTTAAAAAAATAGGTAAACAACGAAAGACGTGAGAACCAGGCTGTGCATTTCTGGTATACGAAACTTCCACTGAGTTAAGAAAGGTTTTCACAGATACAAATGCAAAATGTAGGCAAAGAATATATAACGTATATAATTAAGAATGCTCTGAAGTCCTTTTTATCAAATGTAGAGAGGGGGTTTAAGATGCACAGAGGTTTTGGGGTTTTTTTTTACTGTTAGCACTCTTTTTATCGTGTGGAAAACACAGGTACTTGGCATTCCACAAGAAAGAGAACAGAAACTATTCAGGCTTATGTCTGTTTAGAGTTATTTTCATTATTTGTTGTTATTTTGTATTTGGTTTTGGAAATTAGAAGAAAGAAGAAACAAAGACTTATTACAATATTACAAATATGTCAATATTCACAAGTCAGTGAGTTATTAATTAACGTATACTTGAACATTGTTAATATAATCCACAACCATGGTTAGCTAAAGAAAAAAAATATATTCTTAATTGTGGTAATAACAAAGCAGAAAAAGATCTTTTTTTTTTTTTTTTTTTGGAGACATATGTATAGTCTGAGACATGTACAGTTACCATGCAAGGCTCACTTTATCAGGAAATTCTCCTTGCATAATATTCCCATACATCAACATTTCAAAGTGTATTATATATACTGTGTATTTTGGGCACTTGATAAATTTTGTCCTTATGTGGCTGTGGCTCCCCTCAAATATGCTGGAAGTAATAAATTGCTATAATCAAATCTAATTTCTGAAAAATACCTGTGGGAGTAACAAACAAAAAAGCAAGTCTTGTAAAAAAAATGATAAATAACACAGAAGGTAGCAGTTTATTATAATCAGCTTGGCATTGAATTACAAAATTAAAATTATGTGGCCCTTGATAACTAACCCTAGCTATGTACATGATCTATGGAATTATGTTGCCTTATTTTGCATTTCATAGGAACAGTTCAAAGAAATATAATAGAAAAAAATGGATAGATTTATCACAAAGGACCCTGTAGCACAGAATATTTTGAGAAAAAAATCCATTTATTTTGGTCTATTAAGAAAACTAGCATGGAAACTATTTGCTTAGAACTCATTAAGTATAAAACATTTTGAAAAAGTGTTAATTTCCTAAAAGAAACATCTATGCAGTAAGCAAATTACATTATTTCTGTGACTTATTAGCATGGAGCTGTGTAAGCTAATGTAGCTATGCCGTAAAAAAACTTCTAAAGGGTTGATTAAACTAAGCTTCAAGCTGTAGTTTGATAGAATTATTAAATTAATAATTTTTCAACAGTTAATTTCATTCATTTTTATAATCTGCCTTCAGCAAAGAAGTTGACTATACCTTTCATTTAGAAATCAAGTGTGTTTTATTTCCAGAGATAACAAGAAAAATGGCTCCAAACTCTTGCATTGCACATACCAATAACATTTGCTTTGCACTTGCACTGGCCTGAATTTTGGTGACAGGTAATATCTCCATTGACTGTCCCAGAGGTATTACAGTTACAGGGACTGCAGCCATCAGGGTTTGACTGTTGTAGATTGTAGAATCCTTCCTGGCACTGATTGCATTGTCTGCCAGACACATGTCTCTTACAATTACACTGGCCTCCAATCTAGAAAGATACAAATTATTATAAAATGATGAACATATCTATTTTTAGATGATACACTCATTAGCAACAAGAATGGGAGTATGAGTCGGGGAGGAGAAAACTTTAAATGGAACAGAAAAAAAATAAGCCTGTGCAACATATACTTTAACTTGTTGAGAGAGAGAAAAAAAGAGATATATTAAACAGAGTGTAACTATTGAATTTTTAAATACAGTTTAAAAGTCCTGTTCTTTCAAAACAGAAGGAAAAAAGATGAGTAAACAATGTGGCAATAATTACCATCTGGACACAGAAAACTGCAAAGAATAATTACAAAATTGCATTGTAGAAATGATGACTTCTATTAAAACAAATTACTTTTTTGTTTCACAGTTACTACAAAACACTATCATTTTCAAAGGTTAAGTTTTGCATTTTTTTGTTCAGACCATATGCTTATTTATTTTAATAAAAATGTTAGTTAAATAAGAACGAAGCAACGCTGAAAGATTTCCTTTCTGATTACTCATCCAAGATAAATTTTCTCTTCTTTTACAGAAGGATGTGACCCAACAGCTCAGTATCTGAAAACCTCTCCCTCTTTTTCTTGGTTCAGCTGAGATCCAAGTGTTTCACTTCAGTGGCAGGAAATAAAGGTCTTCTCCTACTCCCTAAATGGGTAGCATTGCTATTTGGAAGGAGTTGAGGCACCCTTTGTTATGCCCGGGCCATGATCTGCGATCCTGGATCTTGTACAAGATTAAGGGGCTCCTGGAAAGCTATCTCAATTTCAAACCTCTGAAAGCCAGAAAAAAACCCCAATTTCTATATTTATCCACTTTCCGATGTGGTGGGGAAACTGACCACACGGACAGGGCAATGACACAGGGATGGGGAAACGAATGGAAGACATTGGGTCAATACTGGTCATAGATGAGAGCAGAGAGTCAAAGCAATGCAGAGATGGCAGGAGATGTGAATTGGCAAAAGGTTTAAGATTCATAATCAAGGAACAAATCTTAACTTTTCTAACTCAGGTGTTCTGGGGAATACAGAGATGGCAGCAAACAAACTGTGTTCTAAGTAATTTTCTTTGGGTCAGTCTATGTTTCCCAGTGCAAATGTTTACAAATGTGAGAGGGTACAATCATTCAAAACCAGTTATTCATCTACAACATCAACAGCTGTAGTCCAATGTGCTTTGCTTTCAGTTAGCTACCAGAATAAAAAAATTCTCTTAACAGTTGTCTTTTTCATCTTCAATCTGAGTCAGGCAAAGCTGAAACAACAGGAGAGTCCTGTGGCATGAGAGATGAAGCTACTTGGATGTTCCACTTAAGTGTTATTATCACACCCTCCAATCTACAATGAAGATCTAAGCTTTATTAATAAAAGATAGAGTATTTCAACATCTAATAGTAAATTCTCAGTGCAGAAAACACTGAATGAAAGTTAGAGAAGCATGTATTCCTACCCCTTCCTCATAAAAGGACGCTGTAGTCCAATAAACCCTCTTCAGTATGCTTTCATGATAGAAATCTATTACTGATCTATCAGCCACATTTTTCAGGAAGATATTAAAAAGGTAAGAAAGCAATATTTTAGAAACAAAAGGCAAGACAACAGCAAGTACAGAAAGGTAAGAGAGACCACAGAAGCAGAAAACACAGCAACAAGGATTTTCAACTCCTTCCCTTTTAGACTGGATTTGATCTAGATATTTAGTTTATTATAAGAGACACCGTCATGCATCACAGCCATTCATCAGAGAATTCACATGTGAAAAGCAACTCTGAGTTTAATCCTAAATGAAGAAAAATACCTAGTTTAAAACATAACTGTAAAAGAAACATTGTGTGTTATTGATCATAGCATACTTAGATTACACAACAGCAAGCATTATATAAAAATACCTCTTTAGCACTCCACAGAACTCATATGCAAAAATACTTTAAAGTTACTCTAAAAGCTACCACATGAAGAAAAGAATTAGATGCTAAAAAAGTCATCTTCAAAAAGTGGAAATCAGATCAAAATAAGGAAATTAAAGAGAGGATAACCACCACCAAATTTTAAAACCAGATTAAGGCAATCCAAAAAAAACAGCTTTTAATGATCAACATGATTAAGGCATGAAGGAAAAATTTTTTTTTTTCAAATGTCAGAAACAAAGGAAGACTGCCGGAGAATCAGCAAGGGCAATAAATAATTAAGCTGTACGATTAGCAGATTCAGACTGGACATCAGAATTTTTTCACTAAGAGGTTAGCGCAGCATCAGTAACAGGTCTCCCAAAGGGGACGTGGAATCTCCATCCCCAGAAGTATCAGGACTCATCCAGGCAAAATCATGACTGATTGGATCTAGCGCTGACTACAATCCTGCTTTGAGCTGGAGCAGATGACCAGCTAATACTTCTATGATTCTGTGTAGCATTCAGGAAAGATAGAACCACAACAGAGATTGCAAAAAAAGTATTTCACAACTGTTCACTATGAAAGAGGTGCTACCATTCTATATTAGGAACAATTTTCAAGACCAGTTTCAAACTGAAATGTCAGAAGGAAAAGATTTCAGCAAAATTTAATCTGTTGAAAAGTGACTACACATGAGTCAAGAGTTCTAGATGAACTGAAATGTAAAATTACTTAGTTATTAATTGCTTAAATCAACCTCAGAAAAAGAGGAATAAAATTACAAAAGTTACATCAATCTCTTAGAAAGGCTGTAAGGAAGCTTCTGAGATCTACAGTCTAGTAGCCTTTTCCTGTACAGAGTGAATTAATAGAAATTAAAACATGAGCTTGATATATTGGAAAAGACTGGTACTTTTTTTGCAAAGAAAAATCATGCTTCATGATTCTACTGCATTTCTTTAAGTCAGCAATGTCTGAAAATATCGCATATATTGATCCAAATGGATGATCAAAAAGTCAAATTAATTTCTACATCAAGAAGCACAAACTTAACACCTGGGGAAAACCAATGCTGACTATGGGTAGACAGTGATGAGTCCAAAATTAGCTATTACCACTCAAGAAAGGAGCTGTTAAAGCTGCTCCATTCCCCCTAAAAATCATTTGAAAGCTCTGAGGCAGATAAAAAGGCAATAGGAATCCTGGAATTATTAGGAAAAGAACTGAAAGTTACACAGAAAATGTCATTCTGTCATAAAAATCCATTGTATATCAACATTTCACACAATTTGTATATCTAGTTACCCTCTCTAAAATAAAAGAGGTCACAGAGTGAGTAAAATAAGAAAAAATAAAAATAAAAAAGACTTTTCAGTGTGGAAAGAGATAACTAAGATGAAGGGAATACATGTCTATAAAATCATGAATGGCTTACAGAATTTATTATCCATTATTTCTCACAATATAAGAAGGAGAGAACACCCGGGAAATTATCAGAAAGAAAACTTTAAAAGAATGAAAAAGTACTTTTTCTATATACTTCAAGCATATAGAAGAATATACTTTTTTTGAAGTGCATTAAAACATGAGTTTGATTAATTCCATACATAGACACCAAACATGACAACACAGGAAACTCCTGAGTTCAGCTCAGGCAGTCCCAAACCCATAAACAACTAGAATCTAGAAAAGTATATCACGGAAGGATCATGCTGCTTAACATCAGCTTCTGATAACTATCAGAGAGGATACTGTGCTAAATGAAAGTCTTATTTCATCCAGTATGGCTGTTCTTATCATAAATACACGGAAACCCAAGTCTAATTGTGAGCAGATGGTAGCCATTTCCTGATGCAACAAGTGAAATGTGTAGATTACCACGTGCCAAGAGAAGCAATGAGTGCCAGTATCTTCAACATATTTTTAAGTGTCAAACTATTACAAGGAGCAGTAATTTCCATCCCATTCAGTTGCAGAAAATGTATGTCCCCAAACTTTCTCTTAATGGGGTAAAAAATTATGCCAGAAGAATAAATGTAACTCTTCAGAATGAGGGAGAAATAACTGGCCAGCCGAAGAATATAATTCATGTTTTCTCCAAGAACGAGCCAATGAAACCATTTGGAGATCTCCCTATATAAATTTCCTCCTACCTTGCTGTCATGTAGAAAAGAGTTTTCCATCTGTAATCAATAAAAGTGGCAACTGGTTTCCTGGCTCTAAAAAAGAGTGAAAGTCTTTCATGGCAGTCAGAGGAAGGTATAGGAAGCTACAATATTTGTTAAAGAGGAAGGCTTATCACATTGCTTCTTAATAGATCTGAACACGGGTTTCTATGTATCAGATTAGAGGGTATGTAAATAATCCACAGACACTCTTCTATAACACTGATTTCAGAGTCTTGGGAAAAAAAGGAGAAAGAAGACATTCTATAGACAAGACAAAAAGGAGCCTCTGATTGTATTCACAAATGACTATTTTGGTTTTGTCTTAGCTGTGTCTAGAAAACTTCCCGTTCTGCTGCTTCTGTCAACATCAGAAATCAAGATGAAAGATATCTATTGAAGTTTAGCCTCTGAAATACAGAATAACAAATTCAGTTATGTAACTCCACTTTAACTCTGCCTTCTATAGTAAGCATGGCATTATAAGAGACATGAATATCAGCTAATGGAAACATGCCAATGTTATGCACCTCATGTTACAGTTTTCATCTTTCGTATACTGCATACACTTCAAGTAGCTGTGCAGAATTTTAGAGAAAAAGTTGAGAAATATGCTTTAGACAAAAATAGTACATGGAGGGTGAAAAAAGTAGTTAAAAGTACTTGCAAAACCGGGAAGGTCTGTAGGGTTCTGTAATTGCTGCCCTGGATGCTAAGCTCTTCAATATTTTCAGTAGCAGGCTCTGAAGACAGAGGAGAGAACGTGCTTACAAGCCACAACGTGCACACAGCCAGCACCATCACTGCCCCGAGGGCACCAACCAGCCTTAATGGCCCTGAGCAGCCTCACCCCAGGCTTCCACTCTCTCTCTGCCCACAGCCCAGGAGTTCCAGGTAAGCTCCACTCTGGGCAGCCACTCCTCACCTGGGCACCCACATCTCACCTGGGCAATACCGCAGTTGTGCCTGTCCCCTGCCTCCTGGAGGGATCCCTTGGACTTAGGCTGCAGCCACATCTCCAGCCTCATCTCCTGCTGCTCAAGGCTGGACTCCCTGGATAGACCCTAGACCTGATTTATCACTTTGCCTTGCCTGGGGTTGTCGATGGACCTTGTTATGAGCACTTGGCCACGTTTCGATGCTGCGTGACCGTATCCTGGTCATGGCGGGCACTGCTGTGCTGGGATCACCCTCAGCGGGCTGATTTTCAACATCACTTTTACTCTGCACAAATATTCTAAGATCAGTAAAGGTGAAGTAAACGCAGAAGCTCAAAACACAACGCATAGCAAGGAGACAACAAACAAAGAAATTTTTTGAAGAAACAATAATAATGAAAATCATCTGGAAGTGACAGTGGGCTTCCACAAATTAAATATGAACAAGATTATACCACTACAGAAAAGGTAAATGTCATTCTGGGATGTACTAAAAAGGACTTCCATATTTAAGACATGAGAAGGAAAGGTAAAGCTTCAGCTCATATAGTTGAAGGGTATGACAAATTAGAAAAAGTGCCATAAAAAGCAATAAAAATAATAAAGACGTTTTGAAAATAGTTTTAAAGAACTGGGACTTGAGCTAAAAGAGAAAAGCAAAATTAAGGTACATATGGACTCTCAAGTTCATATGAAAATTGGTTAACTGTATAAATTTAGGGAAAAAATTAATTTGGGGAAATTTAGCTCAAAAATGGGGGGAAAAAAGGAAAAAATATCTTTAATTTCTCTGTACAGACAGAGAAGCACCAAAATAATCCAGAAGCACTGTGAAAAGCTTGGCAATGGATACTGATACAATGAAATTGTACAAATTGATAAAGGTTTATAACGGTACAGAAATAGGTGTACCACAAGTTGTAATATGGAAATCTACATCACAGCCAGAAGAACAAACCTTTTCTATAACCACATAAAAATCTAAGTGAATTATGAAGCTAGGGGGATTTTATTATTATTATTTCTGTAAATCTAGCTTACTCTGGAAACAATGGTATCATTGAGAATACTGGTAGCAGTTGTGCACTGGAAATATTTCTGAACCTTCCGTTCCTCTTCCCCCCCACCCCCCCATCCAACTGCTACCTGTCATTTAAGAAATAGACTTTAATTATGCTGGTTATAGCAGAGCAGAAAGCAATCTGTTCTCCTGTTGCTTATGCCTGACAGGCCTGGTTCTGACCCAAAAGGTAAGGAGACAGAAAAAGGCTGTCTATGAACGTGACCATCTTGGTACTAAATCACTTATGGAAAATATGTGTCTGCAAAAATGAGTCTAGCCAAGCATTACTACCAAGTGGTGGTGCATCTTGGGGCCTCATAATTACAATTGTTATTTGATACCGAAAAAATCACTGATGCCAAGTTAGCATATATCTCTGTGTCATTTATAATTTATGTATGAAATACACATTAGTCACATATCCTTTAACGTAAAGGGTTGTAAAAAGTATGCAAGCAATTTCCTCCTGCACAAATCACAGCTACAGCATCATTGTCCTTAATCAGGAAGCAGACTACCTTTTTTGAACTTTAGATATACCTAGCAATTCACATGCCCTTAGATTGTATGTATCAATACCACTCTTTAATTGGGGGACACTAATCTAACTCATCACATCTAGAATCACAAATTCAAAGAGGATCCTATTCAGGAAGCCTCCCAATGTCCAGTTACTAAACTCATGTAAGGACTTAAGAAGAGATTTAAGTACTCAGGACAAAGGGTGACATATTCCAAATAATCGTCTTGATTATTGTTTAGGGTTCCACAAACTAGCCATAGCAGTCATCTAGTAGATATTCAACACGTACATATCACGGTCTCGGAAATGTATCTTCTGACTACTTAAAATCTTGTTGACTGTATGTATTCATGAAATATAACATGGAATTTGCTGGAAAAAAAGCTGGTCTAAGCCGTTCTGAAAGTTAAATCATCTTTTTCTCCTTCGATATCACTATAATTTCCCATAGCTATTCTTTGATGTCTCTAATAGAAGAAACATACTGCCAGAAACAAAAATCAGAAAGTATCTCCAATTCTGGAGAATAAATATGAAATATGGCTTGAAGTTACTAAATAAAAAACTAAAGCTGACACTTTCTGAGTTTCTTTTACCAAAGTTAACTTCTGGTTTTAAAGCCCAAAACTCATGATAAAAACCCCTTTTGTGATTGGCTGAGCAAGACTAATTTCAATTATTTACTCTCTATCAGGACAGAAGCGCCTTCCGTTGACCAGCTGGCAACGCCCTGAAACTTACATTTTAAGACCTATGGGTATATACAGGTCCTGCATGAAATTCTTTCTGTTCATCCAACCATTGCTGGCTTTGCAATTAATCGCTACCGATCTCAATGTTGTGCCTTTTTGATATAAATGCTAATCACAGACTTCTCACTATGTTCTTACTTGACGTAAATCTGGCCAGGACCCCAGCATTCAGTTGACTGCAATCTCAAGAAGTGAGAGAGGGGAGCAAGTGAGCTGAGAACTTAATTTTTCCTTTTCTTCAGTTTAGGAAATGAGAACTGTACGGTGTGCTGGCTCATACACATAGGTTAATGGTCTGACCACCAAATACCTGAGAGTATTCTCAATATGTTAGCTTTGGGAACTAAAAATTGAATAAGCAGCAATAATGAAGTTCCTTTTCACTCCCCTGCTATCTCTTCTTGCCATCACATACAATGACTTTCAAAAAGGCAGTAGCTTTCTACTACTTCTGCTCAAAACGTAAAATGAGGTGTTTACCTTCTGCCCATGACACTTGAACGGGTGGGAGTGGACCAAATCCCCCAAATAACTTGACAAACTATCACAGAAAACCACCATTTCCATGGTATAAAACCCATCGGAAATGAAGCCAAGGAATTGTTTAACATAAAAAGCTCATTTTCCTTCATTTTATCAATAAGATTAAAGGCCTTCCATGAAGGGAAACCCAGGATTCAGAATACACACAGTGTTTTATAACTTGATTTTTTTTTTTTATGGACTCCTTTGTGCACATGAGCTTGTCATTGACAAGCTTGCATCCTTTATATTCCTCATTCTATTTGATATATCTGTTGACTGAAATGCCCTTAATTAACTGCTTTACGTACGTTCTTTCCCTTGTAACACACATTCCAGTTATTTATTTATTGTCAATCACAATAAGGGGGTTGAAAACTGTGTAGGTGGAAAAATGAGAACAGAGGAATACTCATTCTAATTTTAGATCAAAAAATTATCAACTCAGAAATAAAATTATAAGAAATAAAGGTGCTAATTTGGTTTAAAATACATATACATACACAGCTACTAGCTAGCTTTTCCGTTACGTATAAAAAAGTTAAATCAAACATTCGAAATTCTGAGAGAAAAAAAATGAAGAAATTCAAAAGACCAATATTTAGGGAGTGTACAGAAAGGTGAAATCTAAAGCCTGTTCAAAGGCTTACTTGGTAGCACTGGCATCTATGTTTTCATTTGACTCCTCAGAGAAACCAGTAACTAACATTTTGTTCATCATCATGCCTTCGAGTTTTCTTGCAACACAATACAGCTGCCACCTTGGCAGAAGGCAATTAAGTCTTTGCAACTCTTAACAATATCCTCTGCAGTAAAGTACAGCTTCTTTGCACTGATAAGTATATGATATCTATTTATTTGCACATTAAGAGTAAATTTTTAGAAATCAGCAAAAGATGAGTAAAAGAAGATGCCTAAATTCACTGAGATCAGAATGGTACTTCCAAAGACTGGGTAAAAGCAATAGCAGAGCTTTCAGCTTCGCCTAGAAACAAATGCCCTGGAAAAGAGTGCTTTTTTCCACACCATTGTATATGGCATATTATAATAGAATCATGAAAGGACTACAAACTGCTGTGCCTGATTGAATATGTAAGCATTTGTAGAGCAGTCTGGGTAAAAAGCTGCACAGGAAAATGAGTCAAGGATTGTGGTATAAGGGCCAGAAGAAATTAATCTCCAGCTCTCCATACAGAGCAAGAATGATCACATCAGCAGTATTCTGGCAGAATTTTCTCATGTGTGAATGGTTAGAGAGAAGGGAAGAAGGCAGCCAATCCTTCTTTCACTCTCATAAAACTCAGGCACCTCAAATAATTCATCTGGACTTTTTGATTGTTTGAAATATTTTGTGATGAACATTTGCAAAGAGGATGTGATCAATGTGTATCTTTTCTACACCGATCAGGTGTCAATAACTAGCACAGAAGTGGACAAATTTTATCAGGCTGTAGCGATTCTCTCTTGTACCCACCAGCCTCAAGGGAAGACCCCTCTCTGCAAAAAAGGTCTAATGGATTGCTCATGGATGTGCTGCTACACCTGTCTTCTAAAATCCCACCCATTACTATAAGCTATAAAATTATAATTTTGAAGGTTTTAATAAGTTAGTTTGCACTAACAAATTAAGTTACACGCTGATCTGTAATTGGACATGATCTACAGACATACGAGAACTGAGAACCTATGCAACTGAGAAATGTTACACGCCCACGTGTATTTCTCACCAAGGGTAGAGTGAACTAGGTGAACAGAACAGGCATAAAGTTTTCATAATCAGTCCAAAGAACTGAGATGGGAGTAACCATGTTGCAGTAAGCTCTTCTACCCATCCTGTAAACTATCTACATCAATAATACCTCATTTGATCAGAAATATTCTGTGTGATTCAATAGATTAATTTACCATTCAGTGGATTAATTTTGGAACTCTACCTCTTCGAATTTAGTGACACAATTGGCACTTTGTGAAAAGAAAAAAATGAACTGCAGAAAATGGTAAATTATGCAGTAAAAGTGTATTCTGCCCCATTTTTGGCATATTTCCTTGAAAATTATCATTGTGACATGACAATTAATTTTCATGAGTAGGGCCCTTATTCCTTACAATTCCATCTTCCACAGGTCAAATTTGGAAACACTTCCTCCAATGATGCCTTCCTATTTCATGTAATTCATTTCAGCCTTTAGTCCCCAGCCTTATTAATCTATTCTTTAATGCCTCTTAATCATTTCTCCCTGCTCTGCTTCTACTATAGCAGTCAATTGATGCTTTATCAAGAAATACAGTCTCCCCCATTTTTCCCATTTTCTCTCCCCGTACTTTCATAGTCAAGCTTCCTCAACATTCTTGTATATTTTACTATGAAATAAGTGATTTCTGTAAACTACTCTTCCTCTGATTATTAATCCCAGATAAAGTTGGTTCAGGTTAACATTTCATCAGAAAACACGGACAAGCAAATTGGCATTTGCTTTCATTTTCCCTGTACCTTAAAAAATAGTCCTCACAAGATATCTGTGTTTTCCAAGGTTTTTTCATTTCGAGACAGGAAATTATAATTAATTTTTATTTGTACTACAGGAGATTATTTTAAAAAACTCATTGTGCTAAGTTTGCATATCACCGAGCATATGCACTGGGGCACAAGTCCTGTGAAGGTGCGTGGAGTCAAACTGGGTATGTATTTGTACCACTATAGTACCAAGGATGAAAATTCAACAGGATCCACAAGAGCTTACTGTTAAATAAAATGCAATAACAAGGGACATCATATGAAAAATGCTAGAGATTGTTTCATGAAAAAAGTTTGGAAAAAAGAAGAGACAGAAAATGTGGCAACAAGCTGAAGAAGTTCTATCTCAATTCCCTGAAGAGAAAGTTCTACTGTTAAAATGTTTTTAAAATACATTTCAAAGAAGCTATTTCTTCCCTATTCCTAACAAAATTTGGATTTTCGCAATGAACAGGACATATCTGAATAGAACATGAACCACAATATATTTTTAATACATGCTCAAGACTTCTGCAACTTTTCCTCCTTTTTTTTTTATATGCATGTTTTGAAAGTTAGATTTGTCATCGGACTATGTGTGTTGCATGTCAGCAACGTCCATAGGCTTAAAAAGTATAGTTGATGATGATCTCTTTTCAGCATCATTTTGTGGGTTTCTTTTTTTAAAATGGACTTTATAAATTACAAAGGAGATCAATCTTTGTCTTATTACAGGGAAAACTAGCTTAATTTTAGTTCAATTTCAAGCTCAGCTTATTGCCTGAATTTTCAAAATCTATTAGTAATTCAAAGACACTATCAAGACCTTCAAAAACACTCAAAACCTGGATGTTTTAACGTTACTGAGTGCACAGAGCGCCTGTTAATATCCCAAAACTACTATTCACTTTTGAAAATTCATACAGCATCTTTTATGCCTGTTGCTGATCTAGATGAAGAACTCTTCAATAGTACGTCTCAAATTGCTTTCTGTGTTGTTGTGGTTTTCAGTCTCTGATGCAAATCAATTATCATTTTGAAAAGGCTGAACTTAAGCATTTTTTATAAAGTAGCTACCATCTAAATACACTTTGTAAAATCTTACTGCCATCTACCCAGCTGATTAAAATGTTTTGTCATTTTTCTGTATTGGGGCTACTTACATTATCACACAGGAGGCTCTTGTTTTTGGTGCCTGTTGCATAACAGTCACAGGGTTTGCAAACATCAATGGCTGAAAGATCTGCACCTGCTTGTCTGTAATGGAAATCCTTGCACAGCTCACAGTTCCTTCCTGCATGAAAGAAAGGTTATGCATTATGGCTTCCAATTCATTAAAATTAGCTGTATAATTCAAAATTAAAGACTCTATTCCTTTGAGAGAATTCTATAATTTTCAGGACGTCCATTTTAATGCACCTTTCATCTCTACCTGCCAATTTAGTGATCCAGAGCATATGAAACAATGAACCTGTTACAAACTATGTTTTACTCCATTAAACTTCCATCTGTTATATAACACCACACTTATATAAAAGCTGTGCCATGCAAATGCCTATACATTTTTTGGAAAAATTATCGTTGAACCTGAAACTTTTGTCTAGTAAAGGAAAAAAAGAAAACCAAGAAAACTGAAATAGAAGAGAACTGTTTAAAAAGTATTCAAATATACTACTTAAACAGATTAGAAACCTTTACTCAATCAGCAAGAAACTGACATTAGAGCAAAGTTTGACTGTATTTTTAATATGTTATCTGTTAAACTGGTTCAATTAGAAAGATGATGTTCTGGATTTAAACGCTTTAGCACATGTAATGGAAAAAGCTTTGAAACTATACATTCTAATTATTTATTAGAATGCGTTTTGCATGGAAGCTTTTATATAAGATTGGATTAAATTTTAGCAGTATTTTCTTTCCTGTAGCTTAAGTATTGACACAACTGTGATTCTGAGTAGTTTAAAAATACACATACATGAGAATTTATTGGAACGTCAGCCATTGAGCTTTACTAATTTCAGCCAACACAAGACTTAGCCAAAAAATGATTGTAAAACAAACAGTCCATTGTCTTTTGTGTGACTTACCAGCTGTGTTGTGTTGACAGTTATCACACACTCCACCACTGCCTCTGTAGTGTTCCTGAGGAAAAGGGTCCATTGCTAAGTCATAGTGGCAGCTCACCGCATGGCCGTAACATCGACAAGGTTTGCAATTATAGGCATGGACTTGGTCACCTGGACGAAAAGGCTTGTCATTGTACAATGGCAAACAGCGATTGCACTGAAATAAAAAAAGAGAAAATACTATTTCTTTACAAGAACACTATTATACTCTCTATATTCATTTTTCATTCTATGTGTTTTCCTCTATTTAAATATTAAAAATATTGCTTTAGACAAGAAATGAGAAAGCATACAGGGAAATAACAAAACCAACTTTTTTTTTAAATCTTTTTAAGTCACTTTAGCAAGATTGAATTCAAGGAAGGTGGGCAGAAGAATAAAATTTTAAGTATTTAGATACTCAATGCAGGCTAAGTCTTGAGATTCAGATTAAGTTAAACCTCTAAAGATGCAAAATGGTGCCTAGTGTGTTTGAAGCACAGAAGACATTCACCTAATGCATCCATTTGGATGCATTTTTAAAAATGTCTGTTGTTGTAGTTTATAGTGACTGTAGTTTGTACAGTTACCATTTCACCTTGTGGGTGAAACAAAAGGCCTCCTATGGCCAGATAGGTGTTGTACAGCATATCTGAAATATCAGTACTTCTTAACATGCATTTCTCTCATGAAATTTTCAGGAAAGAAATTTTCAACAAAAACTACAAATCTCTACACATATTCAACTCTGTCAAGTTATATTTTTTAAATATAACACCAATGCAGTACTAGGATACCAGACACATTGTTTAAATAAACACCTAAACAAGCTGTCTTGTTTTCTTCAATTCTTTTCAAATTTATTAGATACAAAAGCCAATGTTATTCAAGTACTTAATTAGCTTAAATCCAAACTAGTAAAAATATTTTTTTAAGTAGTTCAGGAGCACCTCAGAAGCTGATTTTTTATTTGGACAAACTCACAATATTACTTTCTAAGTAGAGCTTTGTAAAGAATATGAAGTTGGAATAATCTTCAGTTCATAATAGACACTACAAAACTTAAAGGAGATAATTTATTGTGCCTACTGGTTCATCAAGAACTAAAATCAAATTAGATTTCTTAAAGTTAATCAATGGATAGCATTTTAGATAATTACATTCTCTTTATGGTGAATGATACAACTAGTTTTTATGAAATTGGCTCAAAAAATGCTACATGTTGGCACTGGAGAGATGTTTGTTTAGATTTTTTTTTAATTTTTTTTTTTTTTTAAAATTTAACTGGCATTACTAAAAGTCCATTCCCAAAATACTGGTACCTTGCTGGATCTAGGAAACAAAATATATTACAATTATAATTTCCATCTTTCAGAAAGAATTTAAATGCTTCAGAATAAGTTGCTTCTGTAAAGTATTTGGGCAACTTCCTTCTTAAGTTCCAGAAGTATACTCATCTTTCTTCATGTCTACTATTCCAAGCACTATTATAATTATTTAGGCCCAGTGTCCCTACATCACATATACACTGACCATTAGGAAACTATATTTAAGTTTCTCAACTGTTTCACTCACAGCTGATGCTGGGAAAGCATCAACTGTGGGTAAAATGAGAAGCCGAATTAAAACCCAAAAGATTAAGATAGTCCAAGCATTGTGGGACAGTGGTAACTCATAACAAAAGCAACTTGGGAGAGAAAATGAAAGAATTTATCTGTTGAAAATTAGTTTTAATAAATGAAATTAGCAGTAAGAGGTAAGATAACAACCACCTGCACCTTTTTGCAATCTGTTAAAATCAAAACAAAACAACAAAAAGCTACGTCACCACAATGAGGGAAAAAGGAGGTTTCAGGAAGAAAATTAACAGGGCTTCACTTGAGACCTTGAGCTCTGACCTTTGTTTATCAGAAGAATCACTGCTAATAACAATAAGCCCAGTTCAAGTACACTGAGAGGAACACCTTGACTATAACTGTTACACAACTCAAACTTATTCCAATCCCTCGCTCATTCACATCTATCTTTCCTCTCTCTAGTCACTCCCTTTGTCCCTACCTGGAGGAAAATCAGCATTACACAGCACCAGCCCCATGAGACAAAAGCATTCATTCAGGCATTACACAACTTGGGAAGTGCAAGAAGGAAACCTGAGCTCCCAGCCAAACCGTCCCACTGATGCAGCTTCCTCCTTGCAGCATGTCTACGGAAATACATCCTCCTTGAAAGGAAAACAGTAAAGGAATAGCTACCAACCTGCCAGCCCTGAATTTCCATTTGTGCCTGGCCAGCCACGTAGCAACTGAGAGCATTTGTCATTATTTTACAGATTTAATCTTAGATCAGTTACTTATGCCCACCTGTGCTTGCACCTATTGTAAATGACAAACAAGCACTAGGGAGTAAGAGAAAAAAAAGATGGCATTTGATTACATAGCATGGATCCTCTTTGAACTACCATGTCTCTTGTTCTGTGACTGTTGAAACTTTGACAAAACTTTTTTAAAGCCTTGGCAGAAAGGTAGTCATTCAAAAGTTGCCAGTGACGGTGAAACAATTGCTGTTCTAGAACTTGTCAGACCTGTACGCGTTAAAAAAGTGCACTGGATCCCCACCTCATCCTGCTGAGTTTGTCACACCTTTATTAGGTTAAGAATTGCGTTTAGCTTCCAGACCTGCTGTGTTTAACTTTAACTTTTGGTAGCCTGATGACATACACATGGCAATCTTCAGGTCTTCATTCACCAAATGTAAACTCTGCATTGTCTAAAGCATAGCTGTTGAGATTTTCAAAGGTATCAAGAGATTCAGGTTTCGATTCTTGGCTACCACGTGTAAAATGGGTAGGTAAGTTCCCAAAAAACCTTTGACAAATCTGAACAAGGTCTAGCAATAGATTTACAAAGAATGTTAATTCTTGACACAAGCAGCCTTTTTTCCATAGCTGTAAAACCCATAAACATGCAAATGTCCTTATTCTCAGTTACATCTAGGCCCTTCAGAAAACATGTTAAATATATGGCTTGAGATATATATATATTTATATATATATCATCTTGATATATAGTATGCGAACTTTCTTTGAAAACAGTTTTCTGAATAAACGTTACATGGATCCAGATGATCAAAATACCTAGCTCGTCTTGGCCCAATTCATTAGTTTAAATTACAAATAAAAATTTATTTCCAATAATGAATTCAGGAATATTTTTATTATTATTATTAAAAACTTACCTTCTCAAAATTCCTGAATCCACCACACTTATGGAAAGATCACCAGTGACTTCAGCCTAAGCCTTTATGTATCAACTTCCTTATTACCCACTAAGAATGCTGAGGACAGTGCCTCTGAAGAAACAGTCAACAAATATCCAGAGAAGTACTTCAGAATGCTATGGTAACAATGCTTTAAGACCTGCAATAAGTGGGGTTGGAACTAGATGATCTTTAACGTCCCTTCCAACCCAAACCATTCTATGATTCTATGATCAGCTAGAACATTCTACTCCAACACTTTTAAAAAAATCCTGCTGCTTGCCTCTGGGTGGTATTTTTCTTTTTTATTTTTTTCTGTCATGTTATGTAGAATTTATTCCTTTTTTCTTTTCCTAACCTATGTAGAAGTTCCCATCTCACACTTGTCAAAGTTCAGTTGCAATAACCAGTGTACATACACACCTATAATCCTTATATTATGCTTCTATAATATACATATGTTATTAACAGTACACAGATTTAAAAATCTGCTGAAGTGATATCAAGATTAGAATGTCTCTTTGTCAGGCATTTTGAAATGCTGTCGTGTCTTTGAAAAACTCCATTATGTGTATCACCCAACCATGTGCTGCCCTGTAGGTGTTGACAATAATAGGATAGTTAGTCACATACTATTTTTTCCTTCTTACAAGATCCCAGTCTGTACCTAAATGGACACTATGCTTTCATTCCATTTAGTTTCATTAGCCAAATAAATATGTCTTCTAGGCAATACCTATTCCAGTGTAGTTTAGCACTGCTCTGAAGACAGTCGTCTTAATTTCCCTGTGGCTTTTCCTCAGCACCCTCACTACAGCATTTGACTGTCTATCAAGACCACATGCTAGCAGATCTTTGAACCATATCAGTCTTGTGAACTCCCCAAAGATCAAAGAGCTTTTAAATTCAAAAGTCAGGTTTTATTGGAGAAAAAAAGAAAAGAAAAGAAGCTAGAACATTTTAAGTGACTCCAAGTGACTAAGACAGAATAGAAATGAAGGGCATCTTATGAGGTTCCATCGTAACACTCCATGTACCTTAAAAGGATGCAGCATAATTTTAGAAAATAAGTGCAGCCGTAACAGATGGTTTACAAATACTGTATGCCAAAGAGCATTCTAAGAAAAGATACTACTGCTGCTTTGCAATGGTGAAGTGACTGACAAAGAACCTGACTGGCATAGAACATCATATCTACCATGCTGAATGCCAGAGTCCAATAATGGGACACAACTGAGATCTCAAACACTGGCACAGATGTTGTCAGGCAGCATAAGATATATTTCTACTCAACTCCTCATTCATTTATGCTTTTTTTGGTTAAGTTTTTGAAGCCACACTAAGTCCTACAAAATCAAGGCATATGCAACCATACTAATTCTGACAATCAGGCTGCCCAGTAAATTAATTCACACTTAAATTCTCCAGGATTAAAAATCAAAGCTATTTGATTCAATGCTATTCAAATCAGGCATCCACTCCATCTAACTCTCATTTAGACTCCAACCCTGTAGAACTTCTGTAAAATAAAAGAGAGGGAGAAGGTATGTTTTGCAGCTGATGAGTTTGCCATGTTCTGTTTTGCCAAAGCTCTGACTTGCTCATGCTGTTAAATTGTAAAAGTTCTTGTGTTTATTTTCCCCCTCTTTCTACCTTGTTTATTTGGAATAAGCCTTTGAATTTCATTCTCTTGTAACATTAGAGTGTGCCGTAGCCACAGTTACTAGGTATTCAAGGGTTAATTTCACTCTTCTGAGGAAGCTACTGCATGGGATTTTATTTTTTTTTTAAATAATAGTTTTAGTGGGGTAAAAGAAGAAAAAAACAGATTGGCTAATCACTTGGGTACTTATATGGAATATATGAAAAATCATATAAATTCGATAAATATATGCAGAACTATGATTTACAACAGCTACTTCCAACAACAGTGAAGCACCACCCCAGTTGTGTCTCCATTTTCTTTCACATTAAATGAAATAAATATTCTGCACAGTGGATAAGCCCCTGAAAATCGTTTTCAGATCGGACAGCCTTCTTAATTTCTGAGAGGTAACAGTGACAACCATAATGCTAGTTGCCATCTGCCTACCTCAAGTAAAACTTACAAACATCAGATCAAAATGTGTAAGCGATAATGACCACTTCACAATTCCTTCAGTATATCATCACCTGTGCAACAAATCATGAGGGATCTGAGACTGCAACAAGTTCTTTCAGTATTTCAGCAATGCTCGTCCACAAATTGTTTTAGAAGCCTGGGTCTTTGAACTGTGAAATTACACCAGTTTTCCAGGGATAGATTCATGGACAAACCCATAACTTCCACAGGCATGACAAAAGTTATCTAGAATTTTCAGGCAGTTAAGACTACTGGACTAGATGCCCTTCTGCTTGCTGCTTCCTAAAACTCCAGTCAACCACCTGTCAGCTCGATTTCCTCTCTTTTTATTCTTATATATCCAGCTTCCTCCCAGGCTTATCCTCTGAATACACAGATTATGGCACAGAGCTTACCAAAAAAGTGCATTTTTTGCTAGCTTGCTTGCTTCTGCAAGCTAGAAATATTTGTTATTGAGTGACCACTTACTATAGTTAATATTTACAGCTCCTCAGGTACTATGTATCATTAATTCCAACATCTGACATGATGATACAGATTGACCTTTAACTAAGATTTAGATAGATTCTTCTGTAACAACATAAAAAGCCTTATTTATCCAATTCTTGGTAAATCAACAATGCCATATCCAGTTTTCAGACTGCAGATGTTTAAGGCCATTAATTACTTGTACAAAAATTCTGAAGACTTGAAGCCTTTACTGTATTCAGTCACTCTCACTTCCATTCATACCATCTCAAGCATTTATCAGAGTTGCTTGCTTTATTTTAAATTATATTTTCTACTATTATTTCTACAATTATGCCTGTATATTTTTGCCATTAATCTTCTCTAAGTTCTGTATGACCAATTTAAAGGAGGCTCTGAGGTTGAAAAGTAAGGCTGACCTTGTTTGCTTGTCATCTTTTTTCATGGGCTGTTTCCATCATGTGGCATCATGCAAAGTTTTTGAACTTACTATTACTCATGTCTATAAATTAGTCTTTGCGTATAAATGTTACCAAAATCTGGACTCTGCTCTTGATGCCTGAGTTTTCATTTGTAAAAGGCAAAGCTATTTCCCAAAGCAGGACACAAGGCATTTGCAGAACAACTTGTAAATGAAGAAGCTTAACATTTTTTTCATAATATGAAAGACAAGCTCTGTGAGGATTTATTTCCTCCTCTTTCTTAATCTGGCCCATCAACATCTGCAAGTCCTTCTTAAGCATTCCTTTCTTCCTGTCATCTCAAATTTAATAGCAACATATTTCTTCATCAAAACAGAACTCAGAGGAAAATTAAAAGAAAAAAGAAATTCCATTTAGTATGTCAAATTTCATAACATGGTGATGCAAGTAACTAAACCAACATTTTAATTTGTAATGAATTATGCAAAATTTTAGTTTCTAGTATTGCTTTGCTACACAACAACTATCCAGATGTACACGCCAGATAAATTCAAGATGGTAATTTTGGTTGTATTAAGTGTTAATGTGAAAAGGACATACTCTGCCATATGTTAAGAGCTTGTCAAGGGATCTCTTATTTCTGGTCCAAAATAATAAAAAAAAAAAAACAAAAAACCACCAAACCCAAAAAGCTTCTTATACCCTCTCAGTTGTTGGCAACTTACTGCTAGCACAGGACAGAAGTTTAAAAAAGACTGTTTGTTGACAGCTCAATGTCTTCTCAAAAAATGTGCCCCCTCCCCCTACAAAAAGTTTATACTTGAAAAGTTCCTTCATCAAATGCTTAATTAAATCCAAAATAATAATAATAATTTAAAAATGCTTAATTCGCTGGGGTGGGTGCCTGAGAAACATAAGCGCAAGTCTATAAGACAGTTTTATCAATGCCAATGATAAGTCAAAAACCAGAATGGATTTTGGTTTTGCTTTTAAGTGTTTGCCTTACAAAAAACCAAAACCTTCAATATGTTTCGATTTCATGTAAATCCTTGATAAAAGTAGTTAATCATATATTTGCAAATATTAATTCTAAATTATTACTACTTCTATTTTATTTCATATTTAGTAGATACTGACATGGTTATTAAAGAATGAGGAAAATAATTAAACATCCTTATTCTACTCTGAATGAATACAGTTAATTCAAGCATTTCAATTATAGTTAGAATGCATATATGCCAAATCAAAAACATGACAACTCATTGGAACAACCCATTAACATCGACAGAAAATATCTGATAAGGCAGATACATTTTAATGATGTATTTGGTTTGTTTTCACAAGGTAGCATAAGTCTTGCAAGAGTGCTTGGTGAACTTCCAGATATTATTAAATATTTATAATTAATCCCTACAAAGTAACATTTCACAATGTGTGTTCTAATTAAAGGGACATTGTCAGTTTGAATTTTTTTTCTAATTTGACCCATCTAAAAACTTCAAATTTCTGTTGAAATCCCATTTAAACTGTAGATCCTACACTTCTACTTAAAGAAACTAGAAAACTTAGTTCCACTATGAAATTTTACAAAGATCTTTCACATGATAAGCACAATATCAAATGCAGTCAGGCTAACACTTCTTGCTCTGTTCTAGCAAGCACTGACTGCTTGGGAGTTTTTTGATGTGAGATTAGTCTCCCCTTTCCTACTGCTGTTGCTATTCCATAACCCAATTCTTAATTTTTAGAAAGTCTATTTCCAAAAGGCATAAATATAGCAAGGAATACAACACGTACTCGTGATGGAAATCTAACTTTCAGTGGGATTGCGGGATTCATTCTTCTGATGTAACTCATTCTTTCTTACCCTCAACTTCTTTTATTTTTCTTTCTTGGTCTTTCAGGGGGATTTTTGAGATAAATAATTAATCTAGAGACAGAATCTTTTCCATTATTCTAAACTCTCCTATACATATTTCTCTAGAAGACCAAGACTTATAGTAAACCATCCCATTTTGGTTCTCCTATGGCCAAGAATTATAAAGCCAGCATTAAAATATCTCATTCTTAGCTGAAGTCAGAGACTGCAATCTGCAGATGCCCCAAGTACCTACAGACGTTCCAAGTATCAGAAGGTAAATCTATGTTAGTGGTTTACCTTGGATTAGGTATGCAGTTTTGAAGCAAATCTCCAAGTTTTCTGCATTTACTGTGCTTTGGTTTGCATCATAGAGCTGTCTTGGACCATTTGAACTGTTCCTTTTCAAATGACACTAAATTGGAAGTGGAACTCCAGGACTGTGCTTACCACACTCCATCTACTGAATGGGCCTAGAGTCTATAGAACCAGATTAAAAGTACTGTAGAGTAAAACAAACAAACACCGCCCCCGCCCCCCCCCCCCAAAAAAAAGCCCCCTGAAGTACATCTGCTGTGAGTTCAGGTTTGCATCTAATGTTTGAAAGTGGCATAATCCTCTAGCAAGAAATCAAATCCCTGAACACAGCACTCCTAATGGTCTGTGGTAGAATGGCTTTTTGGCGGGGGGAGCGTGTGTGTGATAGGTTTTTTTCCTTATTTAATACAAATCCTGCTTTGGAAAGTTTCCCTATAAAAGCTAGGGCAACACTAACACACATACACACACTTTTTCCCAGGATTGAAATCCCAGTTTCTGAGGCTGTTCATAGGTGAGGTAGATAGGCAAAGGAGAGACTAACATTATTTCCTTCTGTATAGCTTTCCTTGACGCACAGGCATCTATACGGTTCCGTAGCAGCATCACAATTATCAGCATGGCCATGGCAATTACACCTGAAAGAACAATGGGTGGCAAAGAAAAAATTAAAATATGGAAATGCATCTGTCCAACAATATATATAATGTGTTCACAAAGACAATTCTGTGTATTACACAGTCTGGTTCTTTATTAAGAACAAATAAACACCAAAGAGAATGTTAAGTGCAGCAACCTACAAAAATTTCACTCAACATATTTTTAAGTATCAGCAATTGCTTTCCAAGAAAATAAAAACCCGCATGTAGTAGAGCTACTATTACCTTATATAATATGTAATGAAAACTATATTTCAGTAATAACATTAATATGTAAAATCTTATTAAATAAATGGCAATTATTCATAAATATTATGCCTCACAGTGTCGCTATAGTTTTTTAAGAACTCTTAACCATATCAAGCATAATCTTCTAGCTTAACCCATTTTGATCTCAGTTAAAAAGTCAACTTCTTACTAAAATAAAATCTTTATAGAGTATTAGTTAATAGGCAATAACCATCCCAGTCTACCTGAAGGGTTGCTCCTCTGGAGGCATGGCATAGCTTTACAAACTACAGCTGAAATTATTTTACCGTTACATAGTAACCAAGATTGTAGCTATTTTAGTAAAAGCATTATCATAACACATCTCAATCAATAATCAAAACATATTAGTAGTGCAGAAAATTTTAAGGTAAACATGACCTCTAATGGGGTGCTTTCTCTCAAAACGAGAACTACCAAAATAATTTCAGGAATAACACTTATTAACAAAAATCTGCACCATATGCTTCTTGAAACTATTTCATTGCCAAATTTGCATATTATTTACAGGGCATAATTAGTCCTTTCACAAGACGGCACACTTATCATATACAATAAAGTTGTCAGTCACAGATAATGTAACACTTTCACTGACAGCTGCCCCGTTTTAAAAGGAAAACTGCAGCTAAAACAAAGAATGAGCTCTGCATTAAGACTTCAAATTGCCACATCTGGGAATCCATAATGAAACTTGGAAGAGCTACTGAAGTAAAGCACAAGCCACATTTTTAATCATAAGCCTTTGCTTAGAGGCACTGGTAATTCCAAGAAAGGACTGCTTTTGACAGATTTGTGTAATAAGTATAATTAATTTTAAAATAACATGTGAGCAAACGTTTTAAAAAAGCAGCACACCAATCATTTCAAACTTGATGCTCTGCTTCAGACCAAATTCCCTTCTCATTCATAAATGTAAAAGCAGAACAACTTCATTAAATTTTAGGCAGGTGATTATATACTTTGCACAGCTGTAGTAGTCAGAGGCAGTGATGGGTAGGGGAAGAGTTCCATAACACCTACCTTCCGCTGACTGTAACTTCGTTAACTCCATAGTATCTATGCCTAAAATTTACCCAAGACTCAGTAGTGTGATACTGGCCATGGAGATGAATCCTCACTTGTGTAGCTTTTACAAATTCTTGGAGAGATGGAGTATTGTAAAAATCATTGTAACCAGGTCGGTGATTTGGTTCCGGGGTAAGAACACTAAAAGTTAGATTACCACGGGAATACGGTGTAAAGCTGTTTAAATAGAGAGGAAGACAAATGAAAATCAAACTGTCACATTTTACAGATTCTATCTCCTAATATCTTTTTTTCTCAGAGAGGGTCTCCACTTAACTGTGCATAGATGGGTTTTTTTGTGGTTTCTGGGGAAAATTCTTATGTCAGTGGATTCCCAGTCACCAGAATTCAAGCATGGGAAAAGAAATGTCTTCTATATGTCGAGTTTTCCCCAAACTACCATGCTCTTCTCAGACCCTAAGTTTCCAATTAAGAGTAAAGTCTATAAAGGGCAACTTCAAAATATGAATGAAGTGTGACTGATACAGTGTCGCCTTCACTAAGTTTTCAAAAAGTTTAACACATTGTCTTTGAGAAACATGAACTATGCTTGGACTACATAAGGAAATCATTCAGATGACTAACACAATAATTAACATGTCCTTTTTTGTTAATTATGTACCTGCTAAACACGTAAAAACCATACAGAAATAATTATATTTTGAATTCCAAAGTCACTGGACTGTATTATCTCATTTATCTATCTCATTCAATGAGTGAGCAGAGTTAGAAAGACACGCCACCTTCCAGTGAGTGAAGTGCAAGAGAATTTAGTGGAATGCAGCAGGATTGAGACTAAAACTGTATATTTAAGCCCAAGATGGGGAAAGTCCTGAGAATTCCAGCAAAGGTTGAGTAAAGTAGTATATATAAACTGCATGTTTGCACAATTGGGATGAATCATATCTCATAGCCAGAGTTCAGCTATGAGTAAAACTTGCCTCCACAAGAGGCAAGAATGTCTGCTTATTTGCACACCTACATGGGCTCATCAAAAATAGGTATCCCACAGTATCACCTGGCACCTGACATACTACATTCAAAAAACGTAATTATCATCACTTCAAAATGTCTCTGAGCTTTCGAAAGATGAGATTCATAGTTAGACTAGGTCTGCTGAGTTATATTGCTCTGTCTTCATGAAGGATCTTTGAATTTACCGTGCCCCTATCCAGGTCAATGATTCACAAAAATCTCAGTGGAATTGATCTGTATGTTTCTCTGGGGGGATACTGTCCTCTCTTCCCTTCTGCAGAAAGTTAAATAAAGTATTTTTCTTCCATGAGTTATAGAGCTGTAACGGAAATGCTAAAACAGGTACGAATAGCAGATGAAGAACACCATCTTGGTATGGAAGCACCAGAAGGAACAGCAGAAGGACTGTAAGGCCGATGGCACCTAGATAAGCAGACGATCAAGATCTCAGGGCATCTACACACAGCTTCTCAGGAAACCAGAAAAACAAGGGGCCTAAAACCAGGGTCAGGCAATATTCAGACTAAGCAAAGATTCAAGCCTCTGATAAGGGGATAAAGGACAGTGAGCAACTGCTAACTTACAGAGGTGGTACAGGATAAAGAAAGAAAAACCTTAATCACTCTCATTTCCTAAAGGACACAAAAGAGTCCGTTCAGCACTAGCACATGATCACCAAACCAAGAACCCTCAAGACATGGTAAGGATTTCAAAGCCAAGGTCATTTGCCAACCCAAGGAGTCCTGGCTAGGCCACCAGGATACAAGCACACTGGTGTCTAAATCCTGGACAGATAATTTGGACACTTCTTGGTGCTTACAGGTATGTGGGTATGAGAGAGAGAGAAACTAGTTTTACAATAAAATCACCTTCCCCTCCTATAAAGGTCTCAGCAGGGAGCTCTGCTACACAGCTAAAACAAATTTGGAGCATTGTTCCAACAGTAACTCCTCTGAGTACACAGAATACTCACCATTACAGGGTATATTTCTTATCTTTTAAACAAAGCTTTCTGTACATCAGCTGTACCCAAAATCATTCATTCCTATCACTTCCTATCATCATTTAGGATGTAATCAAAGGGGAGAAATAGTGCTACTTACATAACATTACTGGAAACAGTTCATACTTAACTCCTCGATTCTCTTTAGAAAATATACAAATAAGTATTTCTGAGCTAAAAAGGGCATTACACCCCATTTGGATTACTTATCAAAAAATGTTTGGCTTGCTTAAGAGATTTCCCTTCTCCTCTACCTTCTGCTCCAAGGATCAGCAATAAAGCTCAAAGTCCTTTGCTGAAAACTGATGTAACTTAGATGACCTTACGCTCCTCTCCTCAGAATACTGAACTCCTGGAGAACAAAGATGCTGACACTTGAAAAGTCTTAGGAAGGTAGCAAAAGTGAAACGACAAAAAAAAGCAAAATGCCTACAGCACCTGGTACTGTATTTTCTCACTGATTTCCACCCAAGTACTAAACAAGCCTAATACTGACTGGCATCTGAATTCAGGCAAGAGATAGTGCATTTGAATATACGTAGTGGTATAAATTCAAATATATACATACATACATGCACGTGTGTAAAATTATAATATATATTAACTATATATTATGTATGTTATACACTATATTTATGAAATGTATATTGTATACATTATATATTTTTAAATTTGCACAGGCTGTCTAGTAAAAAGCCTTGCAACATGTTCCTAAATGGTAACGATCCTTTTTCCCCGCCCCCAGTTTTATTTTGGTTCTTGCTTAGACTAGAAAGCTTCAAGATACAATTTTCAACCCATTTCTTACATGTTTTGCATGATTAGTAGTAAGGCTGAATGATTGGCTTTTATACTTAAGTTTGGCCTCTCTTCTAAGCTTCAGAATAAGTTGCACTCTCAGAGATCAGCAGGTATACTTTCACATTCATCAGATAGTTTAAAACAATCTGTTGTATCAGTACTTTCCTCTACTATTCATCTCAATGTTCTGTAATTCTACTGACAAAAGCCCCCCAAAACACAAACATGTAAGTCCACCTCAAAAATAAAAATCAATTGTGTCACATTCCTCAATGTCTGAAATCTGATAAAAATGACAGATGACCTTTTGGCAATCTTCAATCAAAAGGTCAGATTTGGGATCTTTTATGTACTCAGCAGCCCATAATAAATGAGTATACCAAATTAAAAGATTCTATCTCACTGGGACATAGAAATGAATTATGTCAGGATGTTACCTGCTCAAGGCATCTGTATTATGCAGATAATACCCACTCATACCTAGGAAGCTGGAGACAGTTGACAGAGTCTGGTTTTTCCAGAGATCCATTGTTATCCATTCCAAAAATACTGCAATTTTTAGCAAAATACTGCCAGTCTTCCCAGTTTAGATCATCTCTTTTTTTCCTTTCAATTCTTATTGCTTCAGGGTGTGGACTAAAGAACTGCAGTATAATGTAGAATACCTACAAGGAGATAACAAATTTATAAAGTGATATTAATGGCTAAGTTGTAAAACAATGAGAATATAAACTTCTTTTTTCAATGAGACAATATAGTCTGCTTTACCACTCACAGACAGAAAAAGAACCAGTATTTCAGTCCACGTATTCCCAATTAAAACCAAAGATAACCTTTTTTGTTAAACAAGCTCTTTGATCTCTCAGACATTATTACACAACAACTGAACGGTTGCATCAGAACTCCACTTTTTCTTGGAGACCATTTGAAAATGCACTAAAGTCCATGATATCTTACAGTAATATTATTTTGGCAAAAATGAAGGGCATATGTTTGTGTTGACAAATATTTGATGAGTTGTTTTGTTTGATAACAGATAATTTTTTTTATTTTATTTTATTTTTTTAGGAATCTCCCTTTTTTTTAGCTTGGAATGTCATCAAATACCCCATGTTGTGTGAAAAAGCACTTCCACCAGCATACTGCTTATACAAAAATGTGCGTGTCAAATAAGCCAAGTCTTAGAACTTTGCAAGCATTTGAACTTGCTTTTAACTAAAGGACTAATTCCTAATTATTTAACCAAAACTTGTCATCATATTCTTTTCCTCATCACCATTAATGACAAAAAAAGAAAAAAGATAAGCTAGAAAGAATACACAGAAATTTGGTAGAGGCCCTATTGTGAATGCAGCCCCACTACTGATATGTCCCTTCGTCCAAGACATCCTGATGCTCTTCAACAGCATAGTGAAGCGTTACGTGCAATCTGGCCTCTTCAGGAACCTTATCTGCTTATCAAATTCTCCTTCCATATTGCTCAGGAGGCTAAACTACCATCTCCAGAACATCTACAAAACAGAAATCCCCTCTTATATGTCTGTGTGCCACAGACATGTTAAATTCTATTTGACTGCAGTCCGCTTTCTACCAGAAAGTATAAAACAAGCACCTCAAGTCTTAATGGAAATTAAAGTTGAAATTTACAAAAGTGGAGTTAAAAGAGAACAACCAATTTCTAAATACTGGCATCTTCACACAGGATATCCACTCTGACACGTCTATTCTAGATTACTGCTTGTTACAACAGCCAAGGCACATCAAGAGAGAATGACAAGAATCATAATGCATTCTGTTGCCTTTCACATTGTTTCATGCTGATAAAAGTAGTTTTCTTCCTGGTCCTCTAAGGATAACATCTTAAAGCATAAGGTTTAAATTTCCTCAAAATTGTAATGAAATGTCTACAAAATTCTCCTAGTTTTGCTTTAATAAATAGCAAATGTCATCTTCTCATTACCTGATACTGTCCATTTTGTAAATCTATTGTGATGGAAACACCATGATCCAGACCTGCAGTATTAGCAAACACAGATGAAATCCAGGTGGTCCCAATGTCATCATCATTGATGTAATACAGAGGATGGGCTTCTGCATCCAACCTTAGCACTCTATCGTTAGTGGTATCATCTGCACCATTAGGGATGCAGTACCTCTGTATCAATGGGTGAACGCGGGGATGACTTCCAGGACAGCGGCACTCAGATTGGGTATGCAGATGAGGAAATTTTCCAGAGAATACTTCCAAAATGTCTCTGTCACAGCATATAAAAAAGTAATTACATACATGATAAAAAAAGACAAGTGCCACTTTGTGCCTCTAGGCTCATAGATTAAACAAAATTCAGCTTAGATTATAATAGAAGCCCTAAAAGCCTGGTTTCATCTCATATAAATGGGCCAATCAGGCAGGAACCAGGCCAGGGTCCTACATAATTAATGGTAAGCAGCAGGCACCTTCAGAAGGCATCTGTGAAGAAGCACTCTGGAGTTGCTTTCATTGCTTCACAGATATGTATGGAGCCAAGGAAAATGATCTCCTTGTTGGGACGTCTAAAGCTAGGTGGGATGAATCCAGCCCTAGGTGCAAGGACTAAAACTCTTAACATTTTATTACGGCATCATGTCTGACTCCAGTGATCTGGACGCCGTTCTTAAGCATACCATAGCACGGGCATATTGCCCGCAACCGCAGATGAGTTGAATGTTTGCACTCAAATCCTCCAAAAAGACCAGCTTGAGCAATATCTCATTGCACCTTAGAAAACCTGGATAGAAATATTTTCAATTTTAACTAATACAAATGTCCACTTTTTTTAGTTGCCCCAGTCTGTAATCACTCTGGTTGCTTCTTACACCCCATGTCAAAGCCACTGAGTCACTTTAGTTTCCTCTGACATCAGCAACTGAAACACATAGGTAGGTAGGTAGGCAAGCAGATAGATATATGAACAACATGGGCAGGTTACCTAAACCTTTATCTGCTTATCTCTGGTCTAAAAGAAGGATTTTGTGAGCCTAGAAGATACTGAATTTTTAAATTAAAAAACTCTTATTTTTCCCATTTTCCTACTTTATCAGTAAGAACAGGATTTTCGTATACTTATTAAGCAAATAAATACTTGGTAGCTACCACTACAAATTGCACAGAACCCAAAGTTACAGGACCTTTTATAGCCATAGACTTAAATTGACTGACATGCAGGCAAGACTTTCCTTCGCAGTTTATCCTAGATAAACATTTTGCACTAAGTTATTTGTGGATATAAAACTACATCTACAAAGACATCATTAGGTCACAACACTTTGCAAAATACCTTATCTTTCAATTTTTAAACTTTATTCATTTCACTGACTTAAATTGTAGTTCAAAAGATTTGACAAGCATTGCTCTGAAAG
This sequence comes from Grus americana, assembly GCF_028858705.1. Classification (NCBI taxonomy): domain Eukaryota; kingdom Metazoa; phylum Chordata; class Aves; order Gruiformes; family Gruidae; genus Grus; species Grus americana. The sequence goes on from NC_072854.1 coordinate 102,889,615, forward strand.
AATACAACCAACATGATTTTCATATAAGTTGGAATTCAGATTCATATTAATACTTTAAATTCATAGGAGCTCTGCTCATTGTGATGTCCTGCAGACAGCCGAGCTCCTAGGAAACTGCTCTACATCTTATTGAAAGACTATCATTAAGTAGCCTTAAGGTCTGCAGTCACGAGTGTCATCGCGTGTAGCCTACCCAGAAGCACCACGCAGACAAATAGGACCTGACTACTTCTGGCCAGCTTGAATTGACTAGATTAATCCAGCATGAGCTGGATAACAAAGGTAACATTTCTTTGTAATGTGCTAGGAAGGGAGGCTGGAGGGCAACAGAAATTGCAGTGGCAACCGTAATTTGGCCTCAGGGATGGAGGAAGTCAAAGCAATTGCCCAGGGCTATGTGGGCCAAGCTAGCAAAGTCATTGGCAGCTTATGGTAACAATCTAATATAGAAAGCAATGAACAGTTAAGACAATAGCACCTCAGGGTAGGGGTGCGTGTGTGGGGTGGGGCGAGTCTCAAGAATACCCGGCATGGACATCCGATACCATGGGGAAGCTGAAACCAGGAACTGCTATGCACAGGAGCCAAGCTCGCAGCCACAAAGCCAGTGTGCTGATCAGTTGGAGTGCCTGTCCTCTTCACTTGGATCACTAGTATTAAAAGTGGTCTCAACTGGACTGGCCCGCTGTGCTCCCTTCCTCGCCCTGCAGTTTACACGGAGCTCTGAGAAAGCTTGGCAAGTCTCATCCAGCAGGAATAAGCTTATCAGCACGTACTATTATGTCAGAATCATGAGCCGATAACACCTAGATAGTTTATAAGCATTGAAATCTAGCAACTGGATCTACTCTCCACAAGAACACTAGGGTCAGGTTGTAACCGGGACAAAAAATAACAAGGAAAGCATGTTTATTAGCGAGTGTTGAGTTTCACTACATATGTGCTACATATACTACTACGTTATACTACCTATATTTAAGCAATAGTTCAACAGCAAAACTATTAAGTTGTTGAATTTATTTTAACTCAAGATTTTTTAGATTAAAAGTCATCTTTGAAGTGAGGTTCAGTAAACCACATCATAAGCAATCATCTAAAGGAGACAACAGAAAAGCACTATATTTTGGGAAATAAACATAGTTATCTAATCTTTCTTCTCACCACACTCCTATTTTTTTTTACCAAAATAAAGGTTCTTTACCTGTTTGTAAGTGCCACTGGGTAAAATCGAAAATCTTGCATTCTTCCAACAAATTGCTCTAAACCTAAGAAAATATACTATAAGTAAGTAATTTATGGAGCAGAAGGCAGCTTTGCACTGCATGAGAGCACCTTTAATTCAGTACTCAGAGATCTCTCTTGCACAATTACCCCTCCTGAATGAAACCATCTTGGACCTGGACAAAACTATAGAGGGCAGTGACTTAATTTTTTTGATAAAAAAAGAATGATTTATAACAACTTTATAAGAACATTTTGTACCTATCTCTTTTCTGATTAGAGAGGTGGCACAAGGATCGGCTCATTAGACAGAAGTAATGAGCCAGACCATGTGCCACCTCTAATTAGAGAAGAGATACAGTAGGTACAACTGCACCTATCAATTTATGCAATAAAGATAAAAAGCATTTAAAAATATTCTTTTCTTTTATATATTTATTAATTATCAAGTATTCAGAATCAAAACCACAACAAAACACATTTCCAAATACAAGCTTTAAGAAACAGGGCACAGAACTACTTTCTTGCCCAAGAGCACAGTAAAGTTGTTTAAGTGACATATAGTTATATTTAGGAGTTAGCTTCAAATTCTGCATGTTCCTGAAGAGCAGTAGTCAGTGTTCTTACATCTGCAGAGCCAATAATTTGTGGAAAGCAACAAAACATCCCCCAGCTGTTCTGCAATAATCATGTCATGCTGTAGTATCATATAAAATTCTAGATGTAGATGAAAAGTAACACTAACAGGCATTACTAGAGGCTGAGGGATTCTCATTCAGCTAGTGGTTTACTTGAGTGTTGACAGAACTGAAGAATATGAACAGCCAGAAATCTTCAGCTCTATTCCTGACTCTGGAGAGGAGTGTAGTCTAGTGGCCATGCACAATCCCATTCTGAAATAGTTTCATATATTTATTCAGAAAAACTATGACTATAAATTAACAGAATGTGTCACTTTACAGACCTACATTTTGGAGAATGCAGGAGAACCTACCTACATGCAGTAACACAGAGTAAGTTATAAACCTACAAAACTTCTATCTTTCAGCCAATCTTTTATGAAAGTTAATTGTACAATAGGAATTTTCTCCTGCAGGAAATTACTTTGCAGCATATAGATAACTTAAAATGACTCACACACGGTTTTTTAACCACATGGTGCACATGTTATTTTCAATATTCCAGTGCATTCCAGTAAAATACTACAAGATTTACCTGTGAAACTTTGTCCAATTCGCAGTGTACCGTCAGCATCTGCAACTGTTCCCACAAGAATCCTTGAATCAAAAGGTGTGTTGTCATCTTCCCAGCCATTCAAGAAGAAATTAATTCTGCTGTGATGCACCTATAGCATCAACGCAAACAGACAAACACACACTTCATTATGCAATCACTAAATTCTCTATATGTTGTGTCTATCACTGATTAACCACTAACATTACTTTGACCTACTTGCTGTGTATCTTTATTTTCAGCGCCTACTGAGAGCAGATACCTCTTTTCCATCCATTAGTAATCCAGTTAAGATCATCACTCAGATGCACAGAGTATAACATTTCTACAGTGGTTAAATCAAAGAAGAATCTACGGTACAGTGATCTGGTGGGGAGGGGGAAGAGAGGAAAAGGAGAAGGGTCTGTTTCACAAGGTACAAGGCTGGTTACAGCTACTTCACCACTTCAGGCCATGGGCACGTTATAGCTGTCAGAGCTCTTCTCATACACATCAGCTCATACAGGCCTGAAGGGGCTATCTACCATACTCAGGGTAACCAAATGCAGCACATTTCAACCAGGCCTCTAACACCCCTCCAAAATGCCTTCCTAACCCCAGCATGTTTGTTTCTACAAGGGCTGAAAGGAACGGTAGAGGAACTGGCTACATCTGCTTTACACCCAGTGGGTAATTCCCTTACATCAAGGGAACCCTTGGCTAGGAATATGCACTCAGCCAGCACCCCAGGGTACCGTTTTCTGCAAGCCTTCCCTTCCCTGCCAATTCATTTTAAATTTGAGCTAACGTTCATAGAAATACTTTATGGCATTCTCCCAGCTCCACAAAGTCACAAGATGCTGAGCTTTTAACAAAGTACTTTTTTGTATTAAGAATTCTCATGTTTAGGTTACATAAAATTAGGAAAAAACTTTAATGATATGGGATTGCCTGACAACCTTCCATATTATGAAATTCAATACTCATTTAAAAATTACAGACATATACAAAATGAAAACTAGAGGCATTGTGGCTACAGTCAGTTTCCCATTAATGAAGTTAATGATAGAAATTAAGTTCAATTTATTCAAAACTTTTGAACACTGTTGAATTGCTTACTGAACAAACTTAATCTCATTTATTTCAGAAAGTAATTTATTTGCAAGACTGAAATTACTTGAATTTTAGCAATATTTAGCTTGCATAAGGCTTATTTCACATGAGAGCTTCATAGCCTTCAGATTTTGAAACATTGTTTTGTTGTTGCCAATTTACAGAGTGCTATTTCCACTGTGCAGATATGGACGCCTTGTGAATCCTGTCTACAGAGGCCAAATAAAACTAGAGTGCTTTAGCCTGTCTTGATACCCATGCTAATCAAAACAAACCTGGAATAATTGCTTCCATAAGAATAATATTTATGTGAGGACAAACAAAAGGTTTACAAGCCAGAATAGTTTGTTGCAAAGAGGGAAAGCCAGAACCTGAAAAAATATCAATTTGAAAACCACAATATAAGCACTCACAATGTTATTCCACCAATAAAGTCTTTCAAATTTCAGACCAAGATAAACAGACACAATTATCTATAAATCTGAGCTCAAATTTCAGCATCAGTGCCTCAGGCAACATGAGTCTATCAGTATTTTAAGAAAGAAAATATGAAATGAGATGCAGATTTTTGTTTGGATTTTTTTTTATTCAGGCTTCACACAAAATTGTACAGATGATTTTTTTCTCCTTAAACTGCACTTTCAAACACACAGATGCATACTGAGCTCTGTTGCCATTTCCAGATTCAGTCAATATTTCCTAAATTTAGACAGCAATATTTATTGCCCTTCCACTGATGGAAATTTGAAGGCTATTATCATAATTACTAAGGCTTAAGATTTGTTCAAAAAGTTATTGCATATGAGTTTCGCCACTCAAAACACATCTCTCCATTTTAAATTATCCTTTGTGTTGACACATCAATGACCTAAATACAACAGTTTTTTATTTAATTTTAATTCAAAGCCCTCTAAACATCTGATCCCCTATTTGCAAGAGCCTAAGTATATGTGTATACTGTGGTTACATCGCATTTTTTTTCCTGCATCACATTTTTTACAGCCTGTTACTGTCATTTGGTGTTTGACTGTTATCATCATAAAAGATACAGGCTTTTCTACTTTGTTATTTGTAGCATTATCTCATGTTTTACAACATCTTTGCACAACATGCCCGCACATGAAATATAACTAGTGAAAAGTTCTCAGTGGTATTAATGCATAAAAAAGAATGTGGTTCCATCTCTACTGTCTTTACCCAGCCAAAAGCTGATGAACAGCCAATTTTCCTTTATCACATTAGCACAGCCATGAGGGAAACACATTTGTTCTAGTCAGCTACACTAAAGATACTATTACCAATCTAACATATACATGTTTTATATCAGCAGTATTCTCAGAGTATGAGGGAGCCAACAATATATTAACACTAGCATGACAGTTTATTTAAGAAAAGAAAATTGTCTCTGTAGAGGGACAGAAGTTAGAAATGTATGGCTAAAGCTCAGTGTCACTGGTCTAATAAAGGTAATAATTCTTAAGCTTGCTTTATAGCAGGTAACACTCCTGTGGCAGCTCTGTCATATCATTCAAATAAAAATGTTGTCTTTTACAAGTTTAAAAGTACCTTTATTTTTAGTCAGATATGAAGCATGTTTCCGCTTTCTTGTTTTCGCTCCAAAACATTTGTAAGTGGAATTCAGAAGTGGGTGCACTCGCCCCCATCAGCTCCTTGCAAACTTACCCTCTCAGCTGCAGCTTCTATGGGACCCGATTCTGCCTCCCCCAGTGGTAAGCAGAGCGCTCACCTCCATGCACCCCTACTAAAATCAGTGGGGCTATTTATGACTTAGGAGTGACAGAATCGGGCCCTAAATGGCCAGGTATTTTTACTTGTTGAAAAGAGGTGACTAACAACAATTTTAAATCTCCCTCCCCCCTCCCCCACCACCAATCTCTTTGTATTAAATAGGATTTAGAATAGTTGGGTTTAATATAGCACATCCCCAAGGTAGCCCTAAGCACTTTACAATGCTGAATTGGATATCAGTAGTGCAGTGACTGTGTAAGGCAAAGGCAGCAGTCATTATGCATTTGGCAGTAGCTCAATGTAATGATCCCCCTGCTGGTTATTAAAGGGGGTATGAATATCTGACATGGGAGGAAAATGTAGGAGGGAAACCATGTGTGGTATAAAAAAAAAAAATCCCAGCGGCTCTCCACTGTGGGAGGAGAGGAATGTCGCAAAGTTTGGTGTCGGTTTAGACTAAGCTAAATAAGAAGGCTGGCACCGAATCGGCTGTTTGATGTGGTTATTTAAGGTCTCCCGACCATTACCATTAAATTGCATACAATACCACAGAAATAAAAGATGAATTTCACTTCTGACTAGGACAACAAGATTATTCCCCTGAAGTCTTTAATTAGTAACGTTCAATAGGAATTTGTCCCAAGAGAGAAACAGGAGATGGGAAGGAAAGGCTGGCCTCACGGTTGTGCAGAGCATGGGACCAGAAGCCTGGGACATCAGCGCTCTAATCCCAGCTCTGAAACCATCTCTGCCTCCCGTGCTTCCCCATCTGTCAGATACTTAGCAAATCACCTCACAGGGAGGTGGCAAGGATTAGTTACTAAGATAAATTCACCCTGCAACTACATTAGCCTCTGCCAACGCAGAGCCTAATACCAATTCCAAGCAACGGAAAATCCATTTGACGGTGAACCGAGATGGTGAAAGATATCCATAGTCTTTCCTCTAATAGCATTCTTGTTATGATCCAGAAGAGTTTCAAAGATGAGAGGTGCTGGGCCAATGAGCTGATAGGCAAGTTCCTTCAGTGCATCCCGAATGAAGCTTTTATGGTCCTCCGTCACGAGCAAATTGCCCATCAGAGTCAGCAATACCAAATGCAGTAATTTCCTACCTAGGAAAAATTCCCTGCCCTATGGGTCACTGTAGTGCAGAATGAAGGAGGACACACCGAAGCACCAGCTAGTGCTTATAAAATGAGATAGGGACAGAAAAGGCATTACAACTGTTTATTTTCTCACCTAATGATCTGTTCTATTCTGACGCTACCCATGGAAACATAATAATGACATTTAACATGAATTTTGCCACTTGGTTTGGATCAGGCAGAGCTGTCAGGTAAACAAAAGCCAGTTTTTTTCATGTATTAACTGCTAACAGAAACTTCCACTATATCACAGTAACCCATATGGCAAAAATGAAGCACCACAACCAAGTACTGCACTTCAAAGTTGTACTGGCTAAGACTGAGGGACTAACTATGGCAAAAAGCAGAAGCAGGGGAATGTGTAGGAGCATGGTAAGCATGTATGATACCGCTCCTGAATAGTCTTTGAACCTCAAACCACTGGCAACTCAGACTTCTTCAGCCAGGCATGGTTTCTGTGCATGTAGTGGCTTTCCATGATTTTTGTATAGCTGCTCCTTGAATGCAAAAACTTGTATTTCCCCCAAAGACACTCACTGTGTAGATTAATTCAAGAATGCCACGGGTTTTTCTCTCTTTTTTTTAAGTCTTGAAATGTAGTGTTATCTATAATATATAATGGTATAATAAATGTAGAAATAAATAGTATAACAGGTACAAATAAACAGTATAACAGGTACAAAAATATTTAGTATTTCAATAAAAATTATCAATAGGCTTTCAAAAAAAGTCTAATATTCCTCTTCATTAACACAGAGGCAGAACATATTTGGAGTTTCAAGTAAAAGACACAGTTATATTGATTCCCCTTTTTTGAGCTACAATGGCACTTCCCAAGCCAAAGCCAATTTGAGGGGAATTCTGAGACCCCAATGTACAAAGTTTTGACTTTCAGGTAATAATACACACGCATATTACATCACAACATACATGTGTGATATTCAGCACATTTAAGCAGCATACGCTTTTTCTTCACACCCATTAATCATCCTGTCATCAAAATGTCCTGTTATATAAAGGCAACTGAGACAATTTTAGTCTCTTCCATGTAGAACTGAATTGCATCATTTCCACCAAAATAAACGAAGTGAATTCTTCTTCCGTAGACAATATGATCTTTTTGCATTAGTAAGATTTTTCCATTAAGAATAAGTCCTAATACTACCCGCATACCTTGTGCAAAATTATTTCTAATAAATAAGATAGGAAGAAGAAACATGGAAAAGAATCCTTTATGTTCCATTAAAAAAATAATAAAGAATACCTAAAGATATCATAGCAGAGCTCAAGATCACTAACCAGAGATCAAAACTCCACTGCACTAAATACCATACAACCAACAGATGCGGTAGACCTCCCCAAATTTTTAGCATTTATAATTATTATATGTTTCAAAGACCTTCCTGTTTTTTAGTAAGTACAATCTTTACCTTTAGGTTATCTTTCCCACTATTTAATGGCGCAGGAAAGATTTATTAAAATATTGCAGATAAATTAAGGGGAGTTATTTCAAGACAACATTAATCTCTTTTACTGGTTAAATATACACTCTTTTTACTCTTATTCATCATAGCTTCTAGTAACTATAAAATACAATTTAATCTTAAAGTTTCTTCTCATCATCTATTGTTTTAATAATTGGATCACAGTGTCTGGCAAGACAGATGAAGAAATCAGATGGATTTCTTCCCAGATTTGCAGGCCATAAACAAGGAGTTCCACAATAGACAGAACTCTGGCACCAAAAATGAAAGAAAAAATCATCTTTCCAGTCATTCAAGCCAAATTATACCAACCCTGGCCTATTTAGTTATCCAGCCAACTTAGTGATGGCAAACACTTCAACTGTAACTTCAGCTCTTAAGGTTATTTAAGCCATCAAAGAAAGTCTCAGATGGCAGGGACAGAAATGACCCACATATAAAACAAGGACAAGAACCAAAAATTTATCTTCAGATAAATGCTAGGACATGGAATACATTCCGGTAAACTTAACGGACAGCACTGTTTTCACATAAGATGAAAAAGAATCAGTTTAGGGATCTATGATGTGTACCAGACAGTGAACAAGATTCTTCAAGGTATCTGCAAACTAAAATTAAAAAAATGCAAGCTAATTTTTAAGTTAAAAATGCAAATTTAGCTAGCTAAAAATACCAGCTAAATTTAAAAAATAAATACAAATTAAAACACAAATTCTGTTTCTCAAATGTAAGAAAACAACCAGATTCTCCTCCAAATAAGTGAACAAAAAATAAACTGTAAGAAAACTAAAATACTAAACCAAGTCTGTATTAGTATTTCCTTTAAATAAGCTCTATTTGCACAGCATGTGGTTTCTCAGAAATAATTTTATAATAATAAAGAAGGTGATACGCAATATGAAGAGCAATTAGGTAGCTATACAATTTACCTGTATGGCATTAAAAAGAGATGTTCCATTTATTTTCCAGATCAGCAAACTGACAGAAATGACCCCTCCCCTTAGTTGCTATAAAAGCTAAAGCAACTCCAGAATCAATAGTTACACAGGCTTTACAGAGATGTAAATGAAAGCAGAAGTTAGCATAAATGATTTGCTTAATCATTCAGAAATAACGAGAAATCAGAGATTATGAGAAATCAGAAAATGCGACTCATCCAGCTCAAAAATTACTACACAACGTACTGTTACAATTGCTTACCATCACTTAATTTGGTATCATTCTTATAAAAGTTGCTACCTGAACGTAGCTTGCTATCTATTAAAATAACCAAGATTCAGAAAACCTTTTTTTCTTCTAAACGTATTGCAGATTTGTTGCATCAGGAACTTTTTCAATGACTTCATTCTATAGAAACAGACAGTGTATTAACACATTTTCTCCCAAGGTGAGAAAACAGATTAAGGTTATGACCAAAATGACAGGCCCATGGCTTCCTTGAATACTTTAATAGAGTCAACAAATCAACAGTGGTCACTGATGACAACATATGAAGGAAGACAATAGATGGACGGAGGGGAATTAGTGATGCTGCTATAATGGTCTAATCAGAAACTTGAGCATAAAAATCTTTTTCACCTTCAACCTGTCTAAATATGCTCTTTTTGCCTGCTTGTCTAAAGATATACGGCATATTCTACCACAGGGGGACATGTGGGTTCACATCTCTAATCAGCGAAAGCAGGTGTGAAACAGAAGCGTGAGAGTTAATAAAAGATACAGTAAAGGGGTTTTGCATATCAAAGAGATGAGACACACACGGGTATGTATTTCAGTATTTTCTTGCATAATTGCAAATCTTGCTGAAGCTGCAGTTACAAAGGCTTCCACACAGCTTTAATATTTCGTAAGTGAATTTCTGTATAGAGGAAAGGTCAGTCATACGGACTTAAACAACACAAAGCGGGCAAATGGAATTCTGGGGAAAAAAATAGGATGAAACCATTAGCATGAACCCAAGTTTACTTTCAGCTGTGATTTAAGCAGAACTAATGACCAAAACCCACAACACTGCATTTTACATACTTTTAAAAATCTAGGCATCTATGTGTCCCTAAATTGATGCATTGGAAATGGCAGACAACTTCCTGCCACAATTCAACACCTTCCTTCACTGAATAAGTTACAGAATTTCCACATCTGGAACATCCATCTCAAAGGCTCCTTTCCTATTCCCAGTTCTGCCTTATTCTTATTTTGCATTATTCTAAAAAGGAGAAATAAAAATTAGTAATCTACTACACTTACATTTAGCTTTAAAAAAAAAAAAAAACACAAAAAATGTAGTGAATATAGGTGGGAGCAGATTCCATGCCCCCAAGGACTATTTTTCTCAATCATTAATACAAACAGGGAACAAAAACTGTTTATCCCCAAAATTCCTCTACTCCTCCTAAGCCTTCAGGTAATCTGTGAGCCAGGTTTTGACTGTTTTGGAAAATAAAGAGGTGTGGTAGTTTCCACAGCTTAACCTCTGCAGATGCGTCAGGATTCCACGCCGCACTCAACCACCCCCTACTCCACATATTATTCCCTGGCACTGGTGCACAGCCTGCTTTGTACAGTCTCACAGTGCTTATCTCTCCTTACGACATACCACATCCAGCCTAACCCACATTTAAAATCTTCACTGAATAGATAATTCAGGAATAAGCACTATCATACATTTTTGTAGTGTAAGTACATTTTGGCAGTGATGACATTATTGCTAGGGATGTTTGGGCAGATGTCTTACATACATCAAAATCCCCCTTGCTCCCCCGTGTCCCCGAGACAAAGCTTATAACCCTAAGATAAAAAAAAGTGTTCCCTTTTAGTCTTTTGCTCTTTGCATTTTAATTTTTTTTTATTTGGAATGAAAATTGAGACAACACAGAGGGAACTTGGCACATGTAAATCTTGGCAAGAGATAATGATTTTATGTAGCAAACGCATGAGAACAAGAATATGTCAGGAGGAATTTGTCTGGGATCTTGTTCTCAAACAGACCAAAAAAGATGCTCATCACCATGTTAATAGAGACGGGGGATGGGGGGAGGAAGGGGTGTGGAAATTAAAGAATAATATCCACAAGGACAAGCCAGCTCAGATAATTTATCTGCATAACACTTGACAGATACCAGTAAAAACTTCCTGAGTTTGCCAGTGAGCTTGGTGTTGCCTCAGCTAGAACCCTGTCTCCATTTCAAATGGATTTCTCGTTCTTACCAAGTTCAGGAGAAAAGGAGTACTACCTTATAGAGCCATTACAGTTGCGTAAAATCTTCAATGATGTTTTCAGAGTGTTTGCTCATTACCTTATAGCAAATGCAAAAGATACATATGTAATAAATGTTATTTTACCCACTATTATTAAATTACTTTATTCACATTTCTAAACTCCTGTGTTTCCATATTCAAATCATATACTACCCTCAAAAATGGCAAAAATTGAAGTTTTTAAGCTTAAAGAACTCTGCATGTCTGGGTGAACCCAAACCTACTACCCACCCCTCTCTATATCAAAAGTTGCTTTGAAGCAACTTGGCTACAAGCTTGAAGGAAAAGAGGACAAGAAGTAGATGCAAGCCGCAACCCTGGCATCCATGTAGGTTTCAATGTGATGCTTTTCACACTTCTTTGGTTCCCAGGCCACAGAGCATTTTACAGGAAGAAAACAAAGAGGGCTTGGGGCCATTCATTGCAACTACAGACTTAAGCATGGTCAGGGACTTTATATAACGATGATTTTAAAAAAGAAAGTGCTTATCTTCTCATTCACGGGTAGGGAAAATTCCGTTACTTGCAACCATTCTGTCATTTTTCAGACGGAAGCCATGCCGATGCAATTCTAGGCTGAGATTGATTATCTAATTGTAGCCAAAACCATAAAGTCAACTCTGCCCTTTCACCAGAGCATGCCAGTCTAGCCAAAATATGCAACTACAAATGTTTTAATTTACTAAGTATTTTTAGCTCATTCATATCAGAACTCAAGGATGCCACAATTCCTGTTCTTCACTGAGAAAAAAGTAAAAACTTCAAAATCTCCCTTTTATCACCTGTAAATTCTATAGAAAAATCACCTTCAGCCTTTAAAAACAGGAACTGAAGTTGTGAGTGAATGGATATGGTATACGCACAAGCTACTTGGCATGAAATCACTGAATTTCTCTTCAAAATCAGGATGCTACTTCGAGCCTGCACAGTGAAAAGGTTTGAAATAATTCGGAAGTTTAATTCTTCTTCAGCATGCTCCAAATGAAGTTTCAATATACTTAAGTTCACCATAAGCAGGATCAACTAACTGAATCAGTGAATTAAACTGTATTTTAACCCAGACTATTTTAGGACTTGTCATGATTTAACTCAGCCAGCAGCTAAAACAACCACACAGCCGTTCGCTCACTTCCCCACGTGCACAGTGGCATTGGGGAGAGAATCAAAAAAGAGGAAAATTGTGGTTTGAGATACGGATAGTTTAATAGGATGGAAAAAGAATAGAATAACAATAACAATGGTAAAAGAATATACAGAACAAGTGATTAACAGCACAATTTTTCACCACGCTCACTAGTTCCTGAGCCATGCCACCTCCTGGCCAAACCCCAGTTATATACTGAGCATGACATCATATGGTATGGAATATTCCTTTGGTCAGTTTGGGCCAGCTGTCCTGGCTGCGTCCCCCTCCCAGCTTCTCAAGCACCCCCCACTTTCTCGTTGGCAGGGCAGTATGAGAGGCTGAAAAGTCCTTGACTGCTGGGCAATGACTAAAACATCAGCGTGTTACCAAATTTATTCTCATCCTAAATCCAAACCACAGCGCTATACCAGCTGCTAGAAAGAAACTTAACTCTATCCCTTTCAAAACCAGGACAGGACCATTACAAGAAAAGATCTGAAAAGATGCCTTTCTTCACAAGATTTATAGGGGATGTGCACACACATCAGTATTTGATGACACCATGCACAATCTTGTTGCAGAATCCAGAGGATTAACTTTCACTAATATAACAGGGTAGCAACATCTGTGTTGAATATATTTTCCTGCAGGCCAGCAAACTGGTAGAATACCAGGAAAACATTCCAAAAGGAATAACACCTTTTCATCTTTGGTTTTATCCTCTTTTTTCTTTCTTTTACTCTTGTTGTTAGACTTTGACAGACACTTTTCCAGGAGCTCCTGATAAAAGAAAATCCTCGATTAGATGGCTTTTAAAATTAAAACTGCCTAAATGGGAAAAAACATTTTTTTTAAAATACTGAAATTGACTCATCACAACATTCTGTCCAGAGATAACATGTGGACTGACTAGTACTTCAGCTGTGAATTTATTTAAAAGTAGACATACACATGCAGTATTAGGAAGGCAAAAACAGGGTATGAAATAAACATAAGGCATCAGCTCTAAGCTCACTGTCAAGAGTATACCAAGGCTTCTAACCACACAGTTCAGCTGAAGGTAACTATCTGTCAAATGTAATCTGTGCAAGTGAATATGCTTAAGCTGGTGCTATGAATCAACTAAAATTGCTTTGGTCTTATTGACATTCAATTGCAAGAAGTTGCAGCTCATCCAGTCCAATAGACATCTGACAACACCAAGAGTGCTTCAGTGACAGAAAGCTTTAAATATAGATGCAACTATCATCACAATACACATGGAACTAAACATTATGATGCCTCATACTGTCTTCAGAAACTGGTCAGTCAGGCATCAGCTGGGTGCCATAAGACCACATGGTCATCCTCTCTGCCTGTTGCCAATTTCTGCAGCTAACAAATCACTGTGACTTAAAAAAAAAACAAGAAAAAGAGGGAATACAGATTGACTGACAGAAAAAGACCACTCCATCTTTCATCACTGTCCCATTAAATCTCTCTCTGAAATCCACTTTTGCCATTATCATCTTTGTTTGCCTTTTAAAAATAAAATGCCAGATCAAAAATTGTTCAAACTGTTGGCTTTTGTTAAGGGCCAGATCTTCAGCTACTATAAACTGCCTTCAGCTTCAGCAATGCCATTGTACACCTGCTGAGATTCAGACCTCTGATATGCTAAATTTACTTTCTTCCTCACAGCTGTTCTTTACACCTTGAAATAAGATGTCTGATAATGTATGTGGGACGCTGGACAATAAAGCATCTTGCATACTGGGTCCCAAAAGACGACCTGATTTGTGTCCTAACTTTACACAAACGAAAGGAACATCACCTGCAGCCATCTATGTGCTTGTTTGACCCTTATCTCAGAGAACTCCTACTATTTCATGGGTAGATGGTCCAGCACAGCATCTTTTTCTAAAAATTTTCATAGACCCCCACTGTATACACGAGTTGTTACATCAACCCACTTGCTTGCTCTCCTCAGCTCCTGCTGCCTCATTCCTTCCTTCACCATACAGTGAATTGAAATCATCCCAGAGCCAAAAACAGATAAAGGAAGTTGGGGAAGAGGAAATGTGTCACCTACATACAGCTTACAGCCATGTTTAAGGGGATGCAAAGTGTAAGTAATGTTGAGGGGAAGGGGAAAGAGACTCACACCCATGTTATGAGCACTCTGAACAGTTATGCCCATGCTCTGAGAAATCCAGTGTACAAAAAACAGAGACTTGAGGAAGAAACCTCATCAGGGGACCACAGTGACAGAACCGTCTTAAAACAGAAGGGCTGGAGAGGATAAAGGGACAGCAGAAGAAATGGTAAAGAACAGCGAAGGGGAAGGAAAAAGCATAAGGTCGGGAGGGGCAAGTTGTCTCTTTGCCTTTCCTTCTTTTGCCTCAGGCCCATATCGGCCTTTCCTTTTCTTGACTTAACTGGGATGAATTTTAATTGCAGCCTCTCTACGTGTTTTATACACTATGTACTCTCTACTTGTGTGGAGTGGATTTCCCATTCATCACAGGATTGCAGGCAAAAATCCCAGGAGCATTTTGCTTTCCTTCAAAGTTAGCTTTGCTAAAATCAATAACTTTAGGGCTGCTTCCTCCACCTAGCACATACCCCCCACCCCACAACCATTTCAAATGTCATGATTTTATGACCATTTGATTTTGTTTCTTATCTCCATATACAGATTTATATTTGCAATCTTTTCATGATAAGTGACAATATTCTATACAGTTTCAATAACAGTATAAAGGCAGCAACCTTACAGCAACAGTGGAAACATGCTCTTATTTGTAGTTTTAACACAGTCAATATCCTAACTGATCTCTAAAAATCTCTCTCCCTACTGTGTCCTCCTCAATACCCCAGCATTCTTCAAATCAAAGTACTGGTTTTCTTAGGGACCTGTTTTATGCCTTAAATATTTTTATTGCTTGGGCTTTTTTCCTGACCACCTGCAAGTCAAGTGCAACAGCCAAAAATTGTACTTACCTTGTATGCAAACCAATGAACTTAGTTTAGAAAGAAGGAAAAAAATAACAAGGGCAGGGGGCAGCAGGGCTGTTTCCTACTGCAGATTGAGTATCATCCCTCAGCAATATTGTTACATGTCTTCCAGCTTTATATTAGCTCTCCCTTCACTAAAACTGTGTATCTTGGCATTTTAAATCCCCCTTCATTTTCCTGGTTGTCTCTCTTATTCCAGTAATATCTTTCTTATCCTTGAAAACATGTCACTCCAATTCAGCAGTCTTATTACATATGCTCCTAGCATTTGTATAAAAGATACTCAGCTTTTCTTTCTGCCCTCCTTTACTTTTCTTTTTCACTAACTCCTACAATGTTAATCCCTTCTCAACGGGAAATGGTTTTCCTTCAATCCAAGTCTTTCTTTTTGTGCATAGATCCACTAGTTCAGCTTGAATTCCCTGAGTAACATTTTTTTTTTTTAAATGGGGGGGGGAGGGGAAGAAAAAAATGGAACCCTGGAGCGCTCCTAAAGGAATTAACTCTCTGTTCAAGAACAAGCATGTATTAATTCATGCTTGTTAATTTGACCCCAGACAGTGAAATCAGAAAGCAACTGGAATGCAAACCTATCCATAAGGTAGTCTACAGGCTTAAGACAAACTCACAGCTATTTCATGAATAAAGACTTCAAGATGCAAAAAAGCAAATAACGGCAAGCAGAAGGATCCAAAATAAGAATCATGTATGTCATTAATTTTTTTGGACAAGGGTAATTGGAGTACTGTGTTAAAAACAGAGTGATATAACCCACACTGTCAATTATCTGATAAACAAGGCCAAAGACAAAGAAAGATTGATGCAAAAAGAGACAGCTTTTGAAATGGTATGTATTTTTAAAGAATTATTTTTTAAATAAGTAAACATTCTTTTAAAATAAACAGTTGAATCAGAGATTAGGGATCCTTCTGTCACACAGTATGCATTCAAATTATGGATTGACAATTTTCATTTAATCTTTTCTTGGCAAGTACTTCACCAGTATTTCAGCACTATGAAGTAATATTAAAATGGTTAACTACAGCTCTGCCACTTTCCACTCCAACCAGCACTGTACCAATGAAAAATATTCTTTACTGTCTATGTCAGTAGAGCTCTATCAATCTATTACTGAATCCTCAGGACAGAATAAACACATCTGGGCAGGGGAGTGGCAGAGAGAACCCGAGAGCTCAAGATTGCAAATACAGATTCTATTAAAAATTAAAGTAATTAACAAATAAGCTTTGCTCTAACTACTATTTTAACCATTGATCAATCTCTGTTCTTTTTACCTGGAAATGTTTAACAAGTGACTCCTGTGTTGCAAATGAGTTCCAAACAATAAAACATAATAGGAGGATCCTAGTCGTCAGATCCAAAAATACATGAAGAACAATTGCTTTCTTGCTGCATAATGACTCTATTTTCCCCAAGTCACAGAACAAATCAGATCCAAGATCTGATGATCGCTACAGTAACATGAAAGGAGACAAGTATTAAGGATTCAACAAGCTGCTTTTTAGCAGCTAAAACAGTTACATAAAATAGACTTGCCAAAATTAATTGAAACAAAAGGTCTGAAAGTACATTTTAGATAATCTCATAACAATGCACAGTTTCCCTCTGCCCCCTCCATTTAAAATACAGCACAACCACTGATTCTGAATTTTCCTGAACTACTTGTAATCATGTAAATTAGGGATGAGATGTAGATGTCAAGTGAAACGTCCCTTCTGAATAAAGTCTCTGTGCTTCACTAGTCAAAGAATAAGCACATACCCACACAAATGAAGGGAGCTGTTACTAATGTACAATTATTAACCCTGTATTACACTATCAGCTGTAGATTAAATCCTAGTCTTTTGAATTGATTATATGTGAAGAATTTTGCACCGTTCAGTACTGGGACTTGTAAGTCATTCCTAAGTTTAATGCAAGAATACGTTGGTTCTACAATAGCTGAACAGCTCTGTTGGGACTAGAAGGTTGCAAATCCATCCGTCTGCCTCTTTTTGTGATGATTTACATAAGAAGAAAGCAATTATTCTTGCCCTCTGAATGCCTTGCCACAAAAGTTCCATGTATCCAGTTAAGGGATTTTTGCAAATAAAGTCTCATCTTTTCTTTCAAGGCTTAGTTTCTCTTCATGGTCAAGGATTCACAAAATTCTGCCTTTGATTCCTTTCATATTCCTCCCAACAACCTTACTTCAGACCCTTCCCTCCTCCTCTCTGCCCTGCTTTCTGCCTTCCATCACAAAGTCCTTTAGAAATGGTCATTCAACTATTCCTTTGTACTGTAACTCTCCTGAACTCTTTTTGATGACAATTCACTGTAAGCTTCAATTTTCATTTTTTAATAACTGCTTTTCTCAAGAGTTACTAAGCATCTTACCAGCAAAGCTTTGCAATAGATCCAAAACTGTGCTGTTAAGTGAACATAGACCAAACCTCCCTTAGAAGGACTGTGTTTTGGTAGCTTATTGTTGGTAGCTTATTTTTGGAAAAAGCTAAAGGAAAAAGTTCATGCAGCAGCTCCCTCAAGCACATTTTATTGGAAACGGGCCAGGAAAGGACTAGGGGAGGATGCTCAGAAAGTTCATAGTGGTTTCCTGTGCACATTAGTATATGGGCCCTGAGTTAAGGCATGGAAAGGCCAGGGAGATTACTGATCAACAGCAAAGATGAGGATGCCAATAAATGCAATTTAAGGAAAAGGATAAAAGCC
Organism: Grus americana; assembly: GCF_028858705.1. Taxonomy (NCBI): domain Eukaryota; kingdom Metazoa; phylum Chordata; class Aves; order Gruiformes; family Gruidae; genus Grus; species Grus americana. The sequence goes on from NC_072854.1 coordinate 102,907,652, forward strand.
CTTCAAATATAATAAAATGCACATAGAAGTCCCAGCAGAAGAATGGTAATCCAGTTTACCAACCTGTTATATATACAATTACCTGCCTTACAGACAAGGGGTACATGTCTTGGGCACAAGTAGTAACTTGAAAAGACAGAATATCTACTATCAAGACTCAAGAGGCTCAGAGAGATGAGAGACTTTTTCTGTTGACTAGTCCTGATACAAAGAACCACTAAAGGCCCATGGGACATGGTCATCAAGCTAGAAAGAGAAAGGCATGTATTTCCAAGTACTGAGCATAAATCTTCAGAGTAAGAACTTCAGTGGAAAGAAACAGAAGCTTGCAGTTCTGAAACGTCAGATTAGGACCAATATTGATAGTTTAATCTATGCTGCCACTGAGTATCACATGCTGATTTGCCTACAGGTACAATGATGAACCTCACCAGAAATATAGGCCATCTATAATCACAGTCAATAGCAATGGTACACCTAAACACCACTGGAAAGGAGAGGTTCAAGAAGAAAATATCTTGGCTTTAATTCAGGAGGCAGAAGATGAAAGCCAATGCCACTATTTGAAATGCTGCCAATATCCCAAAGGGTCACAGAAGCAAGGTTGCATGATTCTGCACACAACCAAACAGTGGAAAAACGATTCAGGTCAATTTGGAATTGAGACATTTTTCTCAAATAGGTGGAACCAAAAAGTGCAAGATTCTCCTACACACAAATAGGGCCAGTTTATTTATCAAAACAGGAAAGAAACCAATCAAGTTTAGGAAAAAAAATAACTTTGAAGTATCTAAATCCCCCTAAAAAGTCCTAACTAAGCATGCAGACTGTGACAAAATATATGTAACTTTGAAATCTAGAGCCTAAGATATTTAAACCTGTATGTCAGAAATTATATAGATCATACCACTGAAAGAGTGTTGGTATAGCTTAAAGTTCAAATTTTGACAGGGTGAGCTAACTGTACTAAAAAATACTATAGAAGCTGGTATTCCAGCCCATTTTTTTAAGAAAAAAGAAAAAGCAGCACCTTCAGATTCAATTGGAGATCAGAAAAGCAGTGGGAACAGAAAATACAATTTTCTATTAGCTCTGCACAGATCAAAATACAATGCAGAAATTAAAATTATAGACATGATGCGCAACCAGGTCTTGGAGCAGTTTTTCTGATAATCCATCAAATCAAGTCTATACAGGGTGAATTGGCTGGAAAAGCACATGGATATATATTGTATACTGGAAAAGGCAATATGGCTTTTGTGGAAGGAAATCAAGACTCAACTTTGAGTTCTTTGAAGCAGTTAAGATGCATGTGGAAAAGAAAGAACTGACCACCATAATGTGCTGGCTTTCCCAGAAAGATTTCAAACTTGGTAGAGATTAAATGGCCACATTTCACACAGACAGAAGTTTATCACTAGGTAACTCTGACCTCTGCTATTTAACATTTTTATATAGGCTTGAAAACAGTGGTTAGTGAGGTGAAAAAGGATGTAGTTAATAACTCCAGACAATAAAAGTCAAAGTTTGCTTCAAAGTTACAAAAGGATTTCAAAATTGTTAAGGAACAGGCAATAAAGTAGCAGATTCAATGTGTTAACTACAAGGTAGTATACATGAAAAACTATTCTTAACTATGTAAACATAATTAAGTTCTGAAGCATCACTGCTCAGAAAAAGTTGTCTTATAGTTACTGTAGATAGTCATCCACTAATGAGCAAAATGCTCAATGGCAGAGGAACCACATTCCTTATTGGGAAAGAAATTAAGAACAAAACCACAAAACTTCATTGTTTAGAAATTTATGGTGCGAAGTATCTGGAATAACAAGTGGAGTTCTGACCCAGCACCCCCAAAATTATAATAGTATAACCCCAAAAGTTTCAGAAAAGATCAGTGAGGATGACAAAACTGCAGAATGGCTTCAATATAAGGAGAGATCCAGTTTATAAACAATTATAACATACAATCAGGTTCTATATCCAAAATATCAAATAGCATGAGAATGATAAAGATAAATCAACTGACAAAAAGAAATTGGCAAAAACAAATTAGCAGACAGCAGAGTTAAAATAGGGAACAATTTCATACAGCCATAATTGCATGAGGAGCTCATTTCCACAAGATACTAGCAATACCAACATACAAATTATAAAAAAGAACTAGAATATTAAACTAAAAATAGGTCAGTTAGTGGTTATTCAATACAGTCTAGCTTAAAAAGCTTCAAAAACACTGGTTGTCAGAAAACAGGTCAGTGATGTTTCAAAAACAAAAAAGTTCTTTCTGTGCATCTACTCTTCTTTCATACTCAAAGACAGAGTATCTAGACAGACCGTCAAGCCAACACAGCAGTTCTTAAATGATGCAAACATTACGGCATTATTGAGCTGAGGTATTGGAACAAGATACATGGACAGGAGTTCTTCCTCCTCTTCCACTCCAGAACTTAATACTGTCCAGCTGAGTTGACAAGTTGTTCAGTGCCAGGAAATATTCTTTACATCCATGAGAAAATGATACATGAAGACTTACCAGAAGATTCCTCCTGCGAACTGCCACCAGCATGTATGGATTTTGCATTGTAGGGGATGTACGCATGTAACTTATGTCACCTTCCATTTGCTGGATGCATAGGTGATGATGCAAGACGTACATGAGAGTTCATATCTAAATAATGGATGTTTCATAGGGGACAATCTGAAAGTTTCATCTTCCATTTCTTGATCAGACTTCTGACTTAAGTCTCTGTCTTTAAGCTACAAAAACCTGCACCAAGTGAAGTAATTACTTTTTTTTTTTTAATAACCAGGAAAAGCAGATGCTACTCTATTTGGCTGTACTCATGAAATTTTTAGACTCTTATCAAAAAAGTTACAAGTATCTTGCAAAAACTTCTATGTAGCAACTAGCACAGCATAAAGAGGGAAGGACAATGATTCAATATTTGCGATCCATCTTTACCAGCAGATAAGTTCAAATAAGTTGCCAGTTTTCTGCTCACAGACTGTGCACACCAAGAACTACCTGCTGGAGGACCTTCTGCCCACATTGCATTGGTGTGCTCTAAATGGCGATACTCCAGTGTACAACTTCAAGCTTGGTATCCCCAGAAAGGAATCAAATTCAAGCGTATTGACAATGTTCTTCAGTAACACAAGACTCCAAATAGAAGGCAAACCTGTGTCAAAAAGAGCTCTTCCTGTACACAAAACTGATAATGTAGATGTATCCTGTGACTGGCATCTTAATGTTTTATACCAACAGCTATATCAAGTACATGCAACTACTTCCAATCTCTCAAAGTTTGCTCCCTACACAACTCAAGGGCACACAAACATGCAAACAGAAGAGCAGTAATACAGCTGCAGAAGTGTAACTAACGTTACACCAAGCAATACGTATCTGGGAACCCACTTATAAGTGGTGCACATTAACACATATTTAGGAGATTAGTTCAGAATCAAGGGCTATCTAGATTAAACAATATTTTTTTTGTTTATGTTTCTCCAAGTAGGACTCCAGATTTCTAGCAATCTGAAAACAGTTCATTTCAATGACCACAGTTTAATTCACAGGATGCTGTTAAACAGCACACATCTCTTTCTCTCAGTTCTTCTAACTCCAGCTAAGCAATTTTTACTGTTATTCTTAATATTGAATTTGAACACTTGAAGAACATCTTTTTTCATTACCTTTCAAAACATTCTCCTCTAAGAATTAGGCAATCTACTTTCATATGTTATGACATACTTTTTAGATTCATATGCCACAATATTATATAACAATTATTTTCCAAAAAAAACCCCACCACGCTTAAAAATGATATTTTATATACTGTAACTACAGATGACAGAAATAGGTGTGCTGCATATTACAATGGCCACTAGAAGTTTGATTCACAGCTATTATGCTAAAAAATTATGGTATGCTTAGGAAGACGACTGAAAATTATTTTCCAATAAAAACCCAAAACACCCTACCCCCTCCATGATTCTAGAGTAGCACAGATCATTATTCATCTCTACTCATTTTTATCTAAAAAATAAAATACAAAAAGCAAAAACGTACCAGACACCAAAAATACAACCTTAAGAATTGCAGAATATCTAAGGATTTGAGACTAAGGGAAAGACAGAAGGCAAATCATTCTTAACATAGTGCTTCCACTATTAAAAATACAATTTAATTGGCTGCCACACATTTTTGCATAAGGAAACAAACTTATCATTAAAAAATTGAAACTTGATGGATTTCAAATCTCATCTAAAACTCTCCAGACAAGTCAGGTGTAGCTTCTGCAAACCATTCAATATTACCTCCCTCCTAGCATTGGTCATACAAAGCTTAATTCCATTTCTACTGTATATAATATAGAGTCCAGGCAGACCTCAGTGAGATTTGCATTTGCAATTGAAAAAACATTCACAATTTCCAGAAGCCTAGTCAAGATGGCATTGGCAAAACCTGTATTTTTGGCATTCTCTGAAATTAAAATCTTGGCCCAGATTAAGTCCCTTGTCTTGTGTTCCCAGCCAGCTAGCTGTTAGACTGCAAATCTAAATCTGCAAGAACTTGCCTGAACTCATATTCAGGCAAGAAAGGAAGTAGTTTAAGAGACCGTCTAAGTAAAGAGAAGATAGAGGCATCTAGGAAATATCCCAGTTTCCCAAGGAGCTGAAGCTATAAATAACAAAAAGCTTTCAAATTGACACAGACAGTTGACATCCTAGTACCCATGGACCATGAGAAGAGGCAAGCATCACAGTAGGACTTCTAAATGCAGCACAGCAAGTTACTAATATCAGAGAATCCCAAGCCTACCAGTTCAGCAGCAGTATCTGAATGGCATGCAACCATAGCAGATTAAAAGATGAAGCAGTTGCTGAGCGCAACGCTCATTGTTTCTATGAATGGTTCTCTAAACAGACATTCAAATACATTATACAGACTGTAACGTGTTTTATTTCTGCTGTCTATTGCGAGCATAGCACCAACCGTATGGACAGACTGCTTCCTCCTATATATTTTCAACATACAATTGCAATTAATAGACGAGAAGCTCTAGTATGTAGAAGCAATGCAAACTCTCCCCTCCCTTCTTGGGACTGACAGACTACTCCTGATAGATAGTAAGTGACTATTTCGAACAGAAGATCAAAGTGATTTGTTAATTTTAAATGCTTCCTTGCCTTCTCATGTTCTTACTAAACTTAGGGAATATACAGTTTAAAACACCTAGTATTTAGTAATACATACAGGGAGAGTGTATAGAGTAAATGTTTTTCTCCCTGCTTTTAAGTCTCAGGTTCTTTGCTTTTAATATAAATTTTAAAGTATTCAAAAATTTGTGCAGAAAATAAAAGGATTTCACAAATTGGAAAGGACAAGTTTTCTCTTGATAGTCAAACAGTTATGATGTAAAGCGGTCTCATTAAATCATGAGTACTTTAACCTTTTCTTGAAAGAACTAGAAGATTTAAAGATTTATAAAGAAATTTTGCCTAAACTAGGAAATGACTCATATTTGACATGTATTGAAAAGATAATGCTGATTTCAATAGGCACTCTAAGAGCATTTTCCTCCCAGGAGAGTAATTCAGTCATGGTTACCTCTCCGCATTTAGATTTTAAACTTACTTTCTAAAGCTTTTAATGTGCTGTAGTCTGCCAAAACATGGCAGAGTTACATAGATATGATCGGGCAAAATAAAGGCTAGTAAAAGGATTATTTTTATAATTGCAGACACCAAATATGAAACAAATACATCAATCTGACATGTTCCCAAAGAATCTCCTGTTTCAGCAACCTTGGCTGTATCTGAAAATTCATGTTTAAATTCCACTCTTCTTAATTGGTTAAATAAATTTTGAAGTATCAAAGGGAAAGTGAGAGACCCTTAAAAGTGAATCTGAAAAAGAATACACTTAATGGAGCTGCTACTAAGTGGCACAAATCTGATATTGGTATCACTATGCAGAGATAACGAGGTACACAGTTGGCCTTAATTATGCATTGCTATGCTTTCACATTTTTTATGTCTTTAAAAGTTAATTTTTTAAGAAACCAGTTTTCCCGAGGTTTCACTTCAGTGCGTATCATATTCTTTTAAGTTAAGGCTATCTATTTTTTACTCCACTGCGTACTTTCAGAAGTTTTGCTAATATACACCTAAAAACACAGTGATAAATATCATTAAATCATGATCAAACACACAGAAGGACTCTAAAGCTTTCACAAGGCTGAAGGACTTGATCCTCACTGACTGAAATCAACTAGAAAGTGGCAGTAATTTCAAGGAAACAGGATCCACAATTTATGGCCTTAAAAAAACAACAAACAAAACTGTTTGAAATTGCAAAATGAAAGTTCCTTTACAAATAATAAGCAGTGGAACATAAAGGCAGACATCATTAGAGAAAAATAAGTCATGTTAATTGAGAGCAGAAAAAAATTATCATAATTCACTTTTGTTGCAAATCCACTTCAACTTACCTCAGCAGTACTTTTCAAGGATGATTTTTCTCAAATGTTTATTGGGTATAAAGAACAAAGAAATGGATAGCCAATAGCTCTGTCAGCAATATACTGCATATTAAGAAGGCCACATAAACTATTAACAAGTATGAAGTTACTCTTAGACTGATACCATCTAGTCTCAAGTAGCTTTTGCAACTGTCTATTCCAAGACTATTAGTGACTCATGTCCAACATCCTGCTGGCAGCGGTTGTTATAGTAATATTGCAGGAAAACAAAAAAAAGAAAAAAAAAGAAAAAAGTCCCACAGTCCACCTACATAACAACTAATTCATATAAATTCCCATCTTTTCCTGTTGGATGCACTATACCACATTACCCTTGTTATGAAAGTTACTGAATTAAAAAAATGAAAACCCACAACATTTTCTTATCCCTGCTATTCTGATCTGAATACTTTTTTGGAAACACTGCTACAATAGAACAGACTCAGTCTCCAACTTAGATAGTCCCTTCTTCTGCCTGGTGTTTACACTCCAACAGATTTAGAGAAAAAGCTGTATGACTTCCTATTCTTCACTATAGTTAATTCCCAAAAGAAGGTTCTCCAAATCATCTTCTGTAAGACCTGCATAGAGCCTTTCACTGACATCATAGGCTTAGTAGCTCTGTTCTGAATTATATTCCTTAAACATGAAGGACAGAAATTATTTGAATTATTGTGGTACCCAACATTTTGCATGAAATCTCACCAGACTCTGGAGCAGCAGCAATGATGCTTTTCTCTCACTAGTGGGAATGCCTCCCCAATAGGTTTCCCCAACACATGCCTTTTTTGTAGCCACATCATGCCAGTAACTCATCGTCACTACCTGTGCCTACTACTTCAGCAATTCTCTAATGATTAACTACTTAGCAAAAGATTGTGAGGAATTTCAAGTTCATTACTTTGCATTTTGTAATACCAAATTTTATTTCATGTCAGTTACCCTAGTCCTTTCAGTCATGCCATTCTTCCTATATGACATCTTACTGTTTCTCTTCCTGATGATGCCTCCCCACAATATGTTACCAGCTAGTGTTATCAGTACACTCGTAATATTTCTGCCAAGATCATTAATGAAAATATAACACAAGACTGGACCAAAAACTAATTCTCAAGGAATTCAATTGCCTTTTTGCCTCCCTTCTCCCCTGCCCCCAGGATTACAAGCAAGTTCCTTCGAGCAGTATCTATTGCCAACCCTCCCCACGAGCATTCCCTTTGACCCTACAACTTCTCAGGGGTTGTCACATCAATGCCGAACTGAAATCCAGATAGAGGAAATCTGACACATTTACTTTGCCTGAAAATCAGTTTTCTCATCAAAAAAGCTAAGAGGTTAGACAGTGATGAGCTATCTTCAGTAAATCCACGCTGCATTTTATCCCCTTTTTCATTTAGCTCCACATCTTTATCTATTCCTTCAAAGATCTTTTCTAAATCCTCATATGCCACTGTGTCAAGACAAATAGGTCTGCATCGCCAAGATCCTTTTCCCTTCCTTTTTGTACAGGCTCTGTCTGGGATAGAGTTAACTTTCTTCACAGCACCCTGTATGGTCATGTGTTCTGAATTTGTGACTAAAACACCATTGATAACATTGATAATATTTTGGCTGTTGCTGAAGAGTGCTTGAACAGTGTCAAGTCTTTCTCTTTTCCCACTCTGCTGCCCCATCCCACCTCAGCAGTAAGCTAGGGTTGGGCCAAAAAGTTAGGAGAGGACACAACCAGGACAGCTGACCTAAATTGACTGAAGAAATATTCCCTACTGTATAACCTCATGCTAGCAATTAAAACTGGGATAGAAGGACTTTGGGGAGACAGGGGTTTTACACAGTGGCTGCTGGTCAGAGACTGGCTGGGAAGTGGACTCCTTGTGGGAGGTGGTGAGTGATTGCCTTTGCATCATTTGTTCCCCTCCCACCCCATTTCCTTCAGCTGTTAAACTGTCTTCATTTTGACCCATGAGTTTTCTCACTTTTGCTATTGCTATTCTCTCCCCTGTTCCACTGGTGGGGATAAAGGGGGGCCTAGGTGCTTGGCTGCTGGCCAGCATCAACCCATGACACTCTCCCTCCTAAATGTAAGCATTATAGCTCCACCTCTGACTTGGTAGATTTGCATAAAATCTCTTTGTCAAAGGATTTTATGTACCAGTTCTTTCATAATTTTTGGGCAAATACCATCTGATTGCATCAGCATGTACACAATAAGCTTGCAAATTTATGTGTCTACCTCTTTACAACCACTTGTTTCCATACATTCATTTCTGTCACCCAGAAATAACTTTCTGACTGTTACCATTATTCTCATTGAAAACAGAAGTATAAGGATGATTTGAGTAAGTTCCCCAAACTAATCTCAAGCACACCTTCACTGTACACAAGTCTTGCTGTTTTACACAAAAAAAAACCACTTAAGAACTTTTTACCATTTAACACTCGATGCAAAGTCTAATTCAGCTTGACATCTTTACAGTTTTATTTCTATTCCTACATAGCATTCTCTGTGAGTTTGCTTCCCCTTTCCCCAGTGCTTGTAGACTCTGCCATCTCTAACTGCAAAGGTGCTTATTCACTCAGATAAGCCTAGACACTACATCTCAATTTTTTCTTTAAGGGCAGAGATTCCTCTTAATTCTATTATTTTTATTTTTAATAACCTCCAGGCCTTTTTTCCATTCAATTTATGGTCTCTGCAGTTCATCTTGTTTTATTAGTCCTGTTTGTTTGTTCTCTTTGAAACCCAAAAGTGTACCGACAGAACCAAAGAACTGTTTATTCTTCTATTACATCTGAACCTGCTTATGAATACTCAACATTATTTTTGAAACCCGTATTTCTAATAATAATGCCCTGATCACTTAAAGCTGGTATCCAAACTTTCATAGAATCATAGAGTGGTTTGGGTTGGAAGGGACCTCAAAGATCACCTAATTCCAAACCCCCTACCACAGGCAGGGACACCTTCCACTAGACCATGTTGCCCAAAGCCCCATCCAACCTGGCCTTGAACACTTCCAGGGAGGGGACATCCGTAACTTCTCTGGGCAACCTGTTCCAGTGCCTCACCACCCTCACAGTGAAGAATTTCTTCCTAACATCTAATCTAAATCTACCCTCCTTCAGCTTAAACCCATTCCCCCTTGTCCTATCACTACATGCCCTTGTAAACAGTCCCTCTCCAGCTTTCCTGTAGGCCCTCTTTAGGTACGGAGTCCCAGAGCCTTCTCCATTTGTTGGCTCACCAGATTGGACTGGCCCTTTCAAACCCCTTCCCTTTGACCAGGAGGATTGATAAAAAAGCTAACTTCACTCCAGGGTCCCTTACCACCACTCCCAGGGCTCTGTAATCCTTCTTGATAATCCTCAGACAGCTCCTAGCTGTATCACTGGTGCCTACATGAAACAACAGCAATGAATACTAGACAGTGGACTGTACAAGCCTTGGCAGTCTCTTGGTGACATCCCTGATCCAAGCCACTGGTAGGCAGCACACCTCTGTAGAGAGTGCGTCAAGTCAGCACATGGGTGCCTCTGCCTCTCAGAAGAGAGTCGCCTACTACTATCACCTGCCATCTTGTCTTAGTTGCACTGGTTGTTACATGGGGAGCACATCAGTCTGCCTTACTCAGCTTCAACATCTCTCCTGATGTGGCAGGTCTTTCCTCTTCAGTCTGCAGAGCGGTGAAGTAGTTATGCAAGGGCACCTTAGGCTTCGGGGGAAGTCTCTTCCTCCTGTTGCACCTTGCCATCACAAGCTTCCATTCTTCTGCATTATTGGCCCCTCTCCCTTCTGTGTGTGCTGGTGGGGAGGTTTTGGCTGTTTGGCTGTGAGTCCACTGCAGACCATGCATGGAACCAGCTCTCCACGTCTTTCTCAGCCTCCCTGATGTTACGCAGTCTTCTCACCGCCTCCTGCAGCATAGCTATCTGCTGCAGGAAGTCCTCCACCTGGGCACACCTTTTGCAGGCAGGTCTTCCACCTATCCCTGACCTGGGAGAAAGGTTTAGGCACTCCCTGCAGCCTGAGGTCTGCACTGCAGCCTCTTCTTTCAGCAGCTCCGTCTGAGTGGACGCATCAACCACCACTAAGGTAGATGGTGCAGATCCCCCAGCCAGAGCTGCAGCCTTTGATCTCAGAGGAATGCCCACCATTCTGCCTTCAGGACCAGGTAGGATAGGTGTCCTGGACCTGTGCAAATGGTCACAGAATGGTGCCCGGTTGCTGGTTTGTCTGTACTTCCAAGTCTCCCACTCAGCCAGTGGAACACCCCTCCTTTGAAGAGGCACTCATCCCTGCCCACCCTCCCCCACGAACTACCACGCTTTCTGCTTCAGCATCTAGTTGGAGAAGAAATCTTTCAGACAGAACATACAGGAATGTTTGGGCCCCGCTCTTGTTCACAAAACTTTAATTTCCCAGCTATAAACTGGAGAATAAGTCTCTGCAATGACACAGTTCTCAGTAGTAGTTCCCTCTAACGAATTACACACCTAAATCCAAACCCAAGGATTTAAATTCCTAGATTACCTCAGCAGAATTCATTTACTAGCCTTCTCTTCCTCTAGAATTATTTTATTCCAAAGAAATTATTTTCAGTCTGTGCTGTCCTTTCTTCTTTCCTTTCTTCTTATCATTTAATTACTATTTGGTGCTATTCCACCATTTAACTTTCATTTTTATCATTCCTGAATAGGCATATGCTGCTATACCTGAATTCCAAACATATCTGCCATCTTACCATATTTCTCCTCTTTCTAAGCTCAGTTTCAAATCTACAACCAGTACTTCACAATCCTCTGTCATGATGTCTGTTGCCTAGCATTTATGCATAAATATTTCAATTTTTCCTACCGACCACAGGAACTCCTTTGTTTGTAGGGTCCCAGCTCCTACTAACTGCTTGGCTTTGGAGCTCTTTGGCCACATCGGTCTCATATTAGGCATACCTGTGTTCAGAGATGGGCTCGCACCCCAGCTCCTTGGCAGAGCAGTCTCTCTCATGGTCAGCTACGCCATTCACACACACACTCTTCACAAACTACAACCAACCTGCTAAAAACAAACACACCGATCTGCCGTGAACGCTTACCAAAACCAAATCCCACAGTCTCCCTTAGCTGTATTCTTGTCACTAACTTAGCATGCAAAGCCTTGTGCTTCAATCCCCAATTCTTCATCTACCAGAAGAGTCATGCATATTGAAGGCCAGGGATATTAATTGCAGCATTTAATGCTTCTAACTTAAATTTTTGGGAAACCAAATGAACTGTCAATAGGTTAGATGCCCACACCTCCGGCATAAAATTAAAATATTTTCGTAATAAACAAAAGATCTGTTACTACATACATCTTCAGTTACTACTGGTATTTGAATTATACTACCTAAAAATTGTAAAAGAACATTCTTATGTAAAAAATAATCTGAATAGCTTGTGCCTATTATGCCTCATGCATAGAGAATATAATTTCTTTATGTAAAATTCTATTTAGCATAGCAGCATCCCATTGCAACCCTCTCCCTCTTAAATTCACAGATGAGGTTTTTAGGGGTCCTACAACTCCAAATACAGCAATGCTGCTATTTGCTGCTTTTTTTTTAATGAAATTTTCCCCACATATACAAGTTTTGTTACATGCACAAAAATATCCATTCCATATTTTCAATTGTCTTATCAGGAACAGAATTTAGTTGCCCCATAAAAGAACATTCACAAGCATTATTTTCTTTTAGACAAAAGTCATATCAAGCAAGCTACCAAACAAGTCTGAATAGATTAATTTTTTTTACATCAGGACATGTCACCCAGCTCTGGCTAGATCCCAAATAAAAAGAATGCCAAACAATGTTCTAAATTCCGCAAAGTACCTAAAAAGGTGCTGAATATACTGTTAGCTTAAGTTAAGCCTAATAGCTTGTGGCTAAACATCACAGCCACATACATGGCATTTCACATCCAACAACAATTTCCTTTTTGTTTCCATAGAAGATTATATAGCCACTGCACTGATAACACCATACCTACTTCCAGACCAGCATAGCTATAGGATGACTGCAAACTTTCTAATTTACTAGTCACAGTGCTCAGTCCCAGGGCTTGTCTTTGCTAGAAAATAATGGTTATGCCTACAACAGTGACACAGAACTGAGATTGCTAATACTTTACAGGTATTAGAGGCAATTTTGCCTCAACAAGACAGCATGGAAGTCTACATGGTCTGACTGACTTGGAAAAGCTCAAAATAGTAGTAGGCCGTTATCACTCAGTGTGCCATTATCACTTCTGCTGCCTCTGCCCCAGGCAGCTCACCTGCAGCCCACAGAAAGGTCTCTCCTCCACACTGCAGTGCCCATCCCCTACCGCATGGGCATTGCCTGGGGAGAAGGCTGGTTAGTCAGAGAAGTCAAGAGTCACGTTTGTGGTGAGATCAGGTGATTTGTACTTTTAGGTGGAAACTCCAGACTCTCCCACTGCTTTTAACTAAAATTACTAATGCCTATAAAACTACATAGTGCTTTATCTTTAGAAGACTTTTTCATCAGCTTAAGGAAACACCTATATTCAAATATACATCATCATAGAATCATAAATAAATATCATGATCAAATACTGGTATTGTCTGAAGACACAGACACTTCCATACAAATGTTACTTTTGCATATTTTTGCATGGTCTCTCTCATTCTCATTTTCCATTTATTTCTCCATTTATAGAAAAAATGCTTATGGACAGCTGCTAAAAGGAGGAAAAAACCCCCAAAAACCAACCAAAGCTTTGCCTAAAGTTTCATAGCCAGACCTACTGCTAAATGGATCATGCTGCAGCTGCTGTCATCTTTAATGGGAAGTTGAATCCTACAATACCACAAATCACAGAATGTAAGGTTCTATCCTGAGCTCAGAAACTTGGAAAAGGTATTAAGCTTGCAGTTCCTTTAAGGGTCTAGAAGCCACGCTTCTTTACTCCTGCTACATATTGAACAACTTTCCCCAAAGAAACAAAGGCCCAAATTCTACAGAGTGCTTGAGGGTTCTTTGTAATACCATTTGATATGTGCGTGTATTTAAATCCAGCCCTTTCACTCTTCGCTTTGCCATCCCAGGCTTTAGCAGTTTTTGAGGCCAGTATAAAACGTGGCTGACAGCAGCAGCAGTAATATAGCACCCTTGGAGTGTTTGAAGTGTAAAGTTCATTAGTTCTACCTTAAGGTCACTCTTTTAATCCAACAGCCAAAATCTTATTCGCACTACCATGCTGTTATCCTGGAAAAAAAGAAAACTGCAAAAAAATAAAGACGTCAGCTTAGATACTTCTTACAAGTGACAAGATCAGCACTAAAAATCCAAATCACAGTCAATACCTTTTAGCAAGTTTCAAGAAAGCAGGAAAACTATTCTTGATTGTGCTGTAAACCAAATAAAATTTAATAGAATGAATAAAAGAAATGAAGGAACGAAGAAGATAAACATTTCAATACCTGATAATTGTGTTTTATAATTATTAGTTGAACTTGGCTTACAAATACAATTTACTAGACCGTCTATTGGGAATTGCAAGACATGCAAATAACTGAATTTTAATTTCTTCTGTGTTTGTTTACTGATTTTTGTACATACAGTTTAAATTTTAACAAACTCAATTTTGTTTTATCCTCAGTGGATATTTATACACTTATTAAAAAGTTATGTCAACAGAAGATTTTTAGAACACAAGGATTGTGTTTTAACAATTCTGAATCATCTTTTTAAAACAAGAGGTAATAGCTCTATAACATACTAGCTTGATTGATCCTGCACAAACTCATACATGTTTACTTACGTGCACTATAAGTTTTTAAAATTAAATGGGACACACCTCTAAGATAAGTACATTAGCACATATAGATAAGGATGACATTCTCTTTTTTAGGAAATAATCTCAGGGACCCAAGACTTGTTGGTAATGTTAGAAATAAGTAGCTTTTTTTCACCCCAAATACTCATGTTCTTAAGAGTGAGAATTTTCAGTTTTGTTTGTTCAGAAGAATGGGCACAGTGTTTCTTTGCAGTGCTGAATTAGCAGTCACCTCAAAATGAGCGTCCAAATTAAGATCCTTACCTACAAGACTCAAGAGTTATCAGTTACATCCCCCAATTTACCCTTTTATATTATACAGTTATACCATTCTCACACAAACCTTGTATTTCAACAAATATTAAATATTTTTATTTTACTCACCTGCACACTAAGATGAATCCATTTCTTCACAAGAATTCTCCCCAGTGTCATTACTTTTATTGGTGGCTGCAAACCATTTACTGTGCGATAATAAAACATGGTCTCTTTCTCAGAGATTGAGAGTTTGAACACAGTCTGCCCATCAATAGCCTTTTCTATCACACACCTTTGGAAATAACCAAGAAAAACAACATAAGGTCAGAGGCACACACATATACACATTCTTGCCAAGGTGCTATACTGTAAAGTGATGCTAACCAGAATACATTAAAATAAACGTTAAAAATACAGCTCTTGAGAAGATGCTCAGTGACAGTGAAAGTCACAGGATGTACTAAGTGTAGAAGAACTTTAACAAAGATAGTTTCAGTCTTAATCTGTGAGGTTTGGGTTGGTTTTTTTTGTTTAGTTTGCAAGCCCAGTTTACTTGGGGGTGGAAGAGGGGTCCACTTTGCCTCCTCTCTTCAGGGTTCCGTGACAGAAACCACAGCGGCTGGCCAGCACTGCACAGGTCTCTGCTGCACTTTTCATACAAAGCTGTGCAACAAGGTACAACCTGTGGAGGCACTTAGATTTTTCTTAGTCTAACTTGGCAAACGTAGTAAAACCACAAAAAAGCAGTACGAATGACAGGTTTTGGAAATAAGTCTTCCATCTTTCCACCAAATATGTCCAGGTAAGGTAGCAACACCACCAGCTTTCCCTACACTCTCCCTTTGACACAGCCTTTCTTTAACGTAAGAGAACCAGAGCAAGGCAAGAAGGCTATCCAGACACTTGTAAGGTTTCTTCCCCAAAAGATTTCAAATGAATATCAAATGTGACACTGACATATAAGGTACAAAGAACACCTTCCATAGCAACCCACAGTGCACATCTAGCTGCTGAAATGTTTTTGCCAATCCGACCATCATGATGCCAAGGGTCCTGAGAAAGGATAGGCTATGCATACTTGTGAAACAGCTATATATTTTATTAAGGTAATCACTAGTACAACAAAAATTATCAAGTTCTGCATTCCCATTTCAACTGCTTGAGAAATCCAGTCCCCGATTTACTGACCCATGAAAAGTCAAATGTTTTAACAGTTACACCAGACTAAATTAGTGCACTAAGGCACAAGAGAGAAGCACATAAAATTTGTATGAGACCAGGATTTGCTTAGACATATTTCAGAAAAAAACTTATCTACCAATAAGCATCTTCACCTACCACATATTCATTAAAAAATACCAAAGAGGCTGTTCTTTGATACTGCCATTATTCACTAATTCACCTTTAAATCCAAGAGAAAAATTAATTCATTTTAACTGTTACAATTTTAGCTTGCTGGAATGTTGTCAATAAAACAACTTGCAAAATGCAGACTTCTGTTTTCCAAACCTTACTAAAAACACATTTCTCAATATATTGTCGAGCAGTCTTTTCAATATTTTGTTTGCTTGTAAACATGCTAGTTTTGCTAGATAATAAATGTGAGGAAAGGCTCAGCTAAGTAGCAAAATATTTAGGAACTGGATTTACCCAGTTCCTGGATAAACAATAATTGGATAATCCAGCTTTTTGTTTATTTTAGTTATCTAAAACAAACATCCCCGCATTGTTTTTATCCCCAAAGGTGTCATGACTTTAAGAAAGGAAGCGACCTTGATGTACATCACTTTGAAAACTGGAAAGAACAAATGTGAATTGTGACTCTCTACTGAAAGAAAATTCAAGAGGCAGAAAATAGGAGGGAAGGGGGAAAGAAAAGAAAAGAAAAAAAGGAAAAAAACCCCACCAAAACCCAAGCTAGTGCTAACGTAGGTGAAATAGGCATAAACATTACTTCTGACTCTGAGCATGATTTTCCATTCCAGCCATGATTACGGAGAGAAACCACTGTTCTTTGTGAAGTTTCCGACTTCTGGTAACCTGCAGTCACACAGACCCAATTCCTGACTGCATGGTTCTCTATGATGAGGTTAGAGGGAGAAAAAGCAAGCAACACAAATCTGCTTGGTCAGCTTTCAAGGAGAAAAATATTCTAGAGAATGTAACACGGCTACGCTGGTGATCCCCACACATTAACTGGAGCACTTGCAAATGGGAACATCATCACGGGTTCAAAATCAGATGTATGGTATCTTAAGGCAACTCTCCCTTTCAGTTCAATTCCTGTAAGTTTATATCGATTCAGATGTTTTACATTAGAATATGATTTTCGTCCTTTAGATAAAGTTGAAAAAATACATCTACTGCCCATCAGGCCATTTTCCCTGACCTTTTCCCTTAGCTCATATATGCTAAGCTTCTACTCATATTCTTATCCTATTCCATTGTGAAGTGTTATCATCATATACAATTTCCTATATTGTGCTAAGGCTTACTTACAGGCTACCCACAGGCTTACTGAAAGCACTTATATTAACTGATGAGTACATGCAGTAAGAGAGGAAGCATGGGGAAAGAATAAATTTCAAGGACAGAGCTTTGCTCACTTATTGCACTTACTGCCTAAAGGGAAAGTAAATTTAGAGACTGGAGTACAAATGTCAGTGTTTTCTCACTATTCTCTTGCTTTTCGTCAAGATTTCCAATATGCAGTGACTTAAAAGCATACATACGAATATACTATACATCTTAGAACAACATTAGGGCTTCAGATAAATCCATAACACGACATGACTTTCTTCTCTTTGTATGAAAGTATATTCTTTCCCAGACTCACATAAGAAAACTTGGTATATGCAATTGATGAAGAAAATTCTTGGTGTCTGATTATCCACATATATTTGCTCCCCCAAAATGTCACAATCTTTAAAGGGCCTTCACACTTTGGATCCTTGCATCAGTATCTCTCACTTCAGCCAGCACAGTAACTTCTAGCAGAAAAATTCTGCTATTCTCTTACCTGGGCACATGTCTAAGAAATGTCACAGTCTTTACAAGGATGCAATGGGATACTATACAGCAACACACCTAGCTTCTTTCCTATGCCCTCTCTAGCAGCCAGACCATATAACATTAAGCACGCAGAAACATGTTAGCATGGCATGTCCAAAAACCACAGATCTGCTGAACTTGATGTAAGAGCACTTCATCAGTAAACAAAATACCTTGTTAAACTTTCTATTATTCTCCTAGTAAAATGAGCAGCTGGCTCTGGCTCATCTTCCTAGTGTTTTGGCGGCAGTGCAAAGACTTTGTTAGAACGAATCCCAGTCCTGTGAAGTCCCTCTGCTGTGATAATGGGGTTTAAAAGGTCTCACAAATGACGTCTAACATGGACAAGTCCCCATCAGGGACTGCAAAATGTAGGACATCTGGCAAGTCAAACTCCTTCTGCCAAGCTGAAGAACTCACTAAACCAATACAATAAAAGGGAAAACATCTTAGTTTGCTGTTAAACTATTTCTCTTTTGCAGGATGCCTTCTGAGTTGAGCTTCAGTGGCTGTTCCTGTGCAATTACTGTTTCACCACAACTGCAGCTCTGTATTTCTGTTACGAAGAAAGAAAAATTAACACGCTTCTTTCTGCGAACAGTGCAAAAAGAGTCTGGACAGTGGCATATCATCCTGACCACTGGAATAACTCTTGTCCAACTTCAATTTTCAGGACTGCACTCTACTATTTTCATTTTTACATGTTGAGCAGCAGCAATCTTACAAGGCAGGAGAATGAAGTGATCTATTATAAAAATTGAATAAAAACATTCAAATTTTAAAGTGATCTATAAAACCCACTGAACAGGAGTATGTACATTGTGTAGTTATTAACACAGTAGCAATTGGAGGCTAATGTTCTACACTAGTCCATGGATAATCAGACATCGGTAGAGTCTGGTTTCTGCACAGCACTTAATCATTTGAAACTAAGGACATACATTCCATTGTTTTAGGCTCCATGCAAGCAAAAAACCTCTCCTATTGACAAGAGTTTCATGGATCTCACTCAACACATCACTGTGACAGCTTGCTTGGAAATTAGCAGAACATTTCTGCTTCACATTAGGCATATGCTCTGCAGAACAAGACTGATACGCCCACATATGTGTGGACATGAACTCACGGCATAGGACGACCCCAGGAATGGACTCTCTGCCATTCAAGATTCAAACATCATATAGAAAATGCTGTCTATGAAAGACAGTAGGCCAAAGCTCCAGAGACCTTTATACATACCTTCAGCTGAGCTGGTTTAACTTAAGCTCAAACTAAAGTTACTTTTGCTCTGCAGATCTCATTTATTTCCCCTCCATAACTACAATTTCTATAGTTGGGTTGATTTTTTTTTTTTAAAGGCAGTTATTCTTGCATAAAGCAGACTATAATTTTACATATATCATTATAACTGTAGACATTTCTATTGTTTTGATGATTTTCACACCCCTAGACAACTTACTACTTCACAGCAGCATGCAAAATAAATATCAAGAATGCTACAACAAAGTAGTACATTAGTTTCATTGTAAGAAGTTACGAGCACAAGTACAAAAGCTTTCGTGACATACTCTGATGGAATGTACTATACTTCATGTGCTTCACTTTAAAGAGGATCTGCACAACCAAGGTAAGAAAGAGTAAAAGGCTCTGCATTTTGTGATAGATGAAGGGAACTTTTTTGCAGGATTTGGGATGCATTTTTCAAAAAGCAAGTTGTTCTTTATAGTAAGGCCCAGTCAAGCTGAATGGCCACTTATAACAGCAATATTTGCTAAAAACGTGGCATGCAGGCAAATAAGAGAGGGAAGGTGCTTGGCCATGTCTACTTTGTGAACACCTAGTAAAATTCCACTAGCAGTTTGAACAGTGGAATCTTTTTTTTTTTTAAAGTAGCAACATGACCTCTTGTTCAGTCAACATTCTCCAGATCTTCCAGAAAAACTATGACCACTCTTCCAGAGTTTTGAAATATTCATTTTGAAAGATCTGGGGTTTTTCCTTGTTTGTTTTTAAGGAGTAAACTTGTGTTGGGGGATTCCTAAAATTTTAGATAATGTTTTTCCATCGTGAAAGCAGCAATAGCACAAACCCCTGACAGCATGTTTTTCTAGCAGCTTTTAGAAGGAATGTGAATTAGAAACACAAATTTAGGTTTTTAAGAACAGAAATGCGTATTATGCATGGATAGTTCCCACTGAAAGCAATTGATCTGAGTCAATGCCACTGAAACTGAACCTACTTGTCCTGACATTTGTGAAGATCCCAACCTAAATACGGCTTTAAAACGTCACAGTTTCTCACTGTACCTTTTTAAACTTTTAAATAGCTTGCTAATAATGACCATGACTACAATGATCAATTTTTTTAAGAGCACCAGGAAAGTAAACACCTTCAATACTACTTACATTACACCTTCTTGCTCAGGTTTCAACCATACAGTTAATGTAAATGAAGCTGCAAGCCTCAGAGAACGGGGAGTAGAGAAGCAATCCTTGTGATTATGAAAAATAAAACTGGAAGCATTGCTGAAGGACCCTGGATGCAAGTCCCTCTTGTCCTCTGTTATACAGGTACCAAAGCCTTCTGAAAGAAGCAGTTTGTAGGAAGAAGGTGATGACCTGTATGGACATTCCTGAACACAAAACCTCTGGGTGCAGGACATAATACTTTCAACAGCTACTGAGCTATGACAAAAAATACTGCGGCCTGGCAGCCCACAAGTGGCTTGAGTTGGCACGATTGACACATTCTTGAAAGCTCCCACATTTTCAAGCCTAGGGAAATGTCCCTGGGAGCTGACCAACACAAAGGAGTCATAATAAGTTAAGATTAATGTTTCAATAGCATGAAACAAGAAACGACACCTCAAGGAAAGAGCCCAGCAATTCATGTTTACAAAAAAGCTCCTCCTGATTAAAGCATCTGTAAATAAATAATGATGTCCATGTCAGCAGCAATGTCCTCAGGTGGTATGCTTTAAGAGTTTATGTAGCTTTTCATCTTCAAAACACTCATGCAAGGACTCAGTCGCAGGGCACATCTGTGTCTTCTGGCCAGCGAAACACACGTGAGCAACAGCCGGTATCTGCAAACGACAGAAAACAGACACAATCTGTGGGAGGAACGTGCCCTTTTTCACCAACAGAGGCAGTGCCCCACTAGAGATTTTAAGTGTTTGAATTCTTCTTCCAAATTTCCACCAGCAGGCCCACCCGCACACCTTCGCTGCCTATGGCCGACACGTCTCCCTAAGTGAAGGCAACAGGACGAGGCTGACTGGAGCCTGCACACGCTCACAGCTGAGCTGAGTTTATCCCAGATCTGTCACGTCACCTGAGGTCAACACTCAGCTTTGCATGTTAAGGTAATGAGTACAGAATAAGGTAGCAAACCAGGGCATGCAATTTCAGCATCTGAATGTCTTTCCTGAGAGTTCCAAGCTAGTTCCTCCAATCTCACATTTACAATCCCCCCGTGCTTACCTCAGCTTTACATCGCTATTGGGGAGCCGCTCGGCACTATCCTCGCCGCGCTATTT
Source organism: Grus americana (assembly GCF_028858705.1). Classification (NCBI taxonomy): domain Eukaryota; kingdom Metazoa; phylum Chordata; class Aves; order Gruiformes; family Gruidae; genus Grus; species Grus americana. The sequence goes on from NC_072854.1 coordinate 102,928,862, forward strand.
CAGGGTATGCTGAGGGACACCCCCCTGCCTCTGCTCCTGAGGCATGCTGGGTGCCAGCGAGCAGGACCGACAGCCTGAGCCCCCAGCGATGTGTCTATCCTTCCCTCAAGCTGACTGCCCGCTTCGTGCCTTACCCCGCTGCCCACCTCACGCTGCTCCTTTCAGCACTCGGCAAAGCTGATTAAAACCACGTTCCCCATCTGTCCCGTGTGGATCTTTCTAATAGCGAACGCCTGCGCTGGGGCTCACCGGTAGGCTGGGCAGGGGCAGGCGGCGAACGGCGCGATGGCAGCCGATAAATAAGTTGATTTACCGTTATTTACTCCGCCTGTGAGAGGAGCGGAGAGGAGCGAGGAGAGCGGCGCGGCGCCCGGCGGCTCCCCGCGCCAACGCCACCCGCCGTCGCCCGGCAACGCCGCGGCCTCCTCCCCGCCCCCGCGGCCCGGGCCCGCCGCAGCCCCGCCGGCCCCCGCCCGCCCGGTGCCTGCCGCGCTTTAAAGCGGCAGCGGGCAGCGGCTGTCCGGGGCGCACGGCTCCTTCCTTCCTCCCCCCATCCCAACTCGGCTTAGTTTTTCACACACCCGCCCCTTCCCCCGGGCTTAGAAGGGACGGCCCGCGGGAAGCCGTGTCGCTGCCGCTCGGGTGCGCGGTATGAAATATTTAACGCAGCCCTGGGCAGCCGCCCGTCGCCTCAGGAAGCAGGCAGGCCCCGGCTCTCCTCAGGGCCGCGGTTCTGTGGAGAGGCCCTCCGTAGTGCGAAGTCGGCGGGGTCAGGCCGGCTTTTTTTGGGGGGTGTGAGGCCTCCTGCGGGGCGCGTCTGTCAAGGCACCCTAGTAAAGTTTTGGAAACGACGAGAATTAGCTGTCTCTGGGTCCGATTTTCTCAAGTTTTAGGGTCGGACTTTCACTGGGCAGAGAAGGGGGAATGAATTTCTTTTACACACCAAAACCAGAGCGGGAGTTTGAAGTCAGAAGACAGACAGAAGATCACAAACAAGAGCAGATTAAGTGCCATAGGTACGCTTTCCACAAGGAAGAAAAAAAAGGCAAAGAAACATTGTCAGGACCTTCAGATGTTTTTGACAAGAACCTGGTTTCTTGCTGTGGTACAACTATGCAAAGCAAACACAAACAAGCTACAAAATTGTCATCAGTGAGCTGAGCATGAGCTACAATAGGTTGTTTATATGTATTTCTGGACAGAGAAGCACCAATTAATACCTCCCCTGAGGATATATAAAGCATCTATAAATTTTATCTTTATTATGGAAGTTGCATGAGCTGCAACCTGGCTGGTATCTTTCCTGTCAATTTTGTTGAAATAGCCTCCAGTAACTTGTCACCTTAGCAAGCTTGGACTTTTACTAGCTACATAGTGACAAAATTCTTTGGAAACATATACAATTGCTAAGAAATGCTCCTCTGTCATAACTCTTAATGCATTTTAACAAGCCCTTCGTCCCACATCAAACAAGCTCCTCGAGTGTTCCTGGAACATCTCTGCTTTAATACAGATCTTTTTCCTAAGGTCATAAAAAGATAAATAGTAATTCCTGCTAAAGTGTTATCAGTCCCTCCTCAGTGTTTTCATGTTCTGGTAGTCATTAAACATTGTAGCTCTGTTGTCAGAATTACCTTCCCAAAAGTATCCAAACATAAAGAACTTTGTTTACCACAGAAGGGATGGGGGAAAGCACCGGTCTGAGGCATGGTGCAACACCTCAGCAGTAAAGCATTTCTAGATAAATACAGTTTGACCATAGGCTACCATAATGCCATCAATAACACAACAGTGAGAACATTTGCACATCAAGAACAAACCAGGTCTTTTAGAACATGACAGAAAGAACAGACAGAAAACAATGCAATAATAAAATCCAGGCATTAGCTACTATCTCAGGACATCAAGTAAGATGGGAACAGCTGAATGATGGAGCACACATCTAACAAAAATAGGAGCTTACCAAGCAACCAAAGATACCAAACTGTGACATGTGTGTATTTCTTGGCATTCCTGAAATATAAAAATTTTGCTCTGCCTCACCTCTTTCTAGCAACCAGCAAGGCCTGCTCCAAGAATCCTTGCCAGTCTAGCATATCTAAAAAGAAATTCAGAGCACATTCATCACAAAATGCACTGTTATGTTCTGCAAGTACTTGACAGCCCCACCACCTCCCAGGTACACCATAGCATCTTTCATAGTCAGTGGTGAGTTTGGGGAAATGGCCCTGACTCACGTTACACCCTCTATCCCCAAAGATAACAAGCCCAGCAGAGATCATGATTTTCCCCTTTATATATTTCATCCAAATACACAATAGCACAAGCCTTGCACAACCACATTGCAGGCCAAGAGCAGTTACCCAGGTGAAGGATCACTAGATTTTTGTCAAGAGCACCATTGTTCAAATGAATAAACTACCTGCAGGAGATGAAATAGATGAGAAAGCATCCAAAGGCCTCTGCAGCCAGGAACAGGCATGCAATATAAACAGTACTACAAACAAAAAACCTGAGAGTGATTTTGCAGGAAATGTTATGGATCCTGTTCACAGGAGTGTTTTGAAGGCTCTTTAATATCCATATATGAAATCAGGGAACCCTGCCAGGCAAGAAAGCATGCTAGTATTATGCAATGAATTCTCTTGAAGAATTAATTATGCCCATTTAACAGAATTAGAATTGGGGCACAAGGAAAATGGCCCGATTTGAATGCTTCAAGCTTTTAGTTACAACAGTTCATCTCATCAGAAAAGAAAGCCTTCAATAGCCACTGGCATGCTCTAAGCCACACAAATGCCATTGGAGAATCTGACTGCATCAGAAAGTTGTGACATAACTGGGAGCCTGATCCTAGTGATCCAACACCTTATCCACGGCAGATAGCATCATCCAAAAAAAGCTTTCCATACCAGCTGTTTTCTTAACCCATGGTTAGCAGAGTCTCAGGACCCACTGACCACTCTAGAAGGTTGAGGGAGGCTACTAAGGAAGAGAAACCATAAAGCCTAGTTTGTTATACAGTAGCCTGTGTCTTGACTGGAAAATTTTGAAGACCACATGTCTAAAATGTATATGTTCTGAAGCAGGGATTTGATATGGATATGAGAAGTCATCTTACTATAATCAAGTTATAAGCCCTCAAAAAATACCAACTTTCACATGCTCAGCAGAGCATCTTGTTGGAGATGGTAAAACCACAGGGACTAATTAAGTTTGCATACAGGTCAAACGTAACACCAGCACTTCAAAACTTCAGTGGGCTCGGCTTTGTAACAATGATAATTTGGTAGGAGGGAAAAAAAGGATGAAGGAAGAGAGGGAATGCAGCAATACACTTACTCCAATGATACAAAACTACTCTGCACAAGCAGTGTACAATTGTGCGTGCTTTATACAGTGCTATACCAATTTGAAATAATTCCTTAGAATCATAATTCTTGGAACTGTTGAGGTAGAATTTCAGTTAATCTATTTTTCTCCCCCAAATGCCATGGGTGTTCTGCACCGTCACAATTTCTTTTAAATAATATTTTATTTACTGGTGAACAAAGTTTGACAACTAATTTGTTCATCAATTTTGCCTTGTCTTCTGTTCTTATATAGTTCTGAAAAACTGAATAATTTTGCAGTGTATTGAAAGCTTTCATTTATACCATATTGTGCAATTGCCTTATACCAATTTTAGTTTGTATTTGTGCAGTGTTGGCTAGTCACATGCTACTATTTTTGCTATTTTGTGAAGCAATCTATGCAGACTAACCCACACAGCATGACTTTCAAAGATTAGGCTCAAGTGTACAATCCAAAACTCACTTTCAGTGAATATTCATAACGACTTATTTTTATGAGTGCTTTTTCCTGTAAAACTACACCATTTGAATATTTGCAGGAAATTAACATAAAAGATCCATTTGCATAGCCAAGTCAATATTTATTTCAAATTTAACTGCCTAGCAAAATTATTTTTTCCAATATTTTGCAAGTAATAATAAAACTACAATGCAAGTACATTTTAATAGCTGGAGGGGAGTTGATCATGACAACCCAGAAATAATTAACAACTTATGTTTTAAAGGGGAGGAAATTCTGTATAAGCCAGTGAAATAAATATTAGAGTAAAATTTTCTGAAAGCACAGGAGGAGGCGGCAAGTATTTTATAGAGCTGTTAAGAGCCTTTTAACAGCTTTAGAAGTACAGTACATCACATCGCTTATTTTAGCACCAAAAACTTTCTTTGTTACTAGAACGGCAGAAATGAAAGACTCTTAGGCAACAAGTTTTACAGGCTTCCTTCACTTGAAAATACTGAGCTAGACCATGCATCTCCACATGGTAAATCCAGTGAAAGGAAACCTCTGCAAGGACTTCTTTACAGATATTTTCTTTTGCATGGCCATATAATAATGGCCTGTCCAAGCAGGAAGGGCCATCCTATACAGCTGAAGCACTTGGGGTCTAATCATCGACCTTTTCTCTCCCTGCAGCATCTATTGTTTCCTCCACACCTCTCCCCACCCTAATCCATCATACACTTCCCTGCCAGTTCCCAGGACAGGACATGTCCAGGTAACAGCTTCTCCTTTCCTTTATTAGCCCATTCTCCACAAAACATTCTCTAATCTATCCTCTGGCCTTCAACCCTTTCAATACATTATCTGTACCTAATCAATCAATTCTGATTTCATCAACTGATTATCAACACCTCCTCCAGACTCTCAGTCAAATCCCTGTGCCTATTCTTCATTTTCCTTTAGACCTTCTCCTTTAATCCCCTCTTTCATGGCTGCTTAATCCATAGCTGCTTTACCAGGCAGCCCCTTCCATCCTCTTCTGCTTTATCATCATTAAGCAACAAGCACTCTGCTCAACCTTGAGCATGCAAGCTGACCTCACCTTCCTTGCCCCAAGCCTTCTTTCAGCAAAACATCATTCCACATCTTCTTCCAACTTTTCATTCCATCCCAAAGGAGGATCTTCCAGCTCTGCAGCTGCCTCCTCTTCTCTGTTTGGGTTCAGTCTTCAGCACAGTCCTCAAGTAATGGCAGATGAGGTGGAATGCTTCCTCCCCTGCCAGGAGGAGCAGTCAGCAACCAACCAGTAGAAATTCTGTGAAGAGACATAAACTTGAGGCATTACAGAAAAAAAGGCAATCCTGATTTCAAGTGTCAGACACATTCAAAGGCAGCATTCCTTCTAAAAATCCTTCCCTTATTTTCAAAGAAATATAGACTTGATTTCCTGTGCTTTCTTAAAAAAAGTGAAACTTTGACTTGGCGTATATGTGTTGACAAACTGGAAAATTAGGTTAGGATTTGTCCAAGTTCCATATAATTAGGCAATTTGCTGAAGACAGATGAACTGGGTATTTGATTGAGGACTGCACCATACAGAGCATAATCATTTCCTCCCATAAATATTCAACTTCTGCTTTTTCTTCCTGAAAATTCCTGTTTCACAGTTCTCAAAATATTTCACCTATCTTTATCATCTTTTTTTGCCAAACCCCCTGCATTTGTATCCTTCTCCTTCAGCTTCTAAATTCACTTTTATTTCACAGCCGCTCCTGTTGCTTCTTGCAAATCACTACAGTAAATTCACTCATATTTATCATTCCCAAGGACACATTCCCTCCCCAAACATCTTCCTCCTATTTGCTCCTGTAAGGATCTTATCACTTGCTATTCAGACCAACTCTTCAACCAGCAGCAGGTCCCTCAAACCTTTATCTTCTGCCCTTAGAATCCTTATTTCCCACCAATTTCTTCCTCTGCTTTTCATCATGTCACTCTCCTTCACAGCACACAGCCCTCACTAATTCTCCCACCTTTAGTTTTCCCTCTATCTTCCTACTCAGCTTCCATTCCCTCTGAAAGCTTCTACTCTGAACTCACCTCAGTCCAAAGTTCTCCAAAGTTTATAGTAAATCTTTTCTTCTCCAGGGTTCTCTGTCTCCTATATGTCCTGAGAGAGAGACTTGGAGGAAAAACTCCAGAGCTATAAAGTTACTAGTGCTGTGCTTTGCCTAGCTGCTGGGGTAGCAGACCCAGTAACAGTGAGGTAGGACCTTCATCATCTCCAGAGCGGAGTCACACTGCCCTTCTTTCCTGTATAGGGCACATTCAAGGTCTTCCCATGCCAGGAGAGGCAATTAAACCCTTCCTGCTGCACCAACAAGATCCTTGATGAGGAGCAAGACATAGGGGAGGAGCTGCTGCTGTCTCCCCATCTGCTCCTCTCCATGAGGAGCTAAGAAGAAACCAAGTTGGGTGTAGGCCTGTTTTCTTCCCTTCCTCCCACCCCTTTACAGCTCACCTGTGCCAGCACAGAGCAGTATTGCCTTCTCAGGTAACAGTTATCTCTTCAAACCATGCAGTGCCTGTAGAAGCCACATGCTTTTCTCTAAAGTAACGATTCCTCTGCTCCTGGCACCACTTTTCTTCAAGAATCATTTAAAAAGCGTGTTGCATTTAGAGACAGCCATCTCCCTAGAGCCACTGAGTTAAGCTCGTTACACTTCCACCTGTGAGTGAAACACATTAACATTATTCATCATCCTAACTTTGAGATGTTCATTATTCCCAGTTATCTTCAACAAGTATTGTATCTGCTGTAACTGCATACACATTTTTGCGCACCTTATTCTATACTGTAAATTCCAAGGAACATTAGCATACATTGTAGCATTTTGTACTTTTTTTAGAATTGTAGGGTAAGTACAGGCTAGTTTAAATAAAATAAATGGATATCTTTCTCATAATAAAATTGAGATGCTAGATGAAGAGAGGCTGTCTGAAGAGGAAACAAAACAGTCAGAAAATCCAAATTCTAATCAGAGCTCAGGAATGAGTAACTGTGAGTGTCTGGGTTTAGTTTCCTTATCTACCAATCGAGAAGATTGATACTTACTTTAGCAAAGCACTATGAGATGTGCAGGGAGGAAAAAAATACCAAAGAATTACCAAATGCAGTAAAATTTCTGAGTTTAACCATCAAATGTCAAAAGGAAGCCTTTTTCTGAAGTTCAAGAAAGTGCTTAACAGTAATTCTAGTTTCAGTTACTAACAAAAATATCTACTATTAAAAGCCAAGAAATGGAAGTTTCATATGACAGCCAAATGCTCCAGCAGACCGGTCCTGTGAGATGCTAGAGAGCAGTCAATAATTAACATCCCACGGCAAAGGAAAATTGGCAGTAGGACCCTGCATCTTTATAAATCTTTCCTATGTGATCAGCTGAAATAGAAATAGGATCAATAACATGAAAATACAACCTAACAGTCACAGCAAGGAATCTTGGATTTGCATCTCCACTGGTGAAGATGTTCTAAAGCAGAAAGACTCCAAACTTCAAAGTGCTGGGCGACAGCACAGGGAGGCAGAGGAGCTCCCCACAATAAGAGACGTGACTGTAGAGGAAACAGTCCTTTTGTTTTTCTCTACAAAACTCCCAGCAGAGTACCTCTTTGAAGAAAGGTTGATTTCATCCCATTCTAGTTTAATAATAAACCAATCTAGAAAGCATGATAAGCAAGTCCAGTGGGAGATAAGGACACAGCATAGGAAGTACATCAGGACAGCTAGAGGGAAAGGGTGCTGCTGGAGGATGCAGCAGAACCAATCTAACACCTACTGCTGCCCAAATGGGCAGTCCCACTCCACCCAGAGGCTTTAGCAGATTGCATCCACTCACCAACGAGTCAAGTGCCAAAATTGGGTATGAAGGTATTGGCAAGAACAGGATCACCCCTTCTAAACACAGCAAGCCTTTAGACGGTCTCAGTCTGCTTTGAGGAAACATATCCCAAGTTGTGTGTTTAATTGATCCTTAAAGTCTCCTTCCAAGGCCAGGACTAGTGGCAGTTTCTGAGCTACTTGCGTAGACTGAGGCACAACTTTTTAGGACATTATACTTCCTACTGTCTTTTCCCTTCCCAGGAGCTTTAGAGGGGAAGAGGGCCCAACAAATTTTAAGTGTCTACAGGGCACTCAAAAACTACTAGCTAAGTCAAAGAGGAATATCTAAATTAGTTCTACCACTGATGGAAAAGGAGGCAGAACTCAACCATGAAACATTCTCCTTGGCTATACTCAGCTCACAGGGTGCCCAGGATCTTAACAGATACATCAGAAAACAGAGGAAGAGGGACAGAGTGTGCACGTAAGAGAAACAGGACATCACTAAATAGACAAAACTGTAGGAAAATGCATCCGGTTTGTTTTGTGAGAGGCAGAGCTACTTTATGCCATTATCACTGCATTTTCATGACCAACCTAATGAATATGCACAAATGTCAGTGCAATTTTCATCATGAGTATGCAAAAAATGCAAACAATTTGGTACAGCCACAGTCCAATTGACTCCTCTTTGAAATCTCCGAGGAAAGGTAAATCCTAATATCCCAGTTTCCCTAAGGGAAGAGAAATAAACTGTATGTGCATCAATATGCTCATGCTGATATAGCTGAAGACTGGGGAATGCACGGCTTTAGCCTTATCAATATTGTTAAAACAATGCAGCCTATGTGCATAGAGAAGATTTAAATAGCAGGCAATGATCCCCTTGCACTTTGCACATAATTTATATTAAATATGATGTATGTATATATTTTTAATCAAGCTCATTTGCTTAATACATATTTTATAAATCTCATAATTATGAGATTTTTTTTTTCTTGCAGAGTTGGTCTCAGAGCAATGAAAAACCATCGAGCTCAAGTGAGAGGTGCTAAATAGCTCAGGGTTCCTCTAGCCTCAGCTACACATCCATAGTCTTAGACAGGGACTGGACAGAGAAGTCTCATCCCATTAGGACACGTTGCAAAGGCGAGTGACAGCTGCATTCACAGGAAAGGCCTCAAGACCAATGAGGACACATGACTTGGCTTGGGCCCAAGCAACAGTGTTGAGGTTTAAATCCTCTCATTCAAGGACACCTTGACAAAAAAAAAATCACATCACTCAAATGTCTGTATTTATGCCTTTCAGCATTTGGATGTTTGGGATAAAGAGAAGTAATTACCATCATCTTCCACAACTGATGTTAATTTATTATATAAATTTTACCAAGTAACACTAAAGATACCAGCATTATACTGGCATAACATGGGTATAAACAAGTACAAATGAGAAAGTGGCCTCATATTACAGTCCCAGTTTTCAGGGGCAAGAGGACTATTAATAAATCATCTTATTTGCCTGTTTAAAAGGTGCAATTTACTTCCTAGTGACTAAAATAGATTCCTGAAGTCCTTTGAACACCCCCCCCTCCTTTTGTTGAAACAAATTCCCAGATGAATGCAATTATTTTTCAATTAATGTTTACAAATTATTCAAGTACCTATGAAAACCCCAGAAACATTCTCTTTAAACTTTTTTTTTAAAAAACTTACTAAAAATTAACTCAGTCATATGACTGATGTATACTTCATGGCTTGTGTTCCAAGGATTTCACTGTACATCCAGCCTTTTGACACTCCTGTTGTCTACTCCAGAGGTTTTCAACAAATGAAATGATTTTCAGTTTTAGAATTATTTTTAATTTTGAAATTTATCCAGTAATCTCCATAGCAATCTAGTGTTCCTACAGTTGGAAAAATTAACAAGCATTTGAAAGTTTCGTGCATAAGACACTGTATTTAGGAGAAAAAAACCCTACTGACTTCAGTAGTCCATCCTAGAAATAAATCTGTTACAAGCACCAAATGACTGGTAATAGTCCTTCCTAGTTTCAGTTAATTAGAGATTCTTAAAGAATAGAATTTGATATTCTGTAAACTTTTTCAGATACATTTCAGCTCATAAGTTTGTTCATGAAGATCCATCCCAGCTGTATTTCTGATCTTGCCAGCCATCCTGTGAGAACTGAACTTTGATCTTCTGTTGAGGCTTATTAACTTTTCAAGAGAGCTAGTAATGGCACCAGGGTTCAGATGAAGAGATGACAGGTTGGTGGTTCTTTTACCTTTGACAGTTCATTATTTGTGGGCAGGGAGTGAATCACCTACACCACAGAATTTTTTTATTCTGCCGGGAAATTTTTCTCTTTAAATAGAAAGGAGAAACCAAAGTGATTTCAGAATAGATAGAAATTTCCAATGGTATTCTTGCAACCAAATTTCTGTCTATTTAAGGAAAATGCTTAAAAAATTTCTAATGCCATCAGAATTTCTTGCTGGCTTTTAATCCTCTTGTACCATTTGGGTTCTGTACAATTTCCAACTCTGTTTTACCTAAAAATCAAGATATAAAGCATCTTTAAGTTATTTTTTTCCCCTCTTTTTTAGTGAATGCAAAGGGCAAGAATGTTTTGGAACTACAAATGACTGATATTTAGTCATATTGGTGAAAATACTGGTAACTACTATAAGTTTCTCTGAGGCCCAGCAAAACTACGATCTCACATCATCATAAGCAGAGCATTAGATTGCACATCTAATGGTATTTGCTGTCAATGGGACAAACTAAGGCCACCCCATTTGTAGTTGTGGCAAAACCACTTTGAAATCACATTTTTCCGTTGTGAAATGTGTCCTTATCCTGCTGCACGGGTTGAAGGAGATATGCTATCAATCCATTATAATTTAGCATGTTAAAAGAAAGTTCATAGTTAGGATTCATCCCTTTCAGTTTATTTTAAAACATATAGGCATTATCACCTGGATATCAAAAAAATGAATTTTGAGACTGAAACAGTTTTGTCCTTGACAATTTAGTATTACAAAGTGTGTCCTATCTTTCAGCCTTATACAAATAACGAGATTGAAATCTGTGAGAAAACTTACTCAGAAGGGCTGGGGGACATAAAATTGATATGAATAACTGTAGCAGCTCTATAGAAATTTTAGTTTGGATGTCATGATCCAGGAAGACATGGTTGAACTCAGAGCAGTCATACAACAAAGTGGGATCTGGAAAACTCTGAAGCTGACTCAAGCCTTCAAGGTGTTTGGAGGTAGCACAGGGTATTGACTCAGGACCTCCAGCATGACCCAAAACAAGACAGCTCAGGTTACCCAGATTAAGTCTTGCTCCTCTGCTTCGTTTTCTCATTTCAACTGTTGAAGTGTTCACTGTCAAAGTAAAATTGTGTGTGCAGTCTGGGAGAGGTATTCTTTCTCTTTTGACAGATTCAAAAATTAGTGTGACTCAGCCCTTGACAGCAGAACTTGCCAGATGACAAAGACCGCAGTCAGTTGCTGATGAAAGCTTCAGCTTTTTTCCTGGTCATAATGTAGGATTCTTTCTACCTACCACATGCTCACTTAAAGGAGACATTGTTCCTGTTATATTTTTTAATGGGATTTTAGGAATTGTTTCATCTTCTTTGCTTCCAAGATATTTTTATGATACTTTACGTAAAGATCATACTCAATTTGTGGGACAATTAAAGCAGTAAAAATAGAAAGGACAATCTTCCAAAGCTTTACTTCCAAGAAAAAAATTAAACACAGATAAGTCAAGAAATTAACAAGAAGAGAAAAATAGAAGTCTAATTGGAAATTTATTCCTGCTGTATAATGCTGCAGTGGAGCCTGCTTCCATAAAGCCGATTCATAATCTTTCCTGGGCAGCTGTTTAAGGAAAGAATAACTAAAACTGAACTGGGGTGAAGTGTTTGCTCCCCATAACACATGCATTGTCATACATATCTTCTTCTAGTATCAGGCTTGGCCTCTCTTCCCTTTGCCTCTGAAGACAGATTTCCCATTGCCAGTGCTCCTTCCTACTCGAGATGAAATCTCCTTGTAGGCAAACAGAATAAAAAGGGAGCTGACAAAACACAGTGTCTTGTCTTCCCCCCCTGCTCCATTCCCCAGCTCCCTGTCTTTTTATTTGGAGCATTTTCTATAAAGGTTTTTGTGTAGAAAGTGCCTGCTAGTCTTCAGCATTCATGACCGATACGTCAATCTCTTATAATCAAGAACCGGGATTCTTCTCCCTGCCACGTAAAGCTCCCGAGGGTGTCCACTGATACATGAGGGAAGCCTGAACTGAACCACCAACAGCAACACAAAAAAAGAGAGCAGAAATAGCATCAGTAGCAGGGACTCGAGGGTGTTTGTTTCACCTGATGCCATGAAGCCAAATACTCCTGGCTATAAAAAGCATATGCGAAACACTACTAGTCTGATAAGTAGGACACATTTTTACAAATTTAAATAAAACACTGAGCATCACTGAAATCATCTGGAACCTGTCTGATATGTTAGTCCACAATGATGGCTGGACAGCAGTGATAGGGAACTTCAAAGGTGCTGAAAACCTTCCTTTTGAAGCTGCCAGACTGAACACTAGCTTTTTATTATAGAAACTGCCTCCCTCCCCAAGTGGAGAGGGCTTATTTGACTGTATTACAGATTAATATGGAAATAAAATATTCACAGACTGGTTGCCAACATACTTTAGTCTGGAGGTGGAAGACTGATTTCTGTAGAAGTAAATCAGCCCCTGTTTTCTCAACCTTTAACTCCTCTCTCTAGAAAGCCAACTAGGGGAACAAGTTATAGCAAGTTCTGTGATGAGTAGATCTACTCAGTGGAAATTACTTTACTTGGATACATACGTTACCTCTCTTCCTGACATACCTTGACTGGGTCAAATTTACCTTCATACCAGCACCACACAATAACCTTGTAGTCACCAAATCAAACTGGATCAAGCTGAACCAGCAGACAAGGGTGAAATATTTGCATCATCTAGCATTAAATTCCAAAAATACACACATAGGACTGAAGTAATGCTCTCATACAATACTTTTCCACTTGAGCCTTGCTTTAAATGTTAAGTAACTCAATAATATTTACCAATACTATAATTCATGAGGGGAGAATGTTAAAAACTGTGGAATAAGCCTCAACTAAGTGACTGCACATACAATAAAGTAATAGGTTTTAAATACATGACAAATAGGTCTGTATGCCTTTTGTACTGAGTACAGATAGAGAAGCTTTTCTGAGGGGTAATTTAGTCCACCTAAATTCAGTTCCTTTGGAGAATAGTTCAAAGGAGCAGCCAAGACACTGCTGCTGGTCCCAACTGACTCCCCAAGATTTGTGTCTTGATTTTCACATATGAATACCAATATATAAGTAAGGTATACCTGTGGCCCAAGAAGTGTTCTAAAACCTTATGGCTGTATGAGATTTCCCTGTTCTATGAATCAACTGCAAAAGTCTTCAGTGCATCTCATTTAAATGTTTACTACTGTAATAACTACTAAATAGTTTTCAGCCAACTATCCCAGATGAAAACAGCAAGCAGCTCATTTATGTCGACTTTGAACTACACTGAAATGATACTTAGAGAAATTACTCAACTATGAAACAGAATGTTGGAATGTAAGTAATTGTATTAAAAGTTGTTAATATTCATAATTTGAAACAACTTATTTTGATTAGGTACAGACCAGCTCTTCAACTAGCACGAAGACAACATAATGCTACTGTTCTCACCACATCATGTAAGCCACATCCCTTGGCTTTGAAGGCTCCTACTGACTCAAATCACAGCTGAAGATGTAGCCCACAATTTAAAATTCACTGAAAATCATTTAAGCCTTCAAACTTAATATTTGCTTGTGTTCCTGCTATAAAGCTCAATGACTATAATAGTCATGGAAAATTAACGCTGAAGGGGCACAGACTAATTTAGAATGAATTTGTTTTAAACATGGATGAAGACAATTCATTTGCCTGATTGCCTAGAGAAATGAAGTTTTGGATGATGAAATTGAGGCCAGCTGTTGAGAGAACAGGAAACTCAGAAAAACCTGGAAGAATATGAGAGTGAAGATAGGAGTCAGCAGTGAGGAGAAAATGGTCCAATTTTTACAGGGAAAGAGTCAAGAAAGCAGGCAATCTGGAGGTGAACTAACACACTAATTCTTATGAGGAACTGTAAATTAAGTTATTAGAAATTTTCAGCATAAAAAGCATGAATAAATTACTTTAAAAATCTAGCTTCTGATTTATAACTACATGGGAACCTTTTAAAATAGACTATAACAAAATATTTTCTTGGTAAAATTTCTTTTTTCTGCCCTTTTTTTAATTTGCTGCTGGAGCCAGACCTACTCTGCTGCTGTGTGGTCACCAGTCTGACATAAGGAGACCAGTCTCAGCATCCACACTAGGAGGATGGCATTTGCACACAGGCTGGTCATATCATCACTTCTCTTCCAGACCTAGGACTCTACCACACATGGATGGAATCAGTTTTGTCAGTCATCTTAAAAATTGGAGTTAACTGGCCAGCTCTCTGCAACAACAGGGACTGTCTGAGGAACTGGGCTTTACCATTTTGCAGTCTGCATTTACACAAACCCCATCACATTGACTGTAGCCATTACAAACTTTTAATTAAACCTCTCTGAAGACAAGGTCACAGACAAATAAAAGGAGAAAAAAGGTTGGCAAAAGAGTAAGAGCTCAAACTACAGCAACTTTGCTTTTGAAAACCCTGAAATACCACAGAGCTTTCAAAACAAAAGGAGATGCAAGATGCACTGTGCCTTAGGGTGGTCTCTGCCAGATTGGTGTAGAAAATACACAGCTTCAGGTCTGTTCCTCCTGAAACAGAAAGCTTGCAAGAGTCTATCGCTTTGAGATAGGTGCTCAAATAGATTACATTTTAGTGAATATATTTTTGAAAGACTACTCTTCCATTCATGCACCCCAGAATCTCGAGGCATTTGCTTTACACTGTGACATTCTCATAGCACAAACCATTTGGCTGCAATTAAAGGAGAAAACACTTGATACTTTGGTACAAAGCCTGACTAATGCATGAAACAGTCCCTTAAATCCTTAACAGTGACTCAAGGAATAAAATAACAAAATAAAACTATGTGGAGGTTAATGCAGATACCAGATGGGAGACTTAGAGAAATGTTTGCAGTTAGCAGCTAGCTGCACGAGGAAATCTGAAGGCCAGTATGTGCAGACATTACAGCAGATAAGGTATTGGAAAGTAATCCTCACAATGAGATAATATAGCTTTTTCATATAATTATGATAGTTGAAAAATGTAGTAACTTCATTTGAAATATCGACATCCAGTCAGCATAAGCTATAACATTAATAGGCTGAGTAAAGAGAATAAATAGTTTTATCCTATTTAATCATAAATTTGGTTTAATGACCTTTATCTGATTATATGAGCAGCCCAAGCAACAATATTAAATAAATAAATAGAATATTAAAAGATTGTTAGCAGATAAGCTGCTTGGAAATTTCTAAATTAAATGTATTTGGGGGGAGGGAGCTCTGTCATTTAACAGTATACACATTTTCAGAATTTAGATGACTGCACAGGTGCTTCAGCTGAGCCCCAAGGCTGTTGCTGGGAAAAAACTCTCCTTAGCACCCTAGTGAGAACCAAAGGATTTTTTTTAGGAGAGATGCTGGTTTGGCCCTTAGTCATGTAGAGTTAACTTTCTCTTTTGATAAAACCTGAAAAAGCCTCATAACTAAAAGGTATTCTCTTTTCCATTATACACAAATAATAGTTATTATATAGTTTTCTAATGTGCTTGACCTTAAGAATTAAAAAAACTTAAGTTGTGCTCTTAAGCATTTATTAAACACAGGTAACAAGGTTTGGTTCCCAGATCGACACAGCACTACTTCCCACAATTTGTTCCACCTTACCTGAACAGCCTCACATACATTTTCTCAGCATGGTACCAGTATGAAGGAAATCACAGTTCCTCCCTTCCACCACAGTTTTCTTCCCTCTTTAATTTTGTTTCCACCATTTATTTTCTTGCTTTTTGCACAGCCAAACCTCGAACTTAATTGGAGAATTGATTCACTTAGAGGAGAAATTTTTTGCCATGTTTGAGGTTTTTTGTTTTATTTAGTTGTTTTGTTAGAGATTTTTGTTAAAGATAATTTCCCTAGTCTTGTTCTCAGCATCATCACAGAAACTCTGCTGACATATCAGAGCAGGCAAAAGATTTAAATCAGTACTTCTACCAAAGACAGACCTTCACCATAAGTCAAGGTGCCTGCTAACTTTCTAAACAGGCTTGATTAGTAAAGCAAAAATAATATATTATAAAGAAGTTCACAAATGCAGGTGTTATCCCAGAATGACACTGGCTGTATGATCAGGACAGATAATATTTTATCCTGGCTTATAGGTATATTTGCATCTAGAGATCAAAATGAGAATTTTATCCCATTGGTAAGTATAGAAACCATTTTTTAATGGGAACAGAAAGGTACAACATGGGGTCTATCTTTGTAAAAGATTATATACATATATATCTCAGATACAGCAGAAAATAAAATATTGGAGACAAATAAATGAGCCTTAATATGGGTTAAAACAATACTTTTGTGACTGACATTTTATCCTTGCAAGTTTCCCAAGTCTAAAATACTCTACAGGTGAGAGTCCTCAACCTTAAGATTTTTCTCCACCCCCAAACTTGAATTTCCACCCTTGGAAAGCTACCTACATGGGTCAAACAGGGAAAGCAACTTCTTTCCTCACCAGCTGGCGACTCCCCAAAGGATGAGCACCACTAAGCACTGGGAGAGGTCCCTGCTGCAGAGCTCTGCTGGGTGTGCTCAGAGGCAGCTGCTATTTTAAGTGACCACCACCCCCAGTGCAATGCTTATCCTACCCCGCACCCTAAAAGGAGCTCAGCTGAGCTTCATCATTTTCTAGATACATTTGCTTTGGGTCTTAAATTACATATTTATGTTATGTACTCAGTTCTACAGACTGACACAGGTATTTTGCTAAAGAATTTTTCCTTTAATTGTAGCAATAGGTTTCTGCTAGTGAAACAACATCTATATTGAAGATTCAACCTATATACATCTGTCTCAAAACAAATTATGTATGCAATAAGAACCAGAAAACATTCTGTATTTCATTATAGATTTAATCTTGAAATAGATAACATATTAAAACTTACATGCATTTGCATAGAGCAATGACAAAATTAATTCTGATATTCACAGAAGAATGAAATTCAGATTTCTATAGAATTGTTTTCCTCTGCCCTCCTTTCTCATCAGTGTCCCTGGTTTCCCCTTCCATGTCTTTTAAGTCACCCTGACCTTCAGCCTCCTTCCTTGACCTTATGAGAAGCTTCTCTGAAACTTCTTGCATGCCAACTGCCAGGCAAAAAGCCCAAGAAAATACCACTGACCTTCAAACTGTCTGTCAGCAAAGGCTTTAATTTGAGCTCCCCCATCTTGCTGTTTCCTTTCATGAAACTTGTCACAACTGAATATTCCCAAGATTTTTATCCTCTCCTCCTCCTCCTCCCCCTGCCAATGCAGGATTGAATAGGACAGTGGGTTACAGAAGAGAGTAGGTGGAAATTGCTACTGCCTCAGCCTTACAGTTTAAGACAACAGAGTTCTTCCTTACGCAAACTGCAGGAACAGATGCTGAATGCTTTCCAGCCTTCTTTGCAGCCTACTGCATGTATTTGTTTGGGAAAATATAAATGACAAATTGACTTTTAGATTAATGGCTACCATATTGGTAATGTACAAATCACTTTTAACAGCCACTATTAACTTGGTAAAGAGAAGCTTGCTAACTGCTCTTTAATTAAGTACACTTAATGACCTTTAGGGGATTAGTAGTCTTGTCTGATAATCAATAAGCATGGCAAGATTGCTGCCCCATAGACAGAGGCTAGAGAACAAAATTAATCTGTGCAGATTAGTTCTACCTAGTTTGGTTTGTTTGCTAAGACCATTTCAAAATTACTTCAGTTTAACATTTATAAAAAAATCAAGACGGAAGGTGTTTTACACTAGATTTTTCCTCATTTAGCCAGCGTTAAAATGGCATATGTGCTTGCTAAGAAAATCCCATATTCTGAGCAGGAGCTAGTGTGGATCAGTTTAGAAGAAATTAAAAAAAAGAAATGAATACCCATGCTGCAGGCTCCAGAGAAAGCCGGAGGCTTAAGGAAAGGAGACCTAACAAGGTGCCTAGAAGACCTGGAGTGAAGCTTTGTCCCCACAAAACGATCCCCAGAAGCGGCAGAACTCCTGCCTGCTGCTGCCTGCAGCCCACCCTGCCCGCACGTGGGTTTCCCTTCCTCCTCTCGCTTGGGCCACAGCCATCCCAGCAGCTGGAAACGGCCGAGGGAGCACCCGGTCTCAGCACCTTGGCTCTCACCACGGTCCCTATTCAAAAGCAGCAAGTAGCGAGCTTTTCAGCTGAAATGCTGCTTGTTTTCTGTGATAGCTGGACCCCCTCCACCCACACCCTCCATAACCCAGCCTTCCTCAGCTCCTTGGAGACACACACTGTCTTCTCCTCTTCCCCCTTTCACTGCTCTCCATAAAACAATTACAAATCAGGCTCTAGCAATGCCAGTTCTGCCCAGCTTAACCTGCTAAACGCAATTATTCTGTCAATTCCCCAGCAGCTCAGCTTTCCATAGCCAGAATTCCCTTCCACAGAAGTGTTGTGAAGGACTTGTAGACCAGGAAAATCCACCCTTGATACCCCACCTTGCCTGCTCAAGGCTGCTCAGAGAGCATGTTGTCCCCACTCACACAGGCATCTCTCCTTAGAGGGAGCTGCAAGTGGTGTGCTCTTCCTTCACAAGGCATGGAACTGTTTTCTGGTTGTTACTGGGTACTAAATTTGTCCTTACTCAGGCTTTGAGAGAGTTACAGGAGCTGTTACACACTACTGATTTCTGTGCAGGACATACTCCAATCCAAGATAAATTTTGGTCCATTGGATAAAGCACAGCAATTTTTTTCTTTCCATTCCTCCAAATAGGAGGGAGCTTTTTGCAAAAGACAGATATAGAGGTAGATTTCTTTTTCCCCCCTCATTTTGGAGGTCTGTGTCCACCTCAAGATTCATGCCTCATCTCAGTACAAAAATTCGTCCCTTCAGCGTAAGGGTTCAGAAGGGAGGTCAGCAAACTTTTCATTGCAATAACACTGCAAGTGTAAAATGCAGAGAAAAGTCCAAACTGGCAAACATACTCTCCCTTCCAAATGACTAGTTTTCAGGCACAAATATATATTTACAATTTGATAAGAACTCATACGATAACTTAAGAGAAATAAACAGTTCTGCTTAGGAGTAGTTTATGAACAGTATCATCGGTTCTTCCCTTTTCCCTGAAAATAAAACTCCTCCCTAGCTCTTCAAGTGCCATGCCTGCAGTAAATCAAGTGGCTTAATTGTAAAAGAGAAGCCTCTGTAAGACGTATATATGGCATATTGACACTTATGCTACCAGAACCATAGGGATATTAAAATTGATTTCCAACAAGCTGAGGCTTTCTGCTTTCTAATCCTGTATCCCACAAATATATATTAATCCAACTCCCTAAACAGGGGTAATTAGCTTCCAAAAATAGCTGCTCATATAGAAGGTGGAACACAGACATTCAGCTGTCAAAGTGCACAGAATAGTTTGCATAGTGACCAGGATGGAGCCTGATTGCTCTCAGCTCATAGGAAAGCCCTCACACTTGATCAAGCACTTGGCACACATCAGGAGCCTCTCACTGTTATTTGTGCCCACCCACCATTATTTTTTTTTCTTCTTAATTATGTTTTACCTTCCATGCAATACTTTAGATTCTAAGGCCTCCACATCAGAAGTACTTTCATTGCAAATGCTTATAAAAGGCTTCATCAGGTCCAAACAGCAATAATCCACACTGGCTTCACTATGCCCAGGCTCTTCATCACAGTTAAAACAAACCACCAACCTGATGCACTTGAAGTAGCTCCTACTAATGCTAGCATTCCTCTTGGATAGTGCCTGGCAAGGCAAGACAGGAAAAACGCTGCTTCACACCAAACTAGATTTTGTACTCAAGCTCTAAACCACATCTGACTCAAGCCAGAAAAAAAGTGACTGGTCTCTTTCTGCCTTAAATACAGAGGGATTAGGACCTCCTGTTCCTCAGGCTTAATTGTCCTATGGGCTGCTTCAACTCGTGCCAGCTGAGAGCACATTAGGCTAAAGCACCTGGAAGCCCCGTGCTGGGTGGAGGTGCAAGCAAAGACCCATCAGCTCCAGAAGGGAGCCCAGCTCAGACCGCCCTTCGCTCAGGGGGAAACGGGGCTGGGACACTGCGGCTCTCCACACCCCCTGAAGTGTCCCTCTGCTGAACCGAAACATAGGATAGATCTATCACTGTCACAAAATCAAAGAGCAATGTTCTGATTTGGCTGTTAAGGTGCCTCTTTATCCCAGTATCTGCCTGCTGCCTCGTTAGCCTCGTGGGCCCAATTCATATTTTGTGCTGACTTAAAAAAAAAAAACAACCAAAACCAAAACAACCAAAAAACCAACCGAATATAAGTGTATTGACTCCAAGAGGGGTAGGCTGTTACAAAATGGACATAACAAAAAGGCAAGCTGGAGTTTTTATCCTCTTCCCTGATGTGTACTCCATTCCTACATACATTCTTTCTCTATTTCTGTCCATATTTGGCTCTTTCCCCCTACAGCTGCATTTTCTTTCATATATAGGTCTCATTTCCTTTCTGCAGATTTTGCCTCTCCCTTCTAACATGGACATGACCTTCTCGTCTTCAGATGCTTCCAAGTCCATGGGCATGCTTGATGACTACTGTTTGCTACCCTTTCTGGCCACTGCTAATCTATTTCTATTAACCAATCCCTGCTCCAGAGCCCCATTGCTGTTGGCATGGTCTATACAGTTTGGATAGATTTATTTTTTTTATCCATTTGGTAAGTCCTTTCTGACACTCATTGCTTTGCCAAAACAAAGTCTGCTGAAAGAAGTGCAATTTGGCTGGGCCACAGTGCCAAATACAAATAATTTATCTTTAAGCTTGAGCATCTGTTAAGATCATTTGACTTCGTGAATGGAACCTCTGAACTTCAGTCCAAGTGTTGTGCTTCACAGGTATTGAGTGACATTGCTTCTGTCGCCTGCTTTTAGGTACTGATGGAGTAAACAAAGAGGAATAAAGCCTCAGAGCCACCCATGGTAGGGGTGGTTACCAGGTACCATTGTGTTCACTGCAGTGTGACCCAAAATGATCCAAAATGCGACACATTTTCTATGAATCACACACACTCGACTACGCTGCAGGTGTGCTCCCCGTAAAAAAATGCAAGTAAATGGAAGTAGGGAGACAAGTCAGCCTTTCTTCCTCTTTAATATCACCTTCCTCCCCCCAACTGTTCCTGTTGTAAGTCTATGAAGAAGTGGTAGAGTCCTAAAAAGATGTTGTAGACTGTCTTGTTTTTCTTGGAGCTATAAACCATGTTGCGGGCAGGCTTGCAGATCCTTTTGTTATGCTGCTCTTGTGAAAAGGTTTTGTGGTGTAAAGTGACTGACCTTAATCTTTTCACATTGGGAGCTGAAATTTCCCCCCCCCCCCCCGAATCTTCTGGTTGTAAGATAGAGGCCATTTATATGTAAGATATAAGAATAGCCTGGCTCAGCAAGTCATTTAGAAAGACATTTGGTCAATGTAAAGGAGCAAGGGAAGGAGGGGGAAGGGATCCCCCTCTCCATTGTGCACTTTTGTCATCGTCACCTTGTGAGTGGGTCTCTGTGTCGAGGTGACAAAGGAGCAAGGGAATCAATGTAGGAACTTTGTAAAACCTCATATATTCCAAGTATAGGCACGTTTACGTCTTACAGCATTGTCAAGACCCATCTTAACAATTTGCTTGAAATCCATCAATGTACCATAACCTCAAATATATCAAAGAAAATTTTTGTTGTTGTTGTAGTTGGAGGATAAGATGTAAATGAGAGAAGACAAAAGTCATGGAAAGAAATTGAAGACCTTGTTCATTTTACTCCAATCTGAGATGCAAAGCAAAACGAGCACTGTGCTGTAGTCGTCTGCATCCCTCGCTGTTGCCTTACAATGTGAAGAATGGCCTCAAGAAGTGACCTGTTCCCTCCCACAACATTTTATTTTGTGCATCTGTAAGGAGTGGAATACACAGACAATATCATCAGTCCTTGCCCATGTACATGGACTGATTCGTTACGTCCCACAGTGTTAGTGGGACATGGGAGCTTATCTCCACCCTAGAGATGGAAAAGGTAGTCCAGCCAGACTAGAGCAAGACAGAAACTTGTTATTATGGATTTGTATTCCTTCGCCCCATTGCTACTCATTAGGAAACACTCACGGCCAGGCCGCCAGCTCTGCTGTAAGCCATTCGTGTTGCACTCCGCAGATTTAAACTCTGCAGAAGCAGATGCTGTTGTACAAGGCTCGTGCTGCAGCTTTTAGGGTGCCTTGAGCAGAGAAAAGGAACCAACCCAGGATGCTCCAGAATATGGCTGCTCTCGGTCCTCTGGAGCAATATAGGACTGCTGGGGTACGCTGGCATTGAGCCAGTCACCTGGGAATGGGGAAGACCCAAAAGCGTCTTCAAACCACGACAGCACAGCCTGGGGACACAGGAGAGTGCCACCCTTTGCGGGAAAGAGCCCTTTCAGAGGAAGCTGATGGTGCAGAAGTCACATGAAGACTGCAGCGACGGCCAGACAGAAAGGATAAAAATGTGTGTCCAGTGAGACGATATTACCGTGTTCTTTTTTTTCTTCTTTGGTTTGGTTTTTTTTCCCTTTCCCAGGGAGGGGAATGAGAATTTGGTAATGTAGCCTGTAGGCTTTTCCATAGTACGAGAAGCAGGTTGTAGCAGACCCCCTGCCTTTTTCTTTATTAACAAGCAGAACTGCTCTCTGCATTTCTAGAGATGCTGCTCTAGATTGTAATGCCCAGTCTCCAGCCTGAGATTAGAGTGCCTGTAGTAGCCACTAAGTACCGCTCACACAAACCTTGTTCCACGGCATCCCCAGGGCCAGCCCCAACAAACCTTACGCTGCTCCTGTAGGTACTTCTTTCAGACGAAAATAACGGCGTGGGCTGGGGCCCTGAGGACAGAGCCGTGAGCCAAGAGCTGTGCCGGGGAGCAGGGTGAGGAAAGCACACTTTGGGGAAGGAAATTATCATTTCCCCCCTGCCTTAAATCCCGGGTTTGGGGCCAGCATTAGTAACCCAGCGCTGGTCCTGCAGAGAGGAGGAGCAGGAGGAGCCTGGAGGGGAAGAAGGAGAAGTGAAAAGGCTGGGTGGGGGGTGGATTTTCTTTCTTATCACTTCTTTTGTGATCATGGAAAACTGCTGTATGATTATGCTAAGGTTTCACAGCAGAGTGGGAACAACCTGCCACGAATTAACGGAGGTGGAAACCGTGGGTGTGACCTGGGAGCCAAGCCCTGCGTGAGGAGATTGTTCCATGTCTGCCGCTAAGGCGTGCAGCTCAGCCTCGGTGGGCTGTAGACATCTGATTTGTTAAGATGTTTTTGTTACGTAGGAAGGGACAAAATATTTGGTGAAAGTTCAGCAGTGGGTGAGGAGAGACCTGTGTACCCAGCCAATCTGTGGGGCAGTAACCTTGCCGGCCCTAGGGAAGACTGAAACACTTCCCAGATGCTCACTGGGATTCAGACCCAGCTGGGGGTATTTTACATTTAAATCGGGGTAGCAGTGAAGAAGGAAACTACTGAGGATGTTATGGTGTATTTCCATTCGGTACCATCGAGGAGCCCTACAGACCCCAAGTTAACCTCTTGCAAGTAATACTGGCACTTCTGTGACTCCTTCACAGCCTGGTATGAGAATTGTGCCCTTATTGACTTCCTCTTGCTGCCAGTCCCTCACCTTGTGGACATTCCCAACGAAGCTGTGAAATTAGATAGAGCATGGTAGATTGAACCGGAGGGTGTTAGGAGTGCGATTTGTAAAGCACTTGCGACTTAATTTTTTTTTCTTTTAACCCCTTTCACTTGCCATTTACCCTCTAACTCTCTCTCTAAAAAGCACGTTGAGGGGGCTACTGCAGCCAGCTGCCCAGCGCCCAGCCAAGCGAACGTCCGTAATTTGCAAACCTTGCCTGTGTTGCCTGCGAGGAGAGCCTGCGAGGAGAGCCCGCAAGGACCGCCGTCCGCAACCACGCCGGCTCGTGGCTCTGGCTGCAGCGGCCCCGCTCTCTGCCGGTGAGCCCACGGCCGGTGTGAGTGGCCGGCAGCTCGTGCAAGGGGCTGGGGAGTGCGGTCGAAGCGGGATCACTGGAGGGGAAGCGTACCCAGCAGTCCTCGCCTACCCGGGCCATGGTCCTCCCTCTTCAGGAGTCTGGTAGCTCCTCTAATGGCCGGCTGACATTTTGATGTGGGGCAGGTAACCCGCCCTCGCGCCGTGAGCTCACGGGTATCGCCTTGCCCATGCTGAGATGCCCGCCCTGCGCTAATCCGGTGCCTCTCCGGGTAAGGCACCCGTCAGCAAAGCAGGGTACAAAAATCACCCAGTCTTGAGATGGGGCAGCTTTTCACTGGCGTGAGCACTCCGGAGACAGGGAAAAAGGCAAACAGCAAGCGGACAACCGGCCCCAGTGAATGAGCAACGCAGGGTTACAGCCTGGTTTTAGCGAGACAGAGACGCAAACGCGCAGCAGGTCGTCTGCCCCCCTCCTGGCTCCCGGTGCTGGATTGAGCAAGGCAATCACGGCACTGCCCGGCAGCTTGTCGGTCCACGGCATCAGCTGCTCGGCAGCAGGCAGCAACGGTGGCATCGGCTGACGAGCGAGGAGAGGCCACGAGGCAGTACAGAAGAGAGGATTTGTGTTAAGGCTTCGGGACTGTCTTAAATCTCCGACATCTGCCAATTTAAGTACAGCTGAATCGCTGGATAATTCTGCTGGTGGCGCTCCTGGGAACACCCAGCCCGAGCAGAACAATTTTGAAGGAAATTACATGAGCTGGGATTTAGTGTTGTCTCTTTAGCTTGTGGAAGAGATAATCTGGCCCATTTAATGTGGAACAAAATTTGCTCTGTTTCACAGGCGTAAGGAGATAGTTTTGCCTTGAGAAAGCAGCAGTAAATGACTCCGAAGTCCTGCTGTCACTCGTTCGCTGAGCTGCTGTAATACGCAGTGGCAAGGGCTGTTTTCTTGGGCCGCTTTCTACATCTAAGTAACGCTCTTTATAAAGAACACCACTTAGTCTTATGACAAAATTCCTCTGGTGTGACACAGAAGAGCATTGACATCATTCTCGAAGGCTGGAGAATTTATGGCACAGTTAATTATTAATTTGGCTGGCATTTGTAAAGTAGAAGGGAGTTCTTGTGCTTTTAGGCCATGTTCTCAGTGTGTAAATCTCTGGTATGGCTGCCATAATAATATTCCTGCAGCTATGTTGTCACCTATTGTAATTTTTCTGCTAATAAGAAAATTTAAACTAACCAGGAATCCTAAATTTGGAGACTAGTTGTTTATTTCAAATATACTCTAGAGAAATAATAATGCAGTTCTGCTCTGAATTTAATTTAAACAGGAACAGGCAAAACAAATCTCTGCGGAGGGCATTTGACAATAATAAAATATTTCTCCCAGCGGGTGAGCTGGTAGCAATTGTATTGTTGCCATCAAAGCTCACGTTTCAGCAGGTCATTACCATCATAACAAGCCCTTGGACCAACTGGCATGGACATGCAACATTGAGCTCCTGATGGGCACATTATTTCAGACCTTTAACTTCATGGAGAACAAGACAAATACTCCTGGGAACGGAGGATTATATTTTGAAATTCCTTTCTTTTCTGTTCTGCTTAATAATAAGAGCCTGCGTGTAATCAATCTACCGCCACTTGCTTTTTCATATTAACGGAGATTGTAAGGAGCCAGGCTCGGGAATCCGAACACTGAGAAAGAGCGGCCTTTAATCTTAACAAAATACTAACGATTAGCATGGCCGGGATGTGGCAACGCAAACACTTTGGAACACTTGTGAATAAAAATGTTAAATGCAAATAAATGCACCCATATTCTTTCCTACAGTTACTTTTTTTTTTCTTTTCCCTTCTTTAATAGCCACGACAAGGAGGAAGTTTGTGATCTGTATGTTAGAGACAACCTACGCACACAGAACCAGCATCTTATCAGAGAGGCAAAACACACGCCTTGCGAGGCAGCTACAGCAGGCAGGCTGTAGAACCAAGGATATAGTAATTAGCAAAGTGCCATGTGAAATCAGAGACCTACATTACACAAGAGAGAGAAAATGCAAAGTAAAGGAAAGGTGCAAGTAAAAAAAGCTGTTAAGGAAAAATAAACAAAGGCTGTAGGAAGGAATTTGGAAAATAGATGGAAGCTGTCCCGTTCGTGAGTGTAGGGCAGGAGCCAGGACAGGTAATGTTAAAAAAATAAAAAAGTGTTTGCTGCTGCAAAAGCCTGAACACAAATCTCTCAGGTGTGTTTGTGCATAGGGTTGTGGGGTTTTTTCCAGTGGGGTATTACCAGGTGATGCTGCAGGAAGACAGTTAAGGATGTACAGCATCAGGGCTTATCCTACTAACAATAATATTTCCATCTCCATTATCTTTCAGAATCCATCTTTTGTTTTGTTTTTGGTGATTAGGGTTTGTTTTTTTTTTTTTTAATATATTTAACCTCTGCTGGTATTTCAGTAGCATTGGTATTGTGTATTAAGAAGCACACGTATCTGCACGGGTAATAGCGTTGACTGGTGCATCATTTTCACGCCATTTCTTTCTCTAAGGATCAGCTGGAGGGACCACAGCCGACTACTTTTTATTGGTGTTTGCCAGACCTTTTCACACCGTGACCTCACAAGGTCAAAAGACCCCACCAACCAAACAAAAAGCCCAAACGACATCAAGTTAGACCATCCCTTGGATGCCACGCTCTAAAGAAAACTCGGAGTCGGTCGGAAATCCCCCGCCATTTAGTAGCCGGCTCAGCAAGCGACGCGTTTCCCTTTTTGCATCAACACTGACGGCATCAGCCAGCTTGCGAGCGGGCACGGGTGCCAGCGTAACAGCGTGGGAGGAGCGGAGGGCTCCACGGCCGGGCTGGCGCGGCAGTCGGGGCAGGCGGCTGTCAAACAAGCACCCGCGGCGGCAAAACCACGCGCTTACGCTGGGGTGGCTGCTTTTATTGGGGGGCGGCGGGGGGGCGTAGGGGAGGGGAAGGGCGATGCAAACCATGTCAGTCAAAAATCTAGTTTCGCTGAGCTAAGCCGTATCCACAACGGGAAGACTCTGCCGGTTTGCCGACCTCCTTATTTTAGCTACGTGGTGTTGCTGCGGCCGCAGCAGTCGAGAGCTGCAGCGGGATGTGCTGGTCAAGCTAGGAACGCCAGCGCCCCAAGCCCTTCTCTTTTTTCTTTAAAGATTTCATAGCTATTTTCATAGTTTAGGGAGGTTTGTGCTCCTAGCCAAATTCCCCAGAGATACCTACTGAAACATTTCTGCCTACCGAAACGTTTCTGATGGATTTCTGTGCCCGTCCCGGCTTTACTGCAGAGGCAGCGCAGGGAGAAGACAGAAAGAAAAAAACCAGAACAAGTCTGCAGAGCTGCGTCCCTAGAAGTGGCTTCATCTCAGTGTTTCCTGCGTTTTCTCTTCTGTGATGCTAAATTTATGATCGCATGGTGCTTCATGATCCTCTCATGAAAAATGGTACAGAAATAGTAATATGACTTTTTTAATTGCATGTGAAAACTGTAACCAGTGACTGGAGACAATCCTGCGCAGAGGAAGGCCAGGAGTCCCACTGTTTATTTATTTTTTTTCCCCTCTTTTGCGTGTGAAAATTTGTAACACTACTTTTTTTTTTTCCCCCACTTTTAAGTTATGGCACAGCCTTACGTTTTCCTTTGAAGAGGTACTTTGCAGTAATAAATCAGAGCACTAAGAAAGGGAGGGGGGAAACCTCTTCCGTGCACGCACGCCTGTGCGCACAGCAGCATCAACGCTGACACCCAGTTCTGCCCTCCTTTCAAGAGTCCACGCAGGATTCGGCTTTCTACTGTTCTGCCGCTCCTTTCACTCACAGAACACCCGCCCCTACTTCCTAGGACAGCTAAACTGCAGACGGTACTGGTAGCAGGGCAGAGGCGCCCTCCCATTTCCAGGCACATCGCTACCGAAAAACTGTGAAGCACAAAAAACCCCCGGCGCTGCCCCGGTGACCGGGCTGAAACCGCTCCCGTCCCCGGCACCGTCGTCGCGTTCAGCAGCCTTTGCGCCATCAGCCAGCGTCTCCAGAGAACGGCCAGCAGCGAAGGTGAGAAATACGTTGGCAAGCACAAGGACAAAACGCTATCAAAGATAGGCTAAAAAAGCAAGCAAAGCACACATTAGCACTTCCGTGACGGTTCCAGAAGGGTCGGCAGGAGAGAGGGGCTGACCCCGCGCGAGGGGGGCCGCAGCCTGGCAGAGGTACGAGGCTGAGGCCGTTTGCTGTTCGACCCCCCTGGATCCTGCCACGACTCAGCGGTGCTCTTCATCAACACCCATCTAGGTTATTGCTCCGGTGCCTATTTACTTCCATTCAGAAAAGCTGCATCACATAATACAGGTTTTTATTTTGGTGGTGTTGGTGTTTGGTTTGGTTTTTTTTTTTTCCCCCAGAACACATACAAGGAGTCTCCTGCAGCAGGAAATGAACGATCGACTCGGTTGTTGATGGAGAAAGCAAAGAAGTACTTCCAGATGATATCAATGTGATCTTAAAATAGTGGGAAAGTTTTCTTTTATGACATTGACAGAGAGGCAATGATTTTGAGTAATGCAGGTTGATGTGAAGATGCTTTAAGATTAAATAAGTGCTATATAAAGGCCTGTCAGCCTGAATTCTAATGTGCTATGAGACATTTTGCATATTTAAGAGTATGCAAAATGTCTTGTACCACACTGGAATTCATCCTGACAAGGCTTTATATAGCATTTATTTACACTCATATTGTACTTTAAAAGGGAGAAGGGATAACGCTGGCTCCTCTTTGCGTGGAAGTAACAAAAGGTAATGCTAATTGCTCCGTTTTCTTCTCTGAAAAAGAAAATAAAACCAAAAAAACCCCACAACACAAAAAATAAAATAAAAGCAATCAAAAGTGGAAGCTTGTTTAATATTGCTCTACCATCATCCTGAAAGGCATAATAATTTGAGTTACACATCTGAACTGATTGGAGTTACAGAATCATATCTCCTTTTTGCATTTAACAATATATACAATATAAAATAAATACATTTACACAAATGGACATTGGTTGGAGCACACGGTATGATACACATCACAAAAATATACAGTTGATTGCTATACAGATGTGAAGCCCATCTACAGCTATAGACATGTTTGTTTTTATTTGTTGTTTTGTTTCGTTTTTTAACTACTGGCTATTATGCAACTCCTGGATTATTATAAGCAGTTTAATTTTTTTTGTCCTTTTGCGATCTTTGCACGATAAGACTGCCATAAAATGTTTTCCTAGGCAGGTAAACAGAGACGCTTAAATAATTAAAATACAATCACCAACACCCATTTTCTCTTCTATAAGAAAAATAGCAGTTTTAATTTTTTATATCTTTTTATGTTATCATTTAAATGCAAAATAGTGGAATAAATACAACAATCTGATCTGATTGAAACAAACGTGTAACTTCTGGGAGTTACACAATCATATTGCTTTAAATAAGAAAAAATTAAAAAATGAAGCAAAAATAGAAATTAAATCGTTATGGCTAAAACATACACCCTTTGAAATTTTCCCAACACTTCACATTAAGTAAGTGGTCTTGAAAGAACTCTTCTCCAGCAAGGTTTAAGATGAACAACGTTACAAAGCCCGTGCAGTTCTTTTAGCTATGTTTCAGGTAATGCTTTTACAGTCTTGAGATACTTGTTCTTTTGCAGCTCCAAAAAATTACAGAAAATGAAACTAAAAGTTGCACCGTGTGCCTTTAACACATCTCCATTGTTTGTGTGGGTTTGTGTACTTCTAGTCGATCGGCTTTTGACCCTGAAGCCCAAGTTCTTTAATGTGATACAGCAAAAACAATATTTATATTATATATTTATATATATATAGTGTACTTGAACAGTAGCAACTTAAACCCTGCACAAACTTTCTGGAAAATAAACTTTTTTTTTTTTTTTGCACTCTTACATATATAAATAATCTTATAGAATCAGCACCTTTTTCCCAGGAGTTGTGGTTTGGTTTTTTTTTTTTTTTTTTTTTGACGTTTTTCAAAAGGGATGTGCCAATTTCTGAACTCCTATCACAGCTATAAATTTCAAGTTATTGACCATCTGAATGAATTGCTAATGATGATTTACCTAGAATCACACTACAGTCACTTCTCTACTGAGAAAACACAATCTACAATATAGTCCCATATAGCTAATGATAGATACACAGTTTGTTTTTTTTTTTTCCTAGCACAAGGCCGATGGAGCATCAGCCCATTGTTATTTTTTTGTTTAAAGCACACAACGTAGCAATAGTTTTGGAAACTTGTCCGCACCAAAAAAGTTTTGCAACAACACAGAGCGAGTTAATAACAACATCTGAGAGATGATTGAATAAAAGCTATATTTACAGCGTTTAAAAATTAGACTTATCTATAATCTTGAAATATTCAAAGTTTTATTTCTAAGCTATACATTGGTATTCTATAATAAACTGTTACAGAAATTATCCCTTGTTTTGAAAATATTATGATTTCAATGTGTATCTGTTCATAATGAGTATTTGTTTGGAGTTTCGATCTCTTAATTATTACTAGGAAGAACCTTATTACCGGTAAGGAATAGAATATACTACTGTAATCTCCTGAGGAATTGTACATCCAATATTGTCTCTAATTCTACCCTGTGTCTATAAGCACACACCACAAGAATCCAAACACCACAAGAAGAACAAGACAACAGTCTTTGAATGCAACATAAAAATTCAGAAAAGCACAGCAAACATGAAACATTGAAAAGCTGAACTACATTTCTTTTGTTTGTTAGGATTACAATTTTAATTACATCTGTGTACATAGAATAAGGATGTTCACATAGTACAGGGAGCAGCTACTAACACTGGTACATTGGTATAGCATTTGATGGAGGTTATTGTTTATCGGTTATTTAGCGACTGTAGTTTTCTGGGGGCATCTAATCGGTTTATACATTAGATTACACCTCGTAACAGTCTTGAAACTGACTGACTTTCATGCTGTGACAATACTGGTTGAAAAGCACGTCTACCGGTTTAGCTACTTGTTAACGATTGCCATTTACAAAATAAAATCTAAATCAATAAATAAGGTATAGAAGTGGTAACTTCTTCAATTTGGTCAGAAGTCTACTACTCTGATTTCTTAATTTTTGCAAACGTCGGCATTTGCCTTATTGCCTCTAAGCTACTATTGGTTCCGAGGGTTTTTCCGCGTGTGAGGTTAGAAATTTGCAAACAGGCAGTCATCTCGTTCATTTGCAACTGAAGCAGTTAGAAATCACGTCGCAACTATACCTTTGTACAGTCGCTGTCTCCTAACACCGTTACGGATTGGTATTTGACATGGAGTACTTCTATGTTAGACTACTCGGATATACTGTAGGTGTAATCTAATCCTTTGAGTCAGTGAACATTTAGTTATAAACTGGAGCTCATGTTAAGAAACTGGATGTTTTGGACCAGACTGGCACACAACATAAATTGCATCCGTGATAATATGCACCTTCCCTTCGACTATTGCTTTAGTAAGATAAATTCCCACATTAATAAATGGCTGAAAACTGGTAAAGCTGGTACAAAAAAATCTCCGTTAGTAAGAAGAAACAAAACATTTAAAAAAATCTTCCTTCAGGATTCATTTGTCCTTCATTATTGTTCATCATTGTTCAAGCCAGCACAAAAATGCAGTATTTCTTTCTCTTTAGTATTGCATGAATGAATAAAGCTTAAACTATTCCCTGAAAAAGTTACATTGTAGCTAACCTAAGAAATATCTGGAAGACTTGAAAAAACAATTAAGGAATCAAATGGCTGTAACTGATCTAGATGGAAAATGCAATGATAAGAAGCAGCCGATGCATCGTCGCTTAGTCGTCTAATTAGAGACTGCTCCTATGAAATCTAATACTGCATTCAGTCAGTTCATCGTGTTGTACTGTACTGCTAGGTACGGTGGTTCTCTCTTTGATTCCTTTGTCATTGGGGACATTATGGTTCATAATAAGTTCACTGGCATCCATATTATGGATTTCCATCCTTTGGCAGGCCTGGCTTCCATCTCTCTTCAATTAGAGACCTCTTTTAAAAAGTTCAGCAGCAAAGAAAAAAGAGAAAAGGAAAAAGGAAAGGAAAGAACTGAAAGGAAAAGAGAGAAAAGGAAAAGGAAATGAAAAACTGCATCAGAAAGACACAGAAGAAAAAGTTGAAAGCTGCTTCACAGTCTTGCTGCTAAATATCAGTGCAGTCATTTTTTCCTTAATTAAACACTAAGTTTCTTTGCCATTATTATCCTGTTTATTTTCCCTTTTTTTTTTTTTTTTTTTTTTTTTTAAAACGTGCATGATGGGGAAGCCCATGATGCTTTAGTCAGACCTTGGCCTCCAGCATTTCCAAAAAAAGTTTGTGCATGGGGACTTTGCCTTCCAGTTTGATGTTGTAGAAATGCTGCACAGCCTTGGTGGAGGTTTGCCTCAGAAGCGGGAGAGTCATCAACATCTTGCCTGCGCGACGTGGGTCTTCCATGTGCTGCCCGGCCTCGTAATCCTGCAGAGCCTCATGTAAGACGTCCTGAAGTTTCTGCACCGCCTCAACATCCTCTATGTGCATTGAGTCTGCAAAACAAAGGAGCAACAGGAGGTTTCAGTTCGCTGTGCCACAAGTCAGGTAACGCTACGGCCGCACCACGCTTTCACTGGTTCTCTCCATCCTCTTTCACAAAGAAGGAAGATCGTTACCCACTAATTTCTACAGTGACGTTCAGGAAAATATCTGGAACCGCTGTGGAACTACAAATTACTTACACTCTTGCGTAAGTAATCCTTCTCCTCATCCTCCTCAAACTAGTAAATCGGTGGCCCTGGCTGCTCCATAAACCATCGCTTACAGTGACCGCTTTGAAGAGATGACAGCGCTGAAGGGCTGTAGGAACCGAGGCCTGCGTTTTGTCAGGGAAGCAAAGATGGCTGCCCCGCTACGGAAAAGCTCCCTAAAATTCCATGTCGGGCTCCAAGGCTGTGGAGTTGGAAGCCACAGTCGTTACCCACCGCCCAGGGACACTAATGGCGGGATCGGGACCACTGCGCTGACACGAGTGAAAAGCAGGTTTGATGTGATTTCCTGAGAGCTTTAGCAAATTTCTTCTCCCTCAGGCACATTTAGACAGACAGGCAACACTTAGTATGTTCCCAAACAGCTTTTGCTCTGTGAAGCTAACATCTCCTACGAGGTGTAATCCTTCTCTCCCACCCACTCAGAGGGTGGCTTATCTTGTTATTGCTGGGCTTTTGTATTATTTCTAAATCACTCAAAGCAAGCACCTTGCCCTGCACCTTTCCAGGTGAGATGCTTTGGTGGTGCAAGTATTGAGTGACAAGCCTAGACACAACGCACACGAGGAACTAAACTAAACTGCTACATGACCCGGAAAGATTAAAGCAATGGAAGTGTGAAATAAAAAGAAAAGATCTAACTGAAATAACTGTAAAACCCTCAACAGCATAGATACGGAAAGGGAAGATGTCCCTGAGAACACGCAGTTACCGGACCATGCCGAGATGACTTTGGACGAGCAGCCCTAATTCTCTGACTTTTATGTAGTCATAAATGCCAAAAAAACCCTGATGTGGTCCAAAGCGAGGTGAATGCGAGTAAGGAAGAACAGTCACAGGGTGAGAGGCCACCAAACAGCCCCTACCAGCTACCAAAATTTGGATGGCCTGCAGACTTACAGAGCCAATAAAACACCACATGAAAGTATGACTGCTGCGAGGGGGTACAGGTCCCAGGGATAGGCTACACTCGCTGTGCAAGCTTAGCTCCGGGTGAAACTGGGACGTGGCATTTTCTCAAAGTATACGCTTGAAAACTCTAGTTAGTTCAATGCTGCTTCTCATCTTAATTTTTGGGTTTGGAATAAAGCTCCTGTTCCCAGCCAGAATAAGGGCTGAGGAGTTGGATGGTGAAGAACCCCCTTCTGCCATCGTCTCCAAGCCCTGTGTTAAGCAGTCTGACGCCCTGGATCAGTATATTGAGAGAGTCTTATGTTTTACCCTGTTGATGATAACTACATCAAATTTTGCACGTGCTTCAAATACCTGAATTACATTCAGAGAATTAAGATGCATCTAAGACTCATTTCCTAAAAGCTGACGCGCAACTATTTCCTCAGATAATTAGGCCAGATAGTAAATACCTCTCTCTTCTCAAACACAAACATGTAAACCAAAACACAAACCAGTCAGTAACAGGTTAACAAAAATGTTCCAGCTTCTATTGTCAAAACAAATGTGCAAATTGAAAAGAAAAAAAAAAAGTTACAGCTCCCGCTCTAAAACAGACACTTAATTATATACAAGTTTGGATCATTTAGCACGTTTTATTGATTCTGATGACAGTTTATCTGTTAATTACACATAATGGAGTCCTATGGGAATTTTACACGTTTAATAATTCTGAGTCTTAGCGAATACATGCTCTAAGAAGCATGCAGTTAAGACATACGCTGCAGGGATGTGAAACCGCACATCAAGGTGCGCTGTGCTGAAAGCAGAGAAGAACGCAAAAATGTCTCTCTCAGGGAAAAAGAAAGCTACAACATTGGAAAAAAGATGACAGGGAAATATTACCTCTAGCAAAATTTAGGTCTAATTAACGTGAGAGCATTCCCCAAATCCATACATTTTTGATAGTTTTCTAATACTCCAATTCTATTAAATAATTCTGTGTCAATAACAGAAAATCCCTGAATTCTGTCCCACAAACAGCTGTTATCGATACAGACATGCTAACACACACACACACAAACGTGACTGATGTCTTAAGCATAGTGTCCAGCCACCGGGCCTCACTTGGGATGCAAACTCCAAACCAATTGTCATCTTTATTCCCTGACTCTTTAGCAAGTCCCTGGATATTCACTGTTGTGCTACAGAACGCACGACGCGACACTCTAAATAATTTTTCTAGAAATCATGCACAGTTTGTGCAGAAATTACACGCCTTTTCCTCCTCTCCCCAGACCCACAGGGCCAGGGCCAGATCTGCTGGGGAACCAGACAGGAGCATTTTAGCAGCAACAAAATGCTCAGCAAGTCAAAATCTTGCAAAGTTCTTGTGGTTTTTTGTTTTGTTTTACACCATACTCCATAAAGAGACAGGTCTTTCTGACTATAAATGTTTAGTTTTTAACTGACTCTTCCCAGAACCAGCATTTGTATCTGCGACCATGTTTGAATTCGCAAATACACGGATGGAGTCCGGACCAATATATTTTTTGCGTAGAGATGAAACTTGCCCGAGATCTTTAGCTCTGCAGTGTGGATAGCAATTTGGCCTGCAGCGTTAGGAATAGTTATGCTCCACATATTTCTGACACAGAAACTGAGTGAGGAGGGAAAAGAGGAAGAGAACACCCCTGGAAAACACAGGAACAGAAGGTGAATCAAAACCTGCCCTCTGATACGGCTATTACACTCCACGCTCTCAACCTCTTCCACTGTGTGGACAACATCTTAAAACAAGGGATCTTATCCTCTCCTTGCAGGGGTGACGGTGTACCATTCCTCTGGTAAACAGAGCAATTGCTTACACGGAAAAGTACTAGCAGTAAGGCATTTAATGCATTTGTTGCTGTCTTTGAAATCAATTTAGCAGCTGGGAAGAACGTGACCAGCCAGCTCTCCACTGGCCCGATGCAAGCACTCCGCTGCCAGACAGCAGTTCATGGAGCAGAGGTGAGGAAGCTGTGCCTTGGGAAACAGATTTTGTCACAGGAAATGAGGTAAGAAAAAATAGCAGTGAGAGGGGCACTTCCAAACAGCGATTAAGACTTCAAACTGTTCTTTTAAAATGGTGATTTAGCTTGAAAGATTTCAAAATGATTTAATCAAATTACTATGATAATTTCATTTCCCATTTACAGAAAAGATTCAAACTCATTTCAGCTTTACCCATTCTAGGGTCTGCTAATGTTTAAATGCAAACTCACTAAATCTAAGCTATTTAATTAGACCATGATTCAGCTCGCAGATTGTTCAGGAAAATATTAATCTCTACAAAGATCCTTCTTCAAGTTTTAGCCTTGCAGTCTGGAACTTCCACTTTATTCCCTATATTAAACGAATGTAGATCTTAATCCCTCAGGCGTAAGCCTTTGAAAATAAGGAAAATGGTTGAAAACGCTGAACTAGCCAAGGGGAAAAGAGGAGGAAAAATAAAAGAGAAATCTTTGCAGTAACTACAGACTGGCAGATGTAGAAGTGAATTCAGAGCAGGTTAACTTACTGCTGATAAACCCAATCCTCACTCGCAAGAGAGGGCAATGTCAACAAGAACCACTATAATTTAAGGAAACGCAGAGTCTGCGTGATGATCCAGAAATAAAGAAATAATTCCACAGACAATATGAAACTGAATTAGAAGTTAGGTACAAAGATTTTGAATTTCTCCCTATACCAAGAAAACCCTTTTTCTTTTGTTTTTTGGGGGTTTTTTTGAGTGGCTTTGTAGACAGTCTGGATGATTTACAATTACATCCTACACAGGTAATATTCAGAGGAAACCTATACCCAGATGTGATACACTTGAAAATCAGTGCCTATATAAACAATGAAATTTAACAGGGTATTGGAAAGCATTGTCATTGGAAAGCAAGCAGGATTTCATCATAAATGCCCTGCAAAAAAAGGATCCCAGGCTGGTGAAACCGAAGAGCCCAACAGACAACCACAAGACTTGTTGATACATCATTTAGAACACACCACAGAGGTTAGTTTAAAACTAGTTAAAAGGTTGGAAAGCACCCGAACTGAGGGAGAGGAGACCTCTCAAATTACTGCCTTGAGGAAAGCTAAAGGCTGGTATGTATGTATTTAGTATATAACATCACTAAGAAGCGGTAGAAACCCAGGGGTCTCAAATGAAGTATTTCTTCAAGTCAGAAAATTCAAGCAGCACAAAGTAAGAAATTATTCTAGTAAATCAAGCAGCAGGGAGCACGCAGCAGCAAATGCACACACTAAGATGCTGATAAAGCACATCAGAGGGGCAAATATCAACAAGTACGCGAAAGACAGCAATCGCTGTGACGTTCGTGGTTCCGTATTGCTGAGCAGCTCACAAGCACAAACCGAATAAATCAGTTTAGAGTTGTAGGATCCTGGAAGAACTGGATGGGATGAAGAGTAAGAACAGCAGGCAAAATGGTTTTTGCTTTACGTAAGGACAACAAAATCCTAATCTGGATTAGGTCTCAAATAAGAGGAATTTATTATCTAGACTGTATGGCCAATCCAAAAACCCCACAAAAACCACGGCAGTGTTTATTGACAGCTGAACTGTTCTCAGAATCACAAAACCCCTTCCACTCCTGCCTGAAACGTACGGCAGATTTACACAGGGAAACTTGCATTTTTGCGAAGTGCTTGCCCACATTGTGTTTCTGTATAATTTTTATGAGAAACACAACACAGTGACATTTTGAAAAGCATATTGCTTAAGACAGAAGTAACCCATGGAAATTGTCCCTCACTCAGGAAGAATTCCCATCCTTTTCCCGTCTAGAATTGAAATTGCACCAGAAACCTACTTTGGCCCTTCCCGTATAGGGTCAGTAAATATGTACTTATTTTTGACCACCTACTTGCCTGTATTTCCTGACCAGAACTATTTGCTAGGGTATAGACAAACGGAATATTTTCCACTGCAAACAAGTTTGGCAAAACTGGTCTGGCATCTGGGTTATTCTACTGGAAACGGACACTTCAGGCGGAACATATGTCGGAAATTAAAGATGAATAAATTCAAGAATTCCTTGTCCACAGGAATTATAGGCAGTGGAAACAAAAAAAGTGAAACAAAGGCTTGTATGATTGATTTCAGTGAACAAGGTTTTAGTCTCGATTGCACTGGTTTGGCCTACTTTTAAGAAGAGACATGAAAACTGAAGCCTCAAAACAGTTTTTAAAACACAGTAGGAAATGAAGATGTAGTAAGAAAAGAAATTACTTCACAGAACACGCCTGTTTATTTCAGGGGCTAACTGGATTAGCAGTGAACTAAAACCACGGGCATAAGGTAAGTTAAAACACAGCAAACCGTCTTTTTTTTTTTAATTCCCTGAAATGGCTTACTTTCCACTAGGATAGGTAGGGAGGGCAATAAATAAAGGAATATTTCCGCAATGCAGAACAAATTGCATACTATGAACTGGTTCGAGTACCTACTCAATAAAGCTACTAAAACTCTGGGAAAGGGGAATTCGAATGATAGAGCTGGGGGGTAAGACACCAACTAAAAGAAAACATTGAATGAATGCTTCAAAATCCTTTTTATCCACTACAAGCTATAAGTAATTGCCATAATTACCATTGAGAGCCACTAGTTTAGTGCTGCAGAGAAGCAGGATGAATAACGGCGATGACTAGCAATTGCATCGGTGACACAGCGGTTCATACATTGCTCTCCTACCCAGAAAGTCTGCCTGTCAGCACAGGGCTGGCCCTGGGCAGAGGCAGCACGGCGCTGCCCTTACAGCCCTGCCCCAGCGGTGAGGAACCCGGGGCCCCGTCCTCCCACCGGCCCCGGGCTGGCCTCGCTCCTTGCCCTTCCTCAGCCTCAGGCTGCGAACGTGTAAATAATATCCACCTATGTCATAACCAAGTGAGGAATGTCTCAGTTATTCCGTTACCAGACCAACTACCAGAAAAAGACAAATAAATAAAAATTTGACCATTAACTCTGCTACCATTTGCTTATTTTGTCTAAGAATTGTGGTGCCATCTATTTGATTACATGAAAATGGAATATGAGGAAGAAACTGTGTTCAAGCAACACGAAACTCTGACTGTAGTGGCAACATCCTTTTCTAAAAATTTGTTTCTATGCTGTACCACTCTCTACAAAATTACATGAAAGAGTTAACACACTTTGCTCTTTATATTTGGCAAAATAAACATTGGTAACACACCAGTAACACACAGGTGGTGCGTGTATATTGTATTTTTTAGATATGCCTATTCACAAGAGATATGTTTTAATCATGAATTCTAACACTAACAAGATGACTAAATAAAATCAAGTGGAAAAAATAGGCATTATTACAAACTAAATACAGTATTCTGTGACATAAGATAAG
The DNA here is from genome assembly GCF_028858705.1 of Grus americana. Lineage (NCBI taxonomy): Eukaryota > Metazoa > Chordata > Aves > Gruiformes > Gruidae > Grus > Grus americana. Next base: position 102,968,041 of record NC_072854.1, read on the forward strand.
CCACAGTCTATACTAGGAATAAGTCCTGTGGAATAAGTGATTTATAGGGTTCTACCAATTAATTTTTATGATGATAATATTATTCAATGGTGACAGCCTAGTGCTGTGAATACACCGTTTTGGTGGCTGGAAAGCTAAATAAGTTGTAAGAACAAACTAATTTTTTTACCAGGATAGAGGATTTTGTAACTTTACTGGCATCAGTGGTGATCCGTGCTTCATTATGCTGAAGTGCACAAGATACTTCTTGGTTCTCACGCCTTCGGTACTGAAAGGGTGCTGGGTTATTTTTAGGAGAGTCGATAAGAGAGACCAGAAATTGTGACGGTGAGCAGAGGTCCTTTTCTCCTTCTGGTGGTACAGGCTAGACAGCTAGTATTAGTGTGTAAGATTAAATTTTCAACAGTGCATAGGGTTATACTTTTAAGTGCCTAGCATCCACATTTGGGTCAGATTTTTGAAGATGCCAGCAGCCTATTAGGCAGATACACACGGATCAGATTTTCAAACGTCCTAATGTATTTTGATACTCTCGTTCCTTATGTTAGGTCTTAGATCGGAACTGAGCTTCTCTTAAAAATCTGGTCTCAGTTGTGACTCCTAAGCTCTTCTGCAACATTTGGCCTGAAGGCACAATTTAGTCCTTACTGATTAGGCAATTTCAAAAAACCTGCTCACCTGCAACTCCCTATTTAGTATTACCTAATCGATACACGAAAGCATTTTATAATACAAAAGAGACGAGCAGGTCAGCTTTTCCATGTTGGAGCGTTCACGTGCGCGCACTTGTGTACGCTTCAAACATGTTTCGTAAATATTTCACCTTCCCTTACACACGAGGAAGTAATTGGTACATGCATGTTTTGGAAACCATTCAAAGTTGATTTTCTGCGTGGGTAAACAAAGTGCTCATTGGTGCCAGCTTGTTTCATTTGGGTGGTGTGAGGCGGAGCAGGGCAGTCGCATCCTGCAGCTGCAAGGTACCTGCTTGCTTTTGCATAGAGAAGGTAGAGAAGGTAGAGAAAGAAGGAAGGAGCTCAGGATAGTGACCGGAGGAGGACAATGCCGAGATGAGAGGGACTTCTCTGGAGTTCAAGCAAAAAGGCTGTATTAATTACTATCGAATCACTGCAGATGTTTAAAACTAACCTGGTAAAGTCCATATTAAGCACTACGAGTTAAATGTAACTGTTGAACTCATGCCTGTATAGACTAACATACACAGGACTGAAATGCCTATACAACATTTGTGCTCTTATATATGCATTGAAAGTTTTCAGATGCTATATGCACTCAGTTTGAAATCGGTGATGATCTACAAGGTTGCCACTACTTGTATTTCTGGAAATTTATAGAAGCGGCATGGCGTTGGCCAGCCCTGCAAAGGGAACATTTGATAACGGCCGTCAGAGAATCTCCCTGAAAAACGGCTCCTCCTTCCCACCTTTTAGAAACCAAATGGCAGGATTATCTCCGATCGAGTACTGCGCAAGCAGACTCTGCAGGCCTAAAGACAAGTGAGCAGCTGGGGCGTTTTAATGCCTACGATACTGAGATTTGTTGGCCAAAACAAAGCTTGTGGTATTTATTTAAACAAAATACAATCAATACGAAGACAATCTACAATTTCTTTTCCTGCTTCTATACACCAGCAGGGAAAGTACTATGACACTGTATCATAAATCACTAACATAGATACAGAGCTATAAAACCATCTTCGTCTACTGCTTACAGTAGAGGCAACCTGGGAATCTTTCTAGACACTGCAGATACGGCAAAAAAGTCTGCAACGCCTAAGATTTCTTACTATACTTCATCCATTCTCTCTACAGCTACAAAAAGGCTAACATATTTTAAACCTGAAAAATAAATAGTGGAAGTTTTGGAAGAAAGCAGATGTAGCAACGAAATATATTAAGATGTGAATTGCTAAGCGATTGGTTTTATAATGGCATTTTAGTTCTTTTTTTCAGGTAGAACTGCATTTACATTAATCAAGTTCATAGTTACGTGAAAATAAGCTATTTCTGGTTTTGTCTATTAAAAAAGACAAAAACTTTAATTTTACTTTAATATTTTACTTTAGTATTTTTACTTATACTTTAATTTTAGCAGCATTAGTAAATTAAAACACTATGGGTCTGCTCTTCTTGATGGGCTGTAATTCTGCAGCTGCTATTTTACACCTACAGGTTGGTGTAGCTACAGCTGATAGAAGTTTGGTATCTGCTGCATGTACAACCTGACGCTGAAAAGTTGAATGTCAGCAGTCAAAACATCCTGCTGAAAGGGAAGTCGAGGGGCTGGGCTGCTTTTTAACTCCCCCTTGCAATGGTTTCATTTTAAACCAGCAATTTTATTTAAGATGAGGGAAGGAAACGTTTTCACTTAAATGTGCCCTGAATTTTAGTATGCTGAACTCTATTTATCTCTGACATTATCCTGGTTGTAATTCCCAGTGAAGTTAATGAAGCTACAGATGATTTTGATACACTCTATGCATAACGTATGACTAAACTTTTTTTGGCAGCATTATCTTTTATTATTACTTAAACGCTGCATGCCTTTTTTGGGGGGAAGAAAAAAAAAAGGTATGAGTAGTATTTAACACCATATCCCTATATTTTAGCCCCTTATCCTTTTTATCAAGTAAACTACAGAAATATTTCTAATTCAGTCTTTGAATTACAGAATCAAAATAAATACAAAAAACCTTCTCAATTTAGACTCCTAATTCCAGATAACTTTCTTGCTCTGTTCATTAAGCGTGACTAATATTGAAGAAAAATTCTTCTTGTAGCTGCAAAGCATCCTCAAGTGTCTAGTTACAATGGTCAAAAATTATAAATAAATCTTCAATTAAAAATAATTTTATCTTTGAGAGGCATTTCAGCATTTTGCTTATTCTGGAAATAAGATAATATTCTAAAACTAAGGGCAGAGTTAGTGGGGTGGAGAATATTTTACAAAGAGACTAATAAGCATTTTGGCTTTGCATGTTTTTGAATTATATTTCCAATTAAAAATGCAGAGTGCTAAATCACATTACAAAGACAAATAGGAAAGTACAACTTCATTGTTGAAAACAATTTCCCTCCTATCAATCTGAGGATTCATGCATCAATATTGTAGATGAACTGTTAATTACAAAATCAATTAAAAAATTATTTCTAAAAACAGTCACGCGTCCTGGCTCTCAGGGGGGCAATTTGGGCAGAAGGTCTCATCTCACTAGGACCGCGCCAAATCACAAGTCGTCATCCACAAGTAAGCAAAAGCAATCTGGTTTTTCATTTTTCAGCGCGGCTGAGCCCAGCCTGAGATTGATCGTCACATATGGCCCCAGAAAACAAACTGTCAATACCTTGAATGCTGCAGAATTTGAACAAATAGCCGTCCGCCCATTCAAGCCACTCATTGCATCCCATTTAACAGATTTTATTGACAGTTTCCTTCTTGTAATTAAAGGGAAAACTACTGGCCAGCAACCAAGATAAAGTTCAAAGATAGGGTCAAAACAAAAGCAGATGGAGGGGCACGGTGTGACTGTCAATGGAACATAGCATCAGAGCATGTTATTGACACACAGGTATCTAATGATCGGCACGTCATTAAAGAGGGATCTATAGTGAACTTTATGCAAATGCTAAAAGGGACTTAAGACCACAATAAAGCATTAAGGAGACACAAAAGGAAAAACAACAAAGCACAAACGATTTTTACTTATCTGACAGTATTCACTGCTTCAGCACTTTTAAATTCAAATGCAGAAAAAAAATTCTTTCTGAGATTTTTAACCCTTGCTGCACAGGTAATAATTTTTGCAGAAGCATTCTCATAAACGCAGAGGATCCGAAGGGTAAGGTGTGGTCCTTGTGAGACTAAATAAGAATTTTCTCCCGCCTCCCATATCCTGGATTCCCCCTACCAAATAAATCAATAGCTGCCTTTAAAGAAAACGTATATAGCATATTCTCACGCATCCTTGCTGTTAGTTTTAATTGCAATGATTAGACTTGTCTGGATTATGGAATGGATTTAGGAGAACATCATCTATATTCATTTGAAGGGATCTTTGCCTGTAAAATACTCTCCAAATCACACGGTGCAGTATTCTCCGCTCCCTTAGGAACATACTCCACAATTAGTTAGAACCAGAAAGTTGTTCTTAGTTGGAACCGCTTTGTTTGCTACCTTTTAGACTAAGGTCTGATTAGCAATTTCTTATTCTAAACCCGTGTTTAAAACAAGCATGCAGAAAGTATTATGGAGAGGGGGAAAAAAAAAGTGACATATTAAAATGTAGCAACCGTCATGCCACTCTGCCAACCTGAATTAGCGAGTGCTATAGCTTTGAGGGTGACAAACTCTTCTTTCTCCAGCTTCATGCTCTTGTATTTCTTTACCAGCTGCAGTATGGCATTGTTAAGGTCAAGAAGGCCTGCCAATTTGGATTGGTCTTCATCCATAATATAATCTTCAGCATATACGAGCTCATCCTCAAAAGAAAGTGACCGGTATACAACACCGAGAATCAAAATCTCCATCCAAGCACTCTGCAGAAGGCTCATCTGGTCAGCTAGAGACAAAGTGGAGAATCCTGAGTAGGAAAAAAAAAATACAGGAAAAATATTAAGTGTGTTTGGATTTGTCAGAAATCCACTCCTCATTTAATTTATTTTTATATACATTGTGATAAAACACGTATGTACTCTATTATTCTCCCTTTTGCTTTTGTGCCTCTCCTCCCCATCCTACTACAGGAAAGTAGATCAATATAAAATCAAACATTTTCTAGTCAACACACAAAGTTATAAACAAATTGGGATTTGCAGGCTCTTTCTGTAAGAATCATATTAATTTGGGGAGTACTGCAGTGACAGTCTGTGATTAGTATGATGTCGTCTTTGTTCTGAAACACGCATGCTTAGTTCTAAAACCTGATGCTGTGAAAACAGGGATCCGATGACTCTGTTCATCATTACCATAAACCAAGAAGGATAATTTAGGAGAGGAAAAAAAAAATTAAAAAGGAAGAGTTGATGTTTTAATAGAATTAAGGTGATTATCGCAAAGAGGAAAATTCTCTTTGAACTTTAACCTCAGGGGAAAGAGAAGTAACACCTACCCTTCTCAGAAAAGATGCAAATTAATTTGGTAATGGCTCCCGCCTCTACTACACTTGTTGAAATAACAAGGTGGCATATTAAAGTGCCAACTGAATAGCAATCACACCATCCTTTTTCTGAGGGCAACCGAAAATTTAATAAATGCCTCTTAATGAATTTAACTTTTGCTTTTTTCTGTTTTTTCCCCCCCTGCTGTCTTTCCTAATAGGATGACTAAGGGCAAGCATCTTTACTGTCTTACCTTTTCAGACTCTTGTTTACAGTACCTGTTAATTTATTATATCAAACTGCTAGTATCCCAATCACATTAGGAGCTACAAAACAATATGGGAGAGGAAGTGATTTTTCCTGGCCTGTTGGTGAAATGCAATAGTTTGCCAGTTGGCACCATCAACCACAAGTACTTAATAAAATCATCAAAGGGGATTAGTCAAGCTTTTCTTAAAGGGTCTTAAGACATGTCTGAGGCTTTCATTTAGTTGTTTATGGAGCTGCTTACATGTCCTTTGACAGGGTTCCCGCTGTAAGAACATTCTTTTTGGCGTTCAATTACACTTAAATGCATTTTTCTGTTTTGAAAGTCAAGAGTTACTGACAAGCAGGAATATATCACAAACTAGCAAATCTGCAAGGCATCTACTCCAAACAGGATTTTCTCTATAAGCACTAAGCAGCAAAACTAATACAATAAAAAAGAAAACTCCAGATCCAAACCACCAGGCATCCATAAAAAATGAAACATAAAACTGGCTGCATGTGCTCGCTCTCTCTCATTTTTCTCCCCCTCCTTATTTGTTTTCATTTTCTCTTACTGTCTTTGAGTCTTGTGATAGAACTGTAGCGCTCTGGCTTCAAAAAAAAAAGAAAACAAAACCCTCAACAAAACCTGAGCCAACAACAACAGGAAAGTCTTGCAGAGGTAACAACGGAAAATAACACATCTGCGATTAAAATAAATAAGAGGGAAATGGAGAAGAAATAATCCTTTGAAAGGTTATAGGGAGGAATTCATGATTTCAATTAGCTTCAACATTTCTGTTCCTTCCCGTCTTTCAAGAACCAGTTTTTCTGCAGCAGCAGATGGACAGAGAACGTAGCCTGCAGCACCGTCCTGTGACAGCCCCATTCTCCCTCCCAGACACTGCTGTTAGTAAATAGATTTACACATTCTCCAATCTCCACACATCTTTCTGCCGAATAATTAAAAGCAGGATGATTAGTTTATTGAGTGGAAGGAGGAAATTTTTTATTGAGGTCCATCCACGATTTTATCAGGGCCAGCACTTTTACGGTTGTCATGAGGGTGCAGGCATCCAATTTTTCTTATCTGCCTGATTAATACAAACGCTGTTTCAGGACGCATTAATTAACAGATACAAATCTACGTTCTCATGGAAGGATCAATACAGAGAAGAAAAGAGGCATCAATGTGAATTTAGTGCTGATGATGGAGAAGGCACTCTATTGACATTTACGTGCATAGAAACTTTAAAGTTGCAGTGGAGCCCTTTTGTCCCTGTGATTTACAAATTAACAATTTTTCAGGTATAACAATGTTTCACACACTTCTGAGGAGTTTAATTAAGCAAAAAGCAATAAAACCACTTTTGATTAAAAAAGTTTAACCTGCAATTTCTCTCTATTCTTTTTTTTTCTTTTCTGAAAACTCCCAACTTCCTTCTTTCATTTACTTAGCTATTTTAGTACAGGTTTGTTGGTTGGGGTTTTTTTGTTTGTTTTTGGTTTTTTTTAATAAATAATGCTATGTTTCAATAACATTCATTGTGTGCCACAGTCAAAGGAAATTACATATGCCCTGTGAAGGGGAAAAATGCGATGTTGCCTATAATTTATTGTACTGCACTCTTGAAAAATCTGCGTTCTGGTGCAGTAAATATACTAATTGTTTTTATGTGACACATAAAAATCAAGAGAAATTTTTTACATTGTAGAAAAACTGGCAAATATAAACCACATTGGCTCTCCAATAATAAATCAGATAAACATGATTATTTTCTTCCTGACTGAAGTAACTTTCCCTTGAAAGCCTGCTCAGTGAAAGCATGTTTTAACTTTTAAAGGCATCTCTCGTGGGAATATAAAGCTGTATCACGTTGTAATTAATCTGGTTTTGTTTTGGTTTGATTTTTCAGAAAATGTGAAAGCATCCAGCATGTCTCTTGTATCATGCCAAAGCCCTTTTAATAGCTGTTCAGCAAGTCACAGTTATAATAACAGATTACACAGGTATATGTATTTACATGCAGAGATTTATTTTTAATTGTTTGGAGGAGGTTACACTTATTTCATGCCAAACTGTGCTCTGATTCTCTGAGCTTTTGTCATATGAATCCCCTAGATCAGCCACATTCTGTGACAAGTGGACATGCTCTATTTTAAAGTGTAACTATTTAAACAAAAAGTCTCCAAATTAGATGTAAATAGACTTCCAGCTTTCTGGACTGGTGGTAGCCTTCCCAGCCACAACCGTAAGCTCTTTCCAAACCGCCCGGAGATGCTGCACGATGGTGTGGTTTTGAACTTTGTCGCCCATCGTGTGGCTCCTTAATCCTTAAGAGTCTCGCAGGTCACCGTTTTAAATGTAGAACTGCATAATGGCGTTTTAAAATACAATGTCGTGTACCTTTTCCCCCCTTAGCATGTACCATATTGGTGACAACTTCCATCTCTTTCCACCTCCCTCCCCAAGTCGATGCCATTTAACGTGTCTCAGGCATTTGCTAGCAGAATGACTCTGTACCTTGACCTGCAGTTAAATAGCATGTTTATCTGCGATGCAGCGCACTCCAAATAAACCAGATGACAGTTTGAAATAACGTCATTTGGAAGGATTGAAAGGCTTCTCAAGAGTCAGGTACCCCTGAGGTAAGAAGCTTGAAGGAAGCATGTTTTGTGCCAACCCTCCTGCCATCTTCTACTAGACGCTCGTGTGCTTGACAATGATGCCATGGGCACTTGTCAAGATTTTTTTTTCTTTCTCTTTTTGCCTAGCAAACTGATGCACTTTGCAGTCAACTTACAAAAAAGGCTAAGCATTTGAAAGTGTGAAGGGCAAAAAATATCTGACGGCCAGTCTTCAAAAATACACTTTCATTTCAGAAAGCATAAATGTTTATTTCCTGAGCTGAGTGTTGACAGAAATAGGCTGCAGCGCAGGCATATGAATTTAACCCCTGGTAGGCATTCTTTTCAGTGCGGTGTTTATGTGGCTGAACGCAAGCATTGTAAATCTACAGGGTGTCTCGTAATATCAGTTAACAATAGCACTGATTTGCTGGTTACAGATTTTCTTCCTTCCTTTTTTTCTTTCTTTCTCCTCCTTTCAGGGACTGTAGTGTTTCTTCAGCTAAAAATAGATACTTTTCTACAAACAGCGTCTCACACTCAAATTGTAATTATGCTGTAATGACTCACTGAGATCAGCGAGTGTGGATTGAGAAAAGGTTGATTGAGCAACCGAACATATGCTTGGTTTTTTTTTTTCCTTTCGCATACCAGTAAACCCAAAGCTCAAAGGAAGCAGAAATAAATAGGTAACAAGGCCTTAGCATTTTTATTACAGGAACAACCGGCAGCGAGCTGACCGTGCTCTGCAGCGCTCAGTCCTCCAAGCCAGCTCCAAAAACAGTTTGCGGTCTCTTAGACGGGGCTGTTTAAACCACAGAGCTTTTCAAATATCAGCACATGCACCGCTTGCTCTCTATTTCACATTGCACACAGCTCCATGCTAAGCAGGGTAAATCTTTTATATTCCTGAAGACTCTTCCCTCTACTTCATTAAGATGGACTTCATGGACGCTAACTCACTAGGGGCTACAGTGAAGCAGCTGCAGATGGTCAAGTGCCAAAGTAAGATCTGTGCCTTGCACACAGCCACTCCGAGAACTATTGGACAAAAAAGAAACACAAAACAAAACCCCAAAAACCCAACCAAACAACCAAACAAAAAAACCCCAAAAACCAGACAGTGGCTGAACTTATCCCTACCATTATTTTCAGCCTTAAACATTTGATGCGATGCCTAAATCAGGCTACTCTGACTTGAATCCTACTTTATTTCACTTTGCAGGGAATGAACTTCCCTTCCTCTCTGTTATGTGTTTAGAAATCTGAATATTTGATCAACACAGGTATGAAATTGTTGGCAAATCTGGGAGCTGCTCGCTTTTTCTGATAATCACTTCCCATTTATTTCACCAGTTGGTTTTGTGATTGTTAGTTTTATGAGTAAAATATTCCTCCTGCTTGCCCTGGTTTGTACTTCAAATGTCTTCATTTACATTTTTTATAATCAAAGCTGTGCTTGAAAATAACATGTTCACTAGTGTGTTGCAGATTCAATATATTTACGCAGCTGAAATATCAGAGTTGGATTTTTAAATTATTTACACTTAATTTTGATAGATTAACTTCCTTCTAAATGTTTTATGGGTACTGATGTTTCCAGCGCAATTTCCTTATTTCAAAAATGATGTACGGTCACCACCATCCAAAGAACAAACTGGTATTGTAAACACTTTTTAAAAAACTTTTCTTTCAGCCCAGACCACTTCAGTTCGAGAGCGCACGGCCTCACGGTCAAATGACAAACAATGGGCCAAAGGCTTATCCCGGCTGCAGAGAAGTGAACGTAAAGAAACTCCACTCCGAGATCAGGCTCTCGGACGTACAGCTGTCACTCTGCCCTCCTCTCCCTTCCTGGCACGCACTCAGCGCTTGCCCGGATCCATCGTACAACTTCAGCTGGCTTCCAGGGATGTAAACAAAGGCCGGGGAAATTTCAGCAGGGAAATTTCTGCTAGGGCTACATAATGTTTTCTAGATGTGATCACTGAAGGAAACCTTCATAGCCTGACTGCCACTTAATATTACTCTCTCAGAAATCCAAGGAAGAGGATGGCACAGTTCATTTTTTTAGGGTACATCTAGAGCTGAATCTCCCACGTAGATCTGAATTAAGAGATACTTTCTATTATATTAATCCAAGAAAAAAAATATTTAGTTGCATTTCAAAATACTCTGTAGTTAAAAAATACATATCAAGACCCACAAACATTTCAGCTGTTATGAAAACCATTTAACAGAAGGAGAGTGCTCTCAGTAATCACCAAACATATTTCACAGATTATGGATGAAATTTGGTGAAAGCTGGAACAGAAACAGATACAACTCATTATGCCAGGGTGAAGCCATTATTTCCATTTTTTTCTTTTCCTTTTTTTCTCCATACCCATTTGCTCGTGAAGCCCCTGGTCAAAGGGCTAATAACTGCACACGATGCCACAGCAAGCTGAAATTTAAGTACAACTGAGGATTTCACATGAAAAGTGTCAGTTCACAAAACAAAAAGCACGGGTATTTGCCCAAACTTGAAAATCACAAATCAAGTCCCAAAGCACAAACTACAACTGACCAGAAATACAGCCAAAGGGCTACACTTAGGCTATTTGCTCGATTCAGCTTCCGAGCTATTTGGACCTGATGTGCTACAACTAATGTTATGTTTAGAAATTAGTTTCATCCAACAGCTCTTGCAGAGTAAACCCACCACCTTTTCCAGGCGATGCTCCGCTATATAGCATCTCCTTCTGCCCCTGTAGCAGAGCACTGCAAAAGCAGCACCGGGGCTCTGTCGTGAGCGGCGCTCTCTGCGCTACGAGTTGTGACTGCCATCTGTTAGCCGTGCGGCCGCAAGAGAGGGAAGATCCGATTGCATCCACAGAGGTGCCCAAGAATTACTCTGAGTCGAGTACAAAAAACCAAATGCATTCGGAGAGTGCTGGGATGTGTTCAGCCAAGCCTGCGCGCTTTCACGGGGTTTATTTAAGTGTGTTTGTGTTCTAACTCTTGCTGTCCAAGTTCTTATAAGATATACTTTTTTTTTTTATATTTTGTAACATAAAAAAATGCCTATGCTAAGCACTTTTTCACTAACACCTACCAGTAAGATGGGAAATGCCACACAGAGCACGAAGAAACCCGGGGCTTTTATCACAACGCTACTTTCATCTCACTGAAACAACAGCAGAGAGATGGCACGGCAATAAAAATGCATTCACACTGCATGTCCCTCTCAATCCATTACGAACAATGGATTCTCACTAAGCAAATATTCGCTTGTCAGAAGTATTTGCAACACTGGATTCATTCAGCAGGACTAAGTAAGTGAAGTTCACAGCAATTTAAAAGCAGCAAATTAGACATTTACAAACAGTGAAGATGCTGCTTGTCTAGCGTGACCTTTCACTCAAGCTATACAAAAAGGTGTTTATGTAATTTAAATACCAGTTAGAAATATTTCTGGTTTGTCTTTTACCCTGTGAAACCTTACATGATAACACTAAACAGGAGCAATTTCAGCTTGTCATTTCTTCCCAGGGTAAGAAGCATATACTGAGATGTTACTCACTATAGTTCAAACTGATTTCAGTACTTAAATCAGAGACACTCCTCTCTAACCACCCAAATATTTCTAGGCAGCTACTTTTAAATTTCCTATTTCTAGTTACAGCACAAGTTCTTGTGAGCTGCTTCTTTAGCAATAGCAATGCCAAGGTGCTGGAAAATGTGACTGATGAGGAATGTCTCCGACTTCCCTTAACCACCTTCAGTTGCTGAGACTCTGCAGTGAAACATTAAGGATGAAAAAAACTGGCGAGTCATCCCTGCTACAGGACCGATTTGGTAAGACCTCCGTGTGTGGAATACTTTATAATGGCATTTCTCAAAATATGGTTTGAAGTACTGTACTCTTTATTTCCATTAATTTTCATTTCATACCTTATTATTTCAGTATTCACTGAGAAAAAAAAACTATAGGACAATAGATTTAAACAGATAACACTAGATGCTCTGAGAACAGAGGAAGACCTGATAAGTAGTAAACAGCTTGCTTTTTTTTTCCCCCTGTATATTAGACAGTTGGCACTCCTTGTGTATGTCTTTCTCTGTAGTGAGGTTTTGAATTCTAAGATATGGGCAATGAAAAAGTTTTAAAATTTCAGCCTAGCAGTCCAGCATGGCCCAATGTAGCCATAGGTGTCCTTAAGGTCGGCAGTACAAACTTCCAGAATCCTGAGGGTGATCTTTCTACTGCACTACATATGTGATCCGAACTGCTTATTTAAAGTTAACTCTTGCAGTTCTTTAAATTGTAACTTTTGAACATGGTTTGGCCAGACTATGGGGGTATTTTGTCCTCTTATTGAAGATAACAGAGGCAGATGACATGACACGGTGTCGCTAGACTTGAAAAGTCTGCATCTGAGGTATATAGCATTTTAAATGAAATCCGCTTCTTCAAATGTCTGACATATTTTGAGGTATCACCTGTGTGCCCAGACATTTGCATGGGAGAAAATGGAGTAGGATTATATTTATAACCCTGATTATTTTCTTTCACTGAGCCGACAGGAAAAAAATACCCATCATATTTTCAACATAAATATTGATTTCACACAAATTTTCCTTCAATCTGTTGTGGACGTATGTATTTGAGTATGGATACACTAAAGCCAGATTTGTGGGTGAAAAAATAAAAACTACATTCTGTCATTAGTAAAATTACTGTTGATGAAAAACAACAAGTATCATGAATAGGGTTGAATCTCTTTCAAAACCCAATCCAGATAATGGCAACACAGTTCAGCTTAGAAGAGACATCACTATCCGTCCATAGCCTGCGTGTGGTATGCCTTACCTAGATCCTTCAAAGAGTTCAGCTAGCAGAAATGAAACCACAATCACACAAACGAAGAAAGTCCACCCTTTTCCTTTTCCTTAATTTATAGTGAACTAAACAAAATTAAAAAAAAGAACATGAACTTGAGAGAGGAACCTAACTAAACCAATGACAACAATCAGCGTTAGTTCAGGCACAGCTCACGTCAATCTCTCTATGCATCAGCCTCCCAACGCTTGCACACACAGACCGGGAACATCAGGAAACTGAGAGTTCAAGCTTCTTCAGCCTGGTGCACGTTAGGCTTCAAACCCAAGTTTGTTGGATTATTTTAGATCAGGGTGTTTTGGGGTTTTTTTCCCCACAGAAAGGAGGGATTTCTTGTGCACGTAATGCATGCTGCCTTTTATTAATAACCTCTATGGTTATTAATATGGGTCTGCTTTGAGAGTGCCTTTCCTCAAAGAGTGCTGGGTCACTGCTGTTTGCCTTTTGCTCCCCTGGGGAAGCCTCCAGTCATTTCCTCCCTGAGAGCTGCGGCAATCCCTGCTCCCTCCATCTCTCCATCAGGCAAAGTCAGGTTTCCAGGAATTCCCCAATCATGTTAATAATATCAATCCAATACTGGGATGTATTAGCATACGGAGAAAACCGTGCTTACGATCCAATCAACATATCTGTGTTAACCCTGTATGTGCTGAGCTACCTAAAATCTCTTTCCATAGCCAAAGCAAAAACTTCAGGTTGCAAAATTTTGGGTAACTATACCCTTTTGCCATCTGGCAGGAAAATGGCAGTTCGGAACACTGTCCTACACATCCTCCTCCTTCTTCGCAGATTTTCGAACTTTTCTACTGGTTAGTTGATTTTCTTAATGTGCTGCAGATGCCAAAAAATTCAAATGTTGTTTATAGGCTCCCTGGTTTGGGGGAAGAGAGTCACACACATTCTCTCCTACATGAATGTGAAAGTTCTAGTTTACCTAGCTGAGTGCATATATACCATTAAGATCACCTCCGGAGGCTGTGTCTTAAGTCTACAACAGTCCACACACAGCAAAAAAAAAAGAGAGAGAAAAAAGAAAGGGGGGAAAAAAAAAAAAGGAAGCTGCCTGATTCTAATACACCTAATTAGCCATCGGCAGACTCTTAATTGCATACATTAGGATGATTCCATAGTGGAGATTAATTCTAAATATACCCAAGCAGCTGGTTAAGATGCCATGGATTACAGTGTGGACTGTACTTTTCCACTTAATTAGATATCAAAATTAAGCAGCAACAAGCATTTTGACATAACGGGGATCAAGCCGCCGCTTGGCATCCCAGAGCTGCACTAAAGTGACCGCTAAACAGAGCCGCACAGATGGAGAGATATTAAATGCCGCACTGGAAAGTAATTTCAAATAATAAAATATCAATATTTACATTTTAATTACCCCTACTGAGAGCCGCTCTGTCATTTTCACTATTGCCGACGCAGCAAGGGGTAGCGGAATGACATTGCAGCTCTGACTGCAATGACTATTTTGTTTCCATTAAAGAATGACAAGTGTTTTAGAGGCAGTGACACCCAGTGTGTGAACAAGAATGACAGCAGATCAGAAAATTCCTATTAAGGGAATAAATGACTCAACAAGAGAATTTACTTCAAGCAGCCGGCTCCTCCTTGAAACACATAATCCTTTCTAAATTTTCTGCAGAAAGTTTATTATTAGAGGTGCCTTGGGGAAACCTGAGCTTCTCATAAAATATTTAGAACGATAGGACCTGACATGATGACCAGTCAATTTAAAACCAGTAATACTCAATGCTCATCTTATCCAAGAGTTACATCAAGAATTTGTATGAATCAAAATAGTTGGAGGGGAGAAAAAGGCACGTAGTCAAAAGGAGATTCCTTCCCAGAAGACCTGAAAGTTTTGACGGTGCGTGGAGAACGTCAGGGGTATTTTTGCTGTCTTTTCACCAGTTTTACAAGCACTGGTACAGCGAGTGCTCCACACCCCACCTGGATCACAATTTGCTGGCCTTCAGAATTACACCCGAGACTGATCACAAGAGGTAATGTGTACACCCACGGGTTCAGGCCTCCCGTTTCTCCCTGCGTATTCCTTGCGCATACATAAACACTTTTTCTTTCAGTACGTACTTCAGAAACCCGTGAGACACCTTTGCAGCACCTTAGGAATCTAATTACTTCTGATCAGGTCTGAGGTCAATCTCATGGAAAATATTATATTACATTTGACATGCTGCATTTACAAAGAAGAAAAGGAAGGAAGAAAAATATCAAAACAGTAAAGGAAAAAAAAAAAGCCTTCCTTGGGGATGTCTGTCAAACTGCAGAGATCTTCAAAGAATTTCAATGGCCTCAGACATGAGAAAGTGCGTGAGAGAAAACCCTTGGTCAGTACACCCCAATACGCAGCTAAGTGACCCTCCTAAGTCATGGCACGCATTTATTTAATAATGTGCAGAGCTCAACTTCTATAAATGTGACAAATGGCTAGAACAGAACACGGGGGAAAAAAGGCATGAAAATTTTTACAGAACAGAAAAGGAACAGCTTTACGGCAGTGACTATTGCAGGAGTTTTAGAACCAGCTTTGACATTAAGAATTAGCAGTAAAGTACAAAAACGTTACTCTGACATTAGCTGCTTAACTAGTTGATCTTCTTTTTCTTGTCTTTTTTCTTCACTTCTTCTTCTTTTCTTTCCTTTCCTTTTTTTTTTTTTAAGTACCCAGGAAGTACTTCTTAAGCATCCCTAATGCTTTTAGGACAAGACACTTCCCCATTTCTCAGCCACTAGCACCTTTTAATTTCTGAAAGAGCCACGGTTGAAAATCTTAATTAATTGTTCCATACTGCTTCAGGATCATTATGCAATGTAATAAAGGCCGTGTAATTATGAAATTTTACAGCCATTACCAAGGCTGATGGCTCGTATTTCATCCTCAGCTGGACCCAATGGCTTTTAGCCACTCAGCTCCCCTTTGATGAACTACAGACAGATCTATCAGGCCCAAACAATATCCAGGCAAGGCGGCTATAATAGCTACCTACAGATGAAGCCATAGATAAAGATAAACTATAAATCTACACACAAATGCAGGCACATTGCCTCAGGATGACAGAGGGGAGAGGATGAGACACTTGGGAAAGCTGGCGGCTTGCAGACAGGCAACCTTCTCTCTCTGTCTCTTACTCAGTTTGGAATTTGTTTGGTTTCTTAAAGATGTAAAACCCTCTCATACTTCTCCAAAAAATTTACATATTTTTTAAAGACTAGCAATTTTCGATGGAAGGCAAAGGGTCTCTTTATCCATCTATTCAATTTGACAAAGGGGATTTATATGGACAAATCAACTCATCCTCCAAATGAAGGATCCTAATCAACAAGTTTGCAAATCATATTCTTAAAAGTGAATCCAGCTCACTTGCTTCCGAGACTGAAAAAAGCAAAACGTGCCTGATTTCTAAATGCATTATCCTGACCAGATGCACAGAGGTGAAGTCAGGTGATAGGCTTTCACTGGAGGCAGCACCGGAGATGCAATTTCATGCAACATTGTCCTACATTATTTTATTTTCAGTTTGAAAATGAAAATACTTCTCAAAATTCAGTGCGAGTTAAAGGAACAAGGGGATTATATATGATCTCAGTACCTGCATCACCAGAATGTACTTTATGGGGATGACCTCCATCAATGCCCTCTTTAATTTAAGACAGAAGGCCTTCCAAGTATGTATTGTTAGTCACTCCAGAGTGAGACAAGGCTGACTAAATGATCTCTAGGTGAGAAAAAGAGATGGAAAGCTGCAGCATCCTGACCAACAAAGAGTCCAGGGAAGAGTGCGAAAACATTAGCTTGAAAACTGCATCTATTAGTACCTCTTCCAGCAGCCCAAGGTTAGTTGTGAAGCTGATGTTGTGCTCATGGCTAAGGCTAAAAACACCTCAGAAGACAAAAGAAGTTAAAAGGAAAATATCAACAGTACTCTCTGATTTCCGATATTAATGACAGAACGGCTCAGACCTTTCCAAAGAAAGTAGGACACATTTAGAGGGGGTTCAGAGAAAGTAAAGCAGAACAACGTACCTGAGGCAACTCTTTACAACAAGAGACTCAGAAAGCAGGAATTGTTTTCCTCAAAACATATTAGAGAATGCAGTAGAAGTATATATAATTAATGGTATTAAAAATAGGTGTAAAGCTTTTATTCTCCCTGTCTCATAACACAGACCAAGCGCCATTACAGTGAAACGCAGGAAATTCAAAATGGAAGGAAGGAGGGAAACGTCTTCATTCACAGCGTAGCTGGACTGGGGAAGTCCCTGCCAAATGATGTCACTGAAGCCAAGAGGGAGCTGATGCTTACATGGAGAGCCAAACAGCTACAGATATAATACTACAAATCCAAATAAAAAGGACAAGGAGTTTTCTTCCTCATTTCGTCTAATGTCTAAGCATAAGGAATTAGAAAAAGTTTTCCTGAGGCTTCTGCCTACTATGGGGTCCACATCTCTTCCCCTGAGGCTGATCACTGCTGAACAGTAGAGTATATATTGACGACCTAACGTTCAGGTCCTAGTTTCCTAAAATTTGAAGCCTCAGTATTTAGGCTGCCTTTCTTTGAGGTGTTTGGAGCCTACGCCTACAATTAGAGTTCAAAATGGAAGAGCGTAGAGAGATGTGCCCCAGGCAAAGAATTTCAAAATCACAGCAACTGAGCTCTCATTCTGGACCTGCAACTGTAGAAAGATGAAAATAAGAGCCACAATGCTATCGTATACATAAAAGCAGCAAGGTATATGTATAAGCGTGTATTTGCATAGGCATGTGTACGCATGCATTTGTACTAAGCAAATGCAGGGTATTCTAAAAGCTACCAAAATGAATAAGGATCATCTGCTCATCAACTTGTAGTCTTTGCTTATTAAAGATGTATTTTTTTTTTTTTTAGTAGAAAAAAACTGTCTTGCTGAAGGACAAAATAATAATTTAATTACCCAGGTCAGATCAGAGAAGTATTTCCTGAAACAGGGAACAGGTCGCTGGTCAACAAAGCTGTAACTGAAGACAGGCAAGGGAATGTGCGATTCAGGTTTTTCCAGCATAATGCTGGGGATGCTTGATATATGGTCTTTTAAGGACCGGTATCTGCTGTTAACATGCTTTATTGAATCTGCACGTATGGTGGGTTATTCACTGTACACGGTGTGAATTGATCTATTCCTTGCAGTGTATGTGGAAACATCATAAACATTCTTAATGGAAAAAAGTCCCCAAACCGAAAGGTTTAAGCGTACACTGTACATTAGAACATCTAAAATACTAGACTATACAGACACTGCTAGACTCTGATTCCTGGGCAGCATTTTAAATTGCCTTCTTATGCTGTAATAAGTTACCTGGATTCAGTGAAGCCCTTAGCTAAAGCATGGCCTATGAAAATTCAGAAGACTGGATGCAGACAAAAAACCAGGCAGATCTTTTACCTCCTCCATTTCCCATCCAGTAGACTCACATTCAGCCAATTTAGCATCAACCTCATGGATGAGCTCTATAGCTTTACCTCTTTTTATCCTCCCACCCAATCACTCACTTCGGTAGGATGAAAAGCAGATACAAAAGTACTCAGCAGGAACGTTCTTTAGAGCAAAAACTTCAAGTAAGAAGTAAATGCAAAGATGTTATTTCTATTTCTATGGGAAGCAGTAACACCAGTCTGCTAGATCAGTCTAATAAAAATAATTATAATAATGTGAGAAAACACATATATACCACCCCACAAATTTTATTTCAGAAAAGAACTGTAGGAATTTTTACTCACTCTGGTAAATGCCCAGTCTGTCAGAGAACGCATATCATTATTCCATAATGTAAGATTATCACTATGATTTTTAATAAAGTATAGCAAACAATTATGTGCTGGTCAGAAAGTTAGGCTGTTAATTTGTGGTTTACTGCAAACTGCCTTGAAACAGAACTGAGTCAGGCATAGTGAGACAAAGTTTATTTTTGCCAAAAATGGATTACTGCGAAGGAAAAGGGAATTAGCATTATATATTTTGTGAAAGACTTTCAGTACTGGTCTTAAAACATTTTCCTTCTTCAAGTGATATTTTTTTTTTCGTTTCATAAACAGTTACATGCAGCTTATGCATTGGTATGAAGTGTTTTTAAGAAACCTGTTTTACAGAACATGCAAAGGAGAGCTTTTGCTATGTCTGTAAAAAAACCTAACTGCAATAAGACCATACTCAGACATAGAGAAACATATTAGCATAAATACACACCAAAACCGGAAGGGAAATGGGGGTATAATCGTATGTTTTCTCTTTCAATATTCACCAAAACTAGCACAAATCTGTAGCTGCTACAATGCATGCCATGCTTTACACTGATTTTCTACACTTGGTATTCCCTAGCTGAATTATTTCTAAAGTCTATGGTGATTTTTTTTCCACAGCAAATCAGCAGTTTTTCAAGAGGTCTCTATGCAACCCAGGAGTATGACATTTACTAATGCGTTGAGATTCAGGGATTCTCCTTTGTAGAAGCCAACACTAATAAGAAAGATATGGTTCAGTGTCCTGGGTATTCTTCCCAGTTTTATTAATTAGATGGAAAGCTTCTCCCTCTGGAATACTGCAAGGTATTTATTAACACTTCAGCCCACAAACTCGAGTAAATTTACAGTAGTGGAGGTAATTGTTACATACACTGGCTCTTGTTATCAACTTGGCAGGGATAAGCAAAAAAAAAAAAAAACCCACAAAAACCCCAGAGGTTTAGATTATGATCTTTTTCATGATATTTTAATTGTGTTTCTTAATCTGCTAAATTAAAAACTATAGTACAATCTTATTCAGATCACTGACAAAAAAGATCATATCAATTTGCAACAAAATGTATGAATGCTCCTATCTCTTTTAATTATACAGAGAATTTAACAGTCATATTCAATGTGGTCACCGACTGACTAAGCTACACACACTCTCTGTTTCACAGTTGTGCCATCTTATCCCTCAGCACCTTCACATTTTATTCCAAGTCTCCCACCTTTTATTGCACAGATACCCTTCCCTCGCTGATCTTTAATATCACCGCCTTCTTTCTCTTCCTTCACGTTCACTATGACGAGCTACTCCCACTGCCACGTCTTAGCGAACTGGTGGCTGATAATGACCAGGCAGGCAGTCAATAATATTTCAGTTACTTATGTGCTTTATAAAAGAAGCATTAGGTATGCTCAGAGCTACTTCACATCGCCGTGTTTCTCTTACCATTGCTTTCAGCCTTCCCTTTCTTTGCATTCTTCCTCTGTCGCACCCTCTTATTCCTTTTGGGCGCCAGTAGGTCAATTTAAAGCGTCATCAGTGATGCCCTGTCCTTAATTGGTGCACACTAATTTACCTACATGTTTTTTTCACTATGCAGCTCTCGGTGCTCTGGAAAGCTTTAATTTGATTATGACATGAGAGTTGGGCTTTTTCTTGCATGCCTCACCCTATGTTCTACATTTTTTTGCAACCACAGAGTGTTGGACTCTACCATCTGGTATTTGGACACATTTGTCAGTAGTTTTAGAAATTACACAGAAAGCATGGTTGTGCTTGTGTGGATGTGCCATTAGGGAGGTCGGAAACATAATTTTAATGTGCTAATACTGCTAGATCATTTTTTGTTACTTTGGCTTTCTTCTTGTCCCATGATTTACTTTCAAATGCCTGTTTCCTGCTGATCCTTCTTTATGGGTGACCAGTCACTCGCCATGGCTCTCCTTATGTACTTTGTGTATTCTTAATCAGTGATATGGGAAAGAAGCAGGTGAGAATTTCCTCACGTGTTCTGTCAAAACATGTTTGCTGGGCTCTGAGGCAATGTTGGGTATCAAGGCCAAATCAGCACTGACTCAGTGATGTTTGTGCAAGAACAGCCATAAGAAATGGCTCCAAAAGCTTGTTTGTACTAATTCGCTGCTGCTGTGATTGGCTTTGTAATAGAGCTCCAGTTGAAACATCCTCACTATATATTTATATTTTCATTCCTTCAGTATCAAAGTAGCCATTAGATGACAACGGATCCCACTTAGCTATCCTGACTGCACAGGGCACACATAATTTATAGTTGGCACTTGCCAAATACAGCCTTGTCAAACAGCTAACTAACTAACTAAAATCAGCAAACTGCTGTATGTATCATAGATGATGTCAGAGGCATAGATGAAGCGTGAGGTACATGTATACAGGAAGAATGTGAGAAAGACAATTTAGTCTCCCAAATCTACCACTGACTTTCTCTGTGATTCTGTTAGTCACTTAATCCCCCTCTGTTTTGCAGTCTTTCTGTGCAAGCTATATATATATATATATCTTATGCATATATAAGATATATATATATAAAATTCACAGGGCCACTGTGTTATTTTATTAATTTAAAGTTTGAAAACAACAATGAGTATTTTCACAAAAAAAAAGGTCTACAAACTATATTCAACATTCTTGAAAAGTATATGAAATGGATGAAAGGATAAACTGGCTAAAATGTTTAGAAAAGGGTGGATAAGCTCTAGCCCATAGTATATAAAAGAAATAAACCGGCGATGCATTGTGCTCACATCTTTCAATCCTAGCATGTTGTGAATCATATTTAATGTTTTAAATCTATAGCTCTCAAAGGACTCCCAAAATTGGAAGTATAAATCACGGTTTCAACATAAGGAAGTTAAATGATTTGCCCAAGGTCATACGATAAGTCCGTGTCAGAGCCAAGAAAGGGACTTAGCCTTTAGCTTCTCGTGTTGGGCTGTCTCTATGGATTACGGCAGATCTTTATGTCTGGCTTGAACTAAAGCCCTCTGAGGCCAGCGGAAAGAGTCCTGCTCACATCAATAGGCTCTGAATCAAGCCCACATAATGAAACAGTTTCATGTTTTCTCATACTTTGCCCGCTAACCAAGAGTCAGAAAAAGACCAGAGAACATAAAGGGAAGTTTAAATCGAGCAGTACAACAGAGTTTGAGATGGCTTTTACTAAGGTGACCAGTTTTTTTCCATGTATTTCTATGGATGCAGAACTACACCCACAGAATGAATGAGTTTTGCATTGTATTAAGATGAACGACAAAGTAAAACTACAATCTTAACCACATAATGTTGACTTTATAACACTGAGCAAGAGGGTCAAATGCACTAGTGGTATAAAACTGCAAACAGACATTGATATTATACTGTATGTATGAAAAAGCATAAAATACATTTAATTAACTCTAGGTTGTGGCACAGACTGACAACTGAAAATAGAAATTTCAAAGCTATGCCCGACACCTTTCGAGTCATTTTGATCTCTCAGGAAGATACATATTTAGGCCAGATTTCTACACATTTATATGTATTTTTTTAATATTTGAAAAATGCATATTATTTACCCAGTTGCCTGGAATGTCTATTGGAGAAATACATATTTATTTTTAAAAGCAATCCATATATTATTTACTCAGTGGATGAAAATGACTTCAAAAAACCGTTCTGGTCCATCAAATAAATACATATTTATAAATGGTTTTTAAAATGCATATTATTTACCCAATGGACTGTAATGGCTCTGCTAGTGCCATTACATGTAAATATGTAATTAGCCACATAATAAAAAATCCCCACAAAATTTCTCTGAAAAGCATTAAATTTCCATGTGTCAATGTACAATACCTTTTCTATTGTTACTATTTTGTTTTTAAACAGCAAAGGTGATTACCCTATGCTAATGACTAAGGCTTTGCCGTATTTTAAAATCCCACTAGCTCTGCAATTATACAGAACATAAAGTTGAAATCCACATTTCTTTCTTTTAAAATTAATCTTTTATAATTCTCATCTTGCCGCTGGTGCACCTGGCCTGAATCTTTCTGCCAGCCCCACGGACGTCGATCAGACTCTGCATAAAGCATGGCTCCGTTCGCAGCAGCAGGGCTAACTGAGCGCTCCTCTCGGCGAGGAACCGAGAGCACGTGCTAAAATTTTGTGTAGTTCTCACACAAGCTTCTCCGCACTGCTAGCCAACGCACCTGCAACATTGCTGGACCATCTTGGTGAAGACCTGCCAATCTTGTACACTGCCAAACTTTACTTGTTTGTTTGTTTATTTATTTATTTTCACTCGGGCTGTTTTCTACAGAGCACTAAAGATCTTCAAAAACCCCTTTTGCCTGTGAAAGTACAGGCAGGATTTGAGACACGTAGCTCCAGGGATGTAAGGTAACAGAAGCAGCCATCCCAAGTGTTTGGGAGTTTGCTAAGAAGAATTGCTAGGCTTCGCTTACGAAAATAGATGCACACTTTCAAACAGGAGTGAATAGTACCATGTTTAGTAGTGCATGTATGTGCTGGAGTAAGTGTCATACATTAAGATGTAAATTTTATTCTCTGAGTTGAATACCAGGTGATTAATTCTGATAGCATAGTGATGAATTGGTACAGATGCTGCACCTGAGTAATGTTTGTTTCTGTACACATTCGTAACAGAGGTGCATCACTAACACAGGTGTCACTTGCGTAGCTGTGCAACATCTCTGATTTCCTGAAAACACTGACATTGGTAGTTAGGTTGTATGTAGCTCTGCCAATTTTTCCAATTAGACCCATTATTGATTTGATGAAAAAGCAAATTAAACATACCATGGTAGTATGTAAATTGGTTAGACAGAACATAAGGTTCTGGTACTGAGCATCTCAGGCACATGGGCTCTGCGTGCAGCTTTTACTCACCAAAGTCTCTGGAGATTACGGAAACGGGAGACTTTTGCAAGAGACCTAGGCAGCATTAGTCTAGCAGCTGAGGTATGAAACATTCTGGAATATGTTAATGTAAAGAGACCTTTGGAAAAAAGTGCCAGGAAGCTCAAACTTTGTTAAGACAACAGAGCTAAAGTTGCTTCATTTTAAATCTGGAATAAATCTCGTTTTCACAAAGCTGCTACAGATTTACAGCAGTTTGAGGATAAAAATAGGTAAAACCAGGTAATAACATCTTTTGTTTCAAAACAGTAAGAAGCAATATTTGTTAATTGATGGTACATTTTAAGTTGTCTACATCTCCAGCACGTGGAACCAACACCATGTACAGCTCACAAGTATTTCTTTGCAATTTTCCCTCACCATAGAACAATAGTTTTGATGCCAAGAATGAATAACATGCAGTGACCATCCAGAAGTTTAAATGTTCATGTTTCCAAAATCACCCTCCCCACCCTTTGCTCCTTAACAGGAGCTCAACACGATGGGGAACCCACAAAGCAAGTAGGTGTGCTTACAAGCAAGCCTCTTCCTTAATTTCTATTTAATTCATTTACCAAATCCAATCAAACTGCTACTGTGAAAACTATTTTCTCACAGAGGGGGCTAAAGGATCTCTCCAAAAGTCACTCCAAAGCACCTGACGTTCAGCTTCTCAAAGCGAGTTCGCTGAAACAAACACAACGGACAGGATGCTGCAATAGCAGGTCCGCCCAGGGCACGCAGCTCACGGCAAGAAGTTTCTTCAGGTCAAATACAGTAAGGCCACTGTCTGGCTTTGGTGCGCTGGTCAGCACAAGCCTACAAAATCCTCTTTTCTTATTTCCGCATAGCCGCTTGTGTCATAGTAGAGAGACAGTATTGTGCGCTCACTCTCCCTCACTTATTTCAGCACTGTAAGGAGGCCCAGTAATATAATTTCCAACAAGCCCAAACTGTCGTCAAAATCAGCAATCTGCCTGTAGGTCTGTATGTTTAGAGTCTGCACCCTAAACTATTAAAACAGTCCAAAATAGCTGGGTAAAAGCTATGCTGTTTAAGACAAGATTTGGGCTTCTTTTGCCACTAGTGCTGCCAGGATATAAGCTTATGCCTTTTTCTCTCTTGAAAAGCATGTAAATTGTTGTACACAAATAGAGTCATTAATGGAAAGCAAGACATTGCGAATCAGACAATAGACATATCAATTAATCCCTGGGATGCACATGAGGCAATCAATTTTCCCAAATCCCAAATCAATTCAAAAAAAAAAAAAAAAAGGATAAAGAAAAACAATTTGAATTTCCACTCCTGTAAAAAGATGGGGATGGGAGGAAGAGAGGGGGAAGCTAGCGTGCCAATCCTTCTCACTGTCTGTCTTCACTATGTTCTGAAATTACTAAATGTCAGCTAATTTGCAAAAATTTTGAAAAACATATTCTGTGTCAGTGGAAAACCTGAAGTTTCAGATTAAAACATGTAAAAAGAAAAGAAGAGAAAGAGAGAGGAAGAACGTAGCAAGAATTAGGAAACTTTTGGATTTCAGTCTTACACACGCACAAGGTGCCAGCACCGGGAAAAGGGGTAATGTTTCTCTTTCTGTGCCTTTTTGTGCGCTGATGGAAGTGATGTCCTACAGCATTTCAAGTCATTTATTGAAGTTTGGTGGTGGTAGTGGGAATGTTGTTAAGGGAAGTAAAAAAAGCAATGTCCATTTGAAGCTTGTCTGTGAACTTTGCATGAACCGCCAGGAATAATGTAGTGTGATGACAAGCCAGTTATACCTTCCACTAAATTTGCTGTCTGGAATGAACTGAAATAGTGTTTGGTTTGTGTAATTACGTCCATCTATCTTTATATTCCAGCGGCATATCGCAAATTGAAAATACTAAAAATTGACTGTTGGTTCTGATATTTAATGATTGCCAAAGACAAGACGATGATTTATTGGTTACTTACCGATGTGACACATTTGCATCTTATTAGACGGAGATTACTATTCCTTAAAATGCGGACGAGGCCTGATCATGTCTGATGGATTGATTTGATTTGCAAATGTAATCAAACTAATAAGAGGGAAAAAATGAGCAATAATGCCTTGTTTTTCAACTGGCAATCATTCCCCTGCCAACAACGCTGATATCCCTGACTAAGCAGCCTTCACACAGTCTTCCTGTCTCCTCAAATAAACAAAGGGATGCAAAGAGCTTGATAAGAGGATAACGAGAGCCAAGTATGGATGTAACATGGAGCCGGTACCTCAGCACTGTACAAATGTATCAATGGGAGTACCACGAGAGGACTTACTGTGCCTTCAGTCCTTGCAAAGCAGTGAGCAAAAAGCCCAAGAGCAAAACTCAATGATAAAAAAGCCTTTACTGAGGGGGTGGGGAGGGGGGGGGGGGGGGGAACTTCCTAAGAAAAGTGGTTTTAATTTAGGGAACCCCAGGAGAACACTCCTCGCCCGTACAAAAATTACAGAATAAATACTTGGAATTCCTCAACCTAATGGGAAGCTAATTGGGGAGTGTATTTTGGACAATATGATTTCAACAACTGGAATCGCTGCCTGTAGCCACAGCATCAGAGAACCCATTTCCAGAGGCATGCTGGATGGTGTTTTAAAATTCTCCCAAATACCAAATGTAACCTTTCTGTAGATTTTTATCTGCACCGTATTGATAACGTAAACAGTTAAGTAATATATTTCACAATAAACATTCTATCATTCTGGCCAGATGCTGATGTTTCTGTAAGGGCTGAAATATGGTTCTAGATAAGAGCAGACTCTTATTCTGCTTACAGTAAATGACCCTAATTCTCCACAGTAGGATTCTATTCTTTGTTAATAATAAGGAGGAGGAAGAAAAAAAAGCTTTGTGCAAGGAATTGCATCAAGTCCCCCTCCCCCATCTAAACAAAAGTGGTAAGTCAAGCAGAAGGCAAATAATAAAGCTCTGAGGTCCACACAGGTTTCAGATTGTGACCTGCATATCTAAGGATTGATCCGAAGCACAGCGAAATCAAGGCAAGTCTTTCTATAGGTCTAAACGGATTCTCATACAGAGCTTTAGGAAAGAGGGAGGTTTGAGTGTGAATGTTGACAGCTGAGGAGGTGATCCTACAAATATTTGGGAACACAGAGAACTCTGCACAATGGAAGTGTCTGTGTAAATAATGTGATTGTACTACTTAAATATTTTCCAGACTGATTGCTAATTTGCTTCACTAAGGGATATTCGAGAATGTAAAAAACCCTTTAGCTTTAGGGAACAGCTATTATGAAGTGTCAGGTTAAAAACAAAGTTGAATATATAGCTCCAATTACCATGCTCAAAGACCTCAAAATATTTTCATAATTTAAAGTTTTACAGCTCATGTAATTTATACTTATTTTAAGAGTGGAAAAGCATCCTGGTCAAATTCCAATTAAATAATTACATTTTGCCTACCTAAAATTCTCACTGCATTTTTAATTGGATAGGACACACTTCACTGCTTCTCCTAAATTGTTTAGCATTGCCATTCGGTATATAAATAGCTACCACTTTCTACCACGGAGACAGTACACTCGTCCGCGTAGCTCTCGATGGCAAATTCTAGTTCACCTGTGTTGGCTGCAGCACTGGAACTCGGGAGACCCACGGCAGGCTGTCCCCCTACCTCCCTCTGTCATAAACTCTTTTTAGGTGTATTTTTTCCCCTCCAAGCAGGTTATCTGAAAGATTGTGTATTTGTCATTGATGCTGGCTGATTACAGTTACGAGTAGGCAAGTATTCCCTGTCAACACCCTCTTCTCTTGACTTGATCTCCTGAAATGCCCATCTAAGCCTCCTGTCAGACACTGCCCTCTGTAGGTTGATGATACTGATGGAAGCATCCTGCACGGCACGTGCACTGCTCGTCCCCAACTCTACCTGCGTTCCCTGCCTGCTGCCTTTCTGAAGCACCCAGTTCCCCAGTGGCCTCTTGATTACAGAGACCAGGGTGTGCTTCATACACGAGGATTACAGTACACAGTAAGTTACTCGTCATTGTTGAAGTGCTAGGCGCAATGCTGTGATCGTTGTGAACTCCAAATTTGTGTTGAATATATTAGACACAAGTCATTAATGGTGTCTGGAAAATGTAAAGTAACTCGAAACGCAAAGACACTCTTCAAAATAGACTCCTACCAATTTCACTGAATGAAGATCATTAGAATTCAGAATGCATATTGCACGTTAAATCTGTAGCTAAAGATTCACTGACACTAAGCAACGCGCTCCTGAATCTACACAACAGTTAACTTTATCTCTGGGAAACTTCAAAATAGCAAAAAGTGAAGAACGGATCACAGAGTAGAATGGCTTTCTACAAGAGACCGATGATATGGGGAAGGACTCAAAATTCTTCTCACTGCAAGCGCAGTTAATTAATGAAAGACACAAGGGTCACGGTAACTTGCATATGCTACCGGATATAGCTTGAATCGTAGCAAGTTCAGAGTCTAATGCCTGTTCATTAAGGCAGGCACGATGCTATAACATAGCTATAAGAAAATCTCTGGCTAGAAATACACCACCCTGCAACCTGCTAATGTCATGGATATATTTATGCCAGTAAGTACAGCTTCGTCTTTGAACAAACCTACGCGCAGCAGCCATTACACGCTAAACTGTTCCCCCTAATCTCTCCAACAGCTAGATGCACGCAAACTGCAGATTTGCCCCTGCCTCTTCTCCACCCTCATCGCAACTCTTTGCCACGCGTAACACGTCAGGACCTGGTAAGTTAGCTGACTCTGCTTTCCAAGTGCCATGGAACTTGGAGCTTTCTGCGTCTGTAGTTGGATCTCATTTCAATATTTGATTTCACCTCAACTGCAAATGCAGCTGATTGAAATTGATGGTGCACAACATGGCAGACGAAAACATTTTGGGGAGAAGGTTCAGAGCTACACTGTGAAATTTCCACTTGTCTATAATACGTGCCTCAGGAGTCTGGGGTGGAAAATCCCTTGGGCTGACCAACATACTGTCAGAGAATTTTCCCTTTATAGAACATGTTTCGAATAAAAGGAAGGTTCTGTGTTTTTTTCTCACATGAAAAATTACCGAAATATTCCTGCCTGCTATACGGTATTAAACTTGAGGACAATGAATTAAAATAACATGGAAAATTGACCAAGTAAGTGTTCCATCTAGGTAATTAAACACAGGAGCATTCAGTATCTGCATTCTGTGCCTCCTGTGTTTCTTGGGATTCTTTCTCCTCACATATACGTGTGCATATATATGCGTGTGCATAAATTGAGCATTGTACAATTAAAAAAGCTTACTAGCAGTGAAGACATGAGTTCCTAAAGGTCTTGTAGGATCCAGCTGATGCAGAAGGCGATTATTGCAGACTCATTTTTAAAAACTGCTGATTCTGTTATCAGACTGGATCGAGCCTTGCCATTACAACCCAGGTGCTCCCCTACTATCCCTATACTATATATAACCAGGCCCAGGTCACCATGTGCCCTGCCAGAAACGTGCTGACTGGCTAAGGGGGCCTTGCAATTCAGGTAATTAATCCTATTCTAATGTAGGTTAAGCAGGTGTGAAGCCGAACTCATCCAGAGAGAAAGTAGAGGCATCCTTAGAATTAGAGTATTTAACGGGTCTCAGCTGCCTTTAGGAAACTAGACCACTCTGTGCTGCTGACCCAGTCATACAGGTGGAGACCTGTCTGCTCCAAATCCAGCCTGAGCCATCGGCTCTTTCCCCTCTCCCTCCTCCCATCCTGAATTGACAGTATCAACACATATGACTGACAAGCTGCTCTTTTCTTCCCCACCCAGAACAAAGTAAATATACTTTCGCTGGCAGCAAAGTTAGAGGAGTAAGTCACCTGTTTACTTTAAAATGGGCTAAACGGTTACCATAAGAGGGCTACATTGCTCTAATTTTACTTCTGCATTCCCAGTATATTCTATGATCCTTTCACAGGCCAATTTAAATGACATGTAACATTCATGATCTTATTTCCAACAAAGCCTTCAGGAATTCAAATCTGACAAAAAAAATCTCTTTGTTTCGATGTTCTTTAAACTCTGAATTTGGTTGAAAAAAGCCTTATTTTGCTAAAGGAGAGGAGTCCTATGAACACGGAAGTGATACTGAGTGAACACAAATGACAGGCTCAGATTTGCAGCATTTGCCTCTTCTACAAATTCCTCACCTAAGGAATAATGTCAAGATTTGTTCCACTTTCTGACTGTGCTTCTGAGCAAGGCACCTTCCTGCCTTGTGGCCACGCGTTACTTGTAAGAAGTTGGCCATCCTTGTGGTATCAATTGTACAGCTAGGAACTAAGTTTGGGAAAGGATGATGCCCCCTCAAAGATTATTTCGGAAGTTTGAATTGTTTCATACAGTATGCTCCTAACTGGCAGACCTTTAATATGGCTGGCAGTTGAACTAAATTATAGGAGGTGGAACGACTTTAAAGAGGTTAACACGCCTGAAAATCTAATGTGCCCAGCTATCTCCTGTACGGCACTCCAGATGCTGTCCCGCTTGCAAACAGCTATTATTGCTGAAGTCTCAGATTCAGCTTGCTCACCAAAAAAAAAAGAGAACGGAGACTACAGTAAAATTAAAAAGGTTAAGATACGTTTAGACTTCCTACCCTCTGGTAATAAGATTAATTCCTTGTTGGCTCAGAAGAAGGAAAACTGTTTCTGAGTCATCTGCAATTTACACAGACCTAATCTAGTAAACTCGTTTGTCACACAAGAAGAGGTACAAAGGTGAGTATTGTTGTCCTCTAAGTGGAAATACTTGCTTAAAGCTCGATTCTGCACATTGCTGCAGAGACTTTGAGGCGGAGCACACACAGGGGACAAAGAAAACTCTCGGCTCCCACTGACATACTGACTACTGATGTGGGTTTATCCCTTCGGGGCCAGATCCTTAAACAACAGAGGCTGGCATCGCACATTTGACTTGTACACCCGTGACAACTGATCCTACCGAAGGCTCTCGGCCTGTCTCTATAGATTAACCGGGCAAAATACCATCTGTATTTTCTTCTACAAATTCTTATTGTAATGCCCGATTGCTGAATAAGCCCAAACCACTTCCTGTGGTTTTATTTTGCATCTTCTTACACCTCCTCCTTCAAAATACCCTCAGACGTGCTACTGCAATGGCTTAAAATGTTTTCATTTTTTCCTCTCATTTCTTCTATTCAGCATCACCTTTGAACACCGTCAAACATGTGAAGGTGTATTTTCAGCCTCATGGTTCCTCGGTAATACAATGTTTGCAAGTAAGGAAGCAGGTTGTGTAAGTCAGTCTACAAGTTATCCAGGGTAACACAACACTCTTGATTTTGCTAGAAGAATAATAGGGAATGGCTGCTACAGCTTTTTATACTCTTGCATTCAGGAATCAAATAATAGCCATTTTTGTTTACAGAAAGAAAATGAAAAGCACTGGCATTCATTACTGTTGATTTGCTCTCTTTTTGTTAATCATTTCTTATTTTTAAAGGGCCACAGGAGTGAACAACATAATGCAATGGTAGGAAGATATTTACCAATTTAGCACCTCATTATAAAACTACTCAGAAACCTCTTTGTCTCTCGTTTAACATAATAATTATTAGTGGCAACAAAAGTGGATCCTACACTTGCACCATGATTAGCAAGTGATGAATTTGGGTTGAATATATTGCATTTTGCTAAGTAAACCTTATTATATCCCAAATCCTCAGTCTAAAAAACATCTAATTTTAAGAAAATAATTTCCACTCCTGTTTAAATGCGTGTTTCCAAATTAACCAGTGATATTCTACAGAAAACTGCCTCTTTTATGCTTGAAGTCTCCAGCTGCCACACAATTTATATCTCTTTCCTCCCCTCTTTGTTTTTCAGCCATTTTCCCTGAATGTCAAAGTCAATTTAGTGCATTTCACTTTGCTGAATAAATCAGAGGCGAAATCCTTGCTAAAAGTGAAAATTTGATTTGCTAAAAGGAGCTTAGGGCAACTATTAATCAATATATCCAGAGTGTCAAAGCTAAGGCCATGATAGACATGCATTCATTTGGAGATTGGTTGAGGCAGATAAAGGGGGACATTGGGAAAAAAAATTGCAACAGCCAGACAGTGTAGTGTGTATGTTGGGGGCATGGGTGGAGGGAGAGGATTGTTTGGGGTGGGGGGGGAAGAGTCCCTCGGAAGGAAGAGAGTACTTGTATATGAATAAAAGGTGAACTTAGTAGAGACATAAAGTCACTGTTTAATTCTGATCTTGAAGAGTATTTTAACAAAGGATTCTTCTGTTAGAAAAGTAAAACATAAGAATTGAGCCAAGTTCTTTTGTTACCTGTTAATTCTATTTTTTATTGTTGTTTTGCTTTTGATGATGATGATGAAGAATAACAACCTGTTTCAACAGATAGATAGGGACCTTAAAGTAAAAACTAGCAAGAGTCCAGATGCTTCTGTAAGAGTCTTACTGCACATTTATTTTATATTCACGTATAATTTGCAGGTGATGAGATGTTTATATGCCTGGGCTTATTGTTGTTCCCCCCACTTAATGCTAGTAAAAGATGCCAGAAGTGACTATCCTGGAAACTAAAGTGCTTTTTTTACCGCAGGACATCTATGACTAGTAGTACTAGAGACCTCCTCCCCTCTCCATTGCTGTCTGTCTCCGTTCTGACCCGGAACTGGTCTTTTCTGATTAGCAGACACACTGAGTGTGTACATCTCTAGTTGCGCACAGAGCCTTGTCTTTTTTCCTGGTATCACCTAAATTTTGCAACTGACTTCAGTAACAGATCCATTGAGAATAGTCTGCCATCGTATCTCAGATGAATATATGAAATAATTCTAAAATAAACAAACAGACCTTTCTGTAACTACCACTGACGACACTGCAGATTCCTGTTTTGTTTTGAGAATGCCAAGAGACTGTTAACATGTTTATTCATACACTTTCCTGGAAATCCCACTTCCTCCCTGCCTTGCAAAAACACTTACACCTTCTCTGTGATACTATTTTAAAAAATGAGAAAAAATTATAAAACGCCACCATTCCTAGCACTTGACATGATGGTAAAAACATTGATGCAAGCAGTGGGATAGATGAACTGCTGGCATTTTAGGCACATCTGTGTTCCATTCTACTCAGAGCAGCTTGTATCAACATGGTGATCTACATACTGGCAGTGTTGAGCGGTCCATGCACGCTAATGCTCAAAAATAAAACTGACGTTCAATTGCTGATTTCCCATACTGTACAATTTAGTGAGAGAGGTCAAGGAAGTCAAGAGTCTTTGAGAAACCTTTTGGCTGGAATCCCTACCTCTAAGGCCCAGGGAATGGTCTGCCTCAGATCACGTATGTCATTCTAGTTGTGAGTTCAAGAACATTTCCATCATAGGAAGAGCATGTCTGATTTCCATAATTAGTGCGTGTTTGTAGAAGGAGTTAAAAGAAGAACAGATAGTGGGCTGTTGATAAACAGAAGGCAAAGTGAACTTACAAAGTGTCCAAGATATCACATTGATAAAGGGCAGGATGTCCTGATTCCCCAGGAGGCTCAAGGTATTATCACTACAAACCTCTGAGTCAGCACGGAACAGCTCATACTCCACTCCATGTTACATGAGCAGTAAACACCACATTTACATGTCCGCCTGCCTCTGGAGTGACAGGCACCCTGTGATAGGAGCCTCTAAGATAGCTGCAGGAGCCCTCTCGTTGCCTGAAATACTCCTGGGTTCAGCTAGCAGCACAAGGGACCACAGGAGGCCTCAACCTTAGCAGAAATAACAGGTTTTACAGCAGAGAGCAGCGTGGTACAGACATACTGGAAGACATCTATTCCCCTTGCAGAGCTGAGATTCTGTATTAGCTGCCCCAGTAACAATCCAGATAGGGATTTGGGCATAAACAGGATACTGGCTATAGAAAAAACGTAAGTGATTATATGCACCAGATGGTTCCAACTTACGATTTCAGTCTGTCTTCAAAGTCCTACCACGTGAATACTACCATAAAGTAACATTTCAGCATTTTTTCTCTGTCATTTAAACACACGCTGTATGTCCACTAAGATGTAGATACATAAACAACTACGTGCATCAGAACAGGTACATATATACCTAATTCGTATCTGCATGGATGTACCATATATGTATGCTCTCATGCTTTCTTGAACATTTGCTTTCCAAAAGCGATTATGCTCAACTTTTTCTCTGTATATTTACCTACATGGGGTGGTGTTTCTGAAACAGATGATGAGAAAAGGGGATTTTAGAAAGAACAACTCTGCAGCAAATCATGTTCTCGTTCAGTATTAGAATGTTAAACTATACCCCTGAGAGCTGCTTTGGAAAAGAAAGCTTAAATATTGTGCTCCACAAAGAGTATGCCGGAACAATAATGTTTCATAAAACATTAACGCTAAAATATTAAAAACATCTTTGGATTTGCTCCATCAAAATCATGCCCTTTTTTTTTTTTTTTTAAATACTAGCACCAGTGGCAGTATCAATTTCTAACTATTTCCTTTCTCAACCACTGTTACTGCTAGCAAAACAGGGACGCAGCTAAAGACAAGCAGGCTTGTTTTACTAAATAATGTAACTAGTTATTTTTGATGTATTAGTCTGATTTACTGTTTCCAAACAAATTTTTCATTTTAAGTGCAAAAAGTTGATTTCTATGGTCTGGTTGATGTTTTTTCATGCATGCAAATTTTTTCGAGAACATTTTGTCTTTAGCTTCCTGTTATGCACATTTTTAAGAGCTTAATGTTTCCTGCCTCCACTTAATATGAAAGAACATTGCACATTTTTGCTGAATGTCAATGAGATAGTTACATTACAGAGATCGTGCCTAAACGACTCTGATACTGTGACTAGGTATCAGCAGAATTCTACCCCATAGTGGAAAAAGAGTATAATTAATATAATGCAGCTAATATAAAATGGAACCTCCCCAAAATCCCATGCAAAGGGTAGGAAACTCAAGCATCAGTAAATATTGAATAAAGCAGGGCTCTCTTATTTAGAAGATAAAATAAAATTTAAAAAAATAAATAGAAAAGTCTTGCAGAGGCTTAATAAAGATATTTACAATCTGTTTAGGTCAGTTAATAGGGGGTTTGCCTCATCAGGCAGGAGACGAAGAAGCATCGGCCTCTCCCTAAGCACCTTCAGTATTTTATTAACGAAGTTACAGTACATCGGAATATTTTAATCTGACACAAAGAACAACAATAGATCTGACTGCTGGGCTGATAATCTTCTTATCACACCCTGTGAAACCTAGCTCTAATATTTGACTGAGCCTCCATTACTCGGCAACACATTCTAAAAAGGCCAACAATGGAGAGAGAATGAAGTGGAGTGTGGAAGTACCTC
This sequence comes from Grus americana, assembly GCF_028858705.1. NCBI lineage: Eukaryota > Metazoa > Chordata > Aves > Gruiformes > Gruidae > Grus > Grus americana. The sequence continues at coordinate 103,003,065 of NC_072854.1, forward strand.
CATATCTACATAAAAGAGATTAGAGGCGACAGCGTTCCATTTTACAGCTCAATCATATTGTGTTAGCATGCGCTTATCCGAGCGCGGATGAAATTGAAAGAGAAATAAAAAAGAGTCAGGCAGATAGGAACCAGAAAAGCGAGGCATGAGCAATTTCCAAGGATATAAAAGGATGCTAATGGCGGGGCCCTGTCATTCTTAAAAAGGGCTATTAGGGCACCATCATCTGTTCTTGTGCCCTTACGCTCCTCTAACTAAAGTCAAGCATTTCCTAATGCCATTGTGATCTTTTTCTTCTTCAGATAAGACATGGTCATGTTTCATAACAACACACTTTCCATTTATTTGATTTATAAATGCAAGGAGACTAATTCTATTTACTGATAAAGGCTTTCCATATATATTTTTCTTTCAATATTTCCTTTTGTAGATGGCATAAACTTTTTGTTCAATAAAAGCAACGATTGAAATGTTCCCAATAGCACAAAATTACTAATGATTTTATGAAAGCATTTGAACTTTGTGTAATTTTAAAACATTTTTTAGTCTATGACTGCAATGGGAAGCAGTTGGCCAGGGCAGAATGCATATTGCATTGTTACCTTTTTAAAGATAATCTCATTAAAAGACTGTCTGTTAGAATAGAAAAAACATTATTTTGGTTTCTTCCACAAAGACAAATTTTACTTCGAATTACAATGCTTTACAGCCGAAATCTTTATTAGTTATTAAGCACCTGATATATAAGGGCCTTTAATTATACCGAACCTTAAGAAATCACCACAGTAAAGAAAGATTTGCTGATTGCTGCACTATGCACAAATTTGCTACTGCTATAATTAATCGATTCCAAGAGATTTACACCAAGGATTTACTTAGTCCGCTGAGCTACAGTGAACTTGTATGCAATTTGCACCCTTTTTCTAACTCATCCTTTTTCCAATTCTGTTATGTTTTTAACATTTGTTAGCTTAGAAAACAGTCAGCTAGCACCAATCCAGGCTCTTCTACAAGTTGTTTTGTGCCAGACCTTAGCTGAGCGTAGGCAGTCCAAGTTCAACACTACTCCATCATTCAAAATCAAGCTACAAAAGCTCATCACATTTGCCCTTTAGCATGTCAAGCCCCTTTGCATTTTGATTTTTGTGATCGAATGCCAGAAAACAAGCACAGATTTTATCACTGCTCTCTGTTACCAGAAGGCTTATAGAAAGATTGTCTTTATTTCCTGGTTGCTGCTTTTTTTCTTCTCATTCCTAAACAGTCAGGTGAGTAAACTGTGCTAGTGTGGCTTTAGCATGGCAGGTGTGGTTTTGAGTTTACCTTGTAAGAAAAGGCTGCCTCATGGCAGAAATGTTCCTCAGCTGCTTCAGATTGTAGACTTTAAATTTTCAAGGCCAGTTTACAGCATCCAATAGCTTTTCCATGCTAACCAAAGCCATCATTTTAAAGGCTGCTCAGCCTCATCCCTCTGCTCTCCCTATCCCTCCAGCCAAATCAAAGCTACACAGCATATTCACAAGTCAAACTGACAAAAGTTCCCCTGCAACTACAACGGAGCATGTCTGACTTCTTTGAGAGCTACTCTATTTTGTTTAGGGTGATCTAGGTGTCTTCCAAAGATGAAACTCAAACTCACCTATTTAACTCATTTTGACTTAATTTGGGGTGCTTTATTAGCAACCAGTGTAAGACAAAGTAGCTAGTATAATATAGAGTGATGTTTAAATTAGTTTACAATTTGCTTGGGCTCATCTAGAACTGCGCTGAACAAAGCCATTCAGAAATGTCAGCTGTGTTCCTAACCACTGTAACAAATTGTTGCCTGAACGCTGCACACCTAATGACTTCAAATTAGCTTCACTGCGATATTGCCTGACAGTTCGTTACGACTGTTAGCAACATAGCTGGCGTATCATGACCAATAAATTGGTTTCAGTGTGGGCTGGGAAAGGGACTTCCATCAATTTGATTAAAGAAATTACTGTAGCATTCAAAGCATAAAGACAAACTAGTTTAAGGAGACAGAAATAAGTTAACTGTACCAGAAAAACATTGCTTGTGATACAAAAGCTTGTTTATATACCATTTGTGGCAGAGAGAATGACTAAATTTCAACTGTGTCGCATACTGACTATTTTAGTCTGTAGGCTGCTGTCTCTCATCTGAAGTAAAATAATGCTTCATAAATGTACAAATTATTTTATTATTATTCTTTGTTATTGTTGATATTTATCGAAGATGACCCAGAAGCACGTACCAGAACAACTGAGGCTTTGTGCTGGTTAGCACAAGGGGAAAAAACCCAGGAAGACTCTTTCTATTTCTATTTCGTTGTGATTTCTTTTGATACTAGAAATAAAATATATTTAACTTTGATAAACAAACAACTGGATGATTTATTCTATTATTAAGGTGTCCCAAAATCACATCTAAAATGAGGACGATGTATTACTCAGACAAATTAAAGGTTATCTGTTCTTATGCTTAGTAAGGCTCCACTATCAAAATTAGAAAACTACCGAGCTGATGAAAACACACTAACATGTTCACTCATCTGCTGAACTAGAAAAATACCTTAAGAAACAAGAAAAAAAGCCAACCTTTTTTGTGTGACTTTACCATTTGTGAAAGGTGACAGACTGAGAACCCTGGAGACTCTGTATGTTTGTCTGCTAGCCCACAGAGCAAGCACAAATACCTCAGCATTGGGGGGAAATAAAATATACCTGAAATGTTACCTGAAGAAATCACTGATCTTCTGAGAAACTGCTTTTAATGACCCCCAATTTTCTTGCTAACCAAGAGTGTCAGTCAGCTTTTATAATATCAACACATTTACGTGATGTAGACTGTGGTTCATTTCATGCAGACCAGGGCACTACTTAGCTATAAGAAGAGACCTTTAGGTACAATTCAGTTCTTTCTACTGAGCTGCTAGTACAATTCAGTTCTCATACAGGTTCACTCAATGAAGAGAACAATTCCTCTGTGCCTTGCCAAAATGTAACAATTTTTGTATCTCCCGTGGCCAGTATAAGATAGTGCTGCATTTATGTAATAGAGGAACCAAACTTACATTCAACTACCGCTGAATCAGATGGGTACAGAGGAGAGGACTTACTTACCCTTCACATCAGTCTAATACTCTGGATAGAAAGGTAAGCTTATCTTAATAAAAGTAATATATGAAAAAAAATCACTCACTGAGTAGCATGCAAAAATTATTAATATAGTAATACTCATAGCAACAATAATACTATTTGCACGGTAAGATGTATTATCACCTAACCTATGTCCTATGTGAATAATCTGGAGCCTTAAGAAAACTTTATGCATTGTAGTGAGAGAATAAATCATATTTTTTACCAGAAGAGAATAACCCGTGTGATGATTTCTGTATGTCATCTATTTGCAATAAAAGCTGTATGTACCTGGAATATGCTTAGCCCATCCAATGATCACCACCAGTTCTCTGTCTGCCAGGTCACAAAGAGTGGTAAGCGCTTTGATGTCACTGTCTGGAACAGTGGGGTCAGGCATAGCATAGATCTTCTCTGGTTCAGCCACCAGCAAATGGGAGACAATCTTGTTATCTGTAAAAACGGTCCAGAACAGTACAAGATCACCAGTAGCATCATTCTACTTTTCAAACAGATGGCTCATATTTCAAAGGGCACGGAATTTGTCTTAAGATACTGGACCTAATTAAACCTTATTGTAACTTCACTGGCTTCTACAAGTGGTTACAGCAGCAACGAATCTGATCCATTAACAATGTTTATCAAGCTAGACATGTATGCTTTTAAGATAGTAGATTTAATGGAATGTAGAAATACATGATCACCTCCTAATACTGGAATACAAACTTTGCAGAAAATATTCATGCATTATAATGTATTTCGGACTGTCCAATTAGAAAAGTTTTGCCACCTTCTAATTACCTGCAACCCACCCATCCCCAAAGGCTGGTATAATTTTTGAGCAAGTAAATACCACAAGCAATCAGTCAGTCACTGAAATCTGTAACTTCTGTCAGCAATACCAACTACCATTCTTTGGTCTGGATGTCACTGTTCAACTGTTGCAACAAAAACGGTCTCAGGACTTTCTCAGTGCTCATTATCCCACATATTATTATAGGGATTATGGGTATCCTGCCTGTTGAAATGTTAAAAATGCATCTGCACTCCTTGGGGCTTATGCTGTCAGAAAAGTGGGCTGCTGTCTTATATTTGCTTTTCAGTGAAACACACAAATTTAGAACGATGTAAAAAAATTTGCTTCTTTAAGTACAAAAATAGACTAATGATCTCTTCTCATTTCCAGCCAGGAAAAGCTATTAAAATCAATGAAAATAAAGAGTGAAAACTAAGGAGAGTATCAACAGATGGAGACTCTACCTCAGAAAACTAGTTTTGTGCAAAGAATTATACTTTATCATATTCACACACTGCCTATTTCTATCTATATAGCATTTTCATTCAGGTGTTTATTACTTACTTTTTCATACAGATGACTTATGAAATCGATTTGGAATAATCAATTAAGTTATAAGGAAAAGTGAAGAGGAAAAAAAAAAGAGTAGAAGAGCCTGAAAGATTTACAATAAATACAGTGTTGCTCTTCTATATTCCATAAGTAGGATAAACATAAAATGAGCATTATATCCACGTGGAGGCACAATAGAAATACCGTATCTTTACACAGGAGCCTGATTTGTTACTCTGAGAAGGCAGAGCTGAAAAATGGGAAAAGGACTAATTCATTAAGCCTCCTAATACGGGATACATTACTATACTTCCCAATATATATTTACATTTTACCTTTCATGGTAGGTACATTTTGTGACCTCAAATGCGCCGCCAGAATTTAAAGCCGAAATGGCACCCTTCAGTGAATTTACACAAATCTGTTCCCTTCGTTAGGATAAAGAGTTATGGGGCTTGATATAAATGGGATTCCATCATGAGAAGGTGCAAAGTATTTTCTGACTGCAGAGAAAGCTGCCAGGATGAGTATCGCCCTCCCCTTCCGCATGCCCTCCTGTGGGGGACCTGCAATGGAAGCTGACAGGGATGTGACTTGCCCAGGAGTGTCAGAGAAGCTCCCCACCAGCCCATGACAGATTTCCATAAAATACTCACTTGATTCAGATTTCTGATACTTTACTGCTCTTTTGTGACACAGACTCCTCGATTCTGATCTACTGTCTCTACAATTTTTGCCTTATTCCAAATTTGTGTGTCAGAAGTTGTGATATATGTTAGCCCTTCATAAAATAAGTGCAAGAGCCAACTGGAAACCATCACATCAAGCATGTTTTATTACAAGGGGATATATTCATGCTTTATATGAACTATGGGAACCATGCCAACCGAGTAATTCTTGATCTCAATATTCTACTGATTATCAAACTGATTAATGAGGAATTCTATTCTTATTTAAAGATGACAGATGGTAGTTTTAACTTATATTGGCAAACAGCCTTTGCACATAATTTTTTTATTTTTTAAACAGTCTTTTCATATCCTGTTTAATTTCACACAGAAAACATAGTCTTTTTAAGTGAGAAAAGATAACATTGCTTCTTCCCAAATTCCAATATTTTTACATGTATTGAAAAGTAGGATAAATAAATTAGAGTTTCTTAATATCAAAACACATGTAGCTGAGGACTTCAACTTTGTGGGGTTTTAATCGGTGATAAATGAATGAACAAGCACTCACATCCGCAAGTTGTTTTTTTCCCCCTGCAAACAGAAGAAATGGCCAAAGAACCTCTTTCCTTTTTTTTATTAGGTTCCTCACCAATGGCTTTTTGTAGATTATTCAGGAATATTGTATATTTTGACTCAGGATTTGCAAAATCTCCAATTCTTTTTATTTTCACAATCAACAAGATCTACAGGTAGGCCGTTAGATTCCATGGTGAAGCTGGAAAATACAATAGAGGCCAGAGGTAGGTGTAGGAAAGATCCTCCAAACACCTGTTCTTTCCCTATAGTGGGAGAAAGGTACATTTATTGGAGCGTGCATTAGTAGAGACCATAGGAAAATTTTGAATGTACTCAGAAAGCTCCATCACTCAGGAAATTGAATAGCCATGAGCACTGTTTCTAGGTAAATCTTATTTAATCTTTCCCTAATTAGAATCAATAGAACCCAATTTTCATTCCTGTGCCTTTGTTATGCACAAACTATCAGTCAGGGTCCAGAAAATCTCCCAGGCTACTTCCACACAAAACCGATTCAACTGTTTCAAGTCTTGACGCTTATTTGACAGGATCCAAAAATTAAGTTTTATAAATGTTTGTAACAAAAATGTTTGTAATTGGACGAGCTAAGGAAAATGAAGGGAGGCACTTCGGTAATGAGTAATGATTTATACGGAGGTTAGTTTATCTCAGGCAAATGGAGCTTACAGAAATTGGTGTAGTTATCATCTTAAAGGTAATGTAATGCATTACTTTGCAGTAATCTTGGGTTTACACGGAGAGTCTCGTGTTTCAGTACAACAGCGTTAACCTCTGAAGGGCTTGGGGTTTTTAAGTTGGATTCTATTTTCTTCTGCCTCTTTGGTCTTGGCTTTTTTGGTATGCTAGGCTATCAACATTTCTACTCAATGACAATATCAAGTGAATGAAAAACTGACAATCTGTGCACCCAGGAAAACTAAACCTCTAATGAAATTAAGCATTAGAGTTTATTAAATTTTATTGTATTATCAGAAAGTTTTTATTATAATGTGGAAAATCTGCTTAGTGCAGCCCTAGATTGTATTTACAGAACGGTGGGACAGCTTATGGAGGCTGAGTAGAAGATGCCAGATTGGACAATTGAAGGAATATAATCAGCATAATGTTTTTTGGAAAGGCAAAAGGAAACTATGCCATATGTTCACTTAAGCCTTAATTTTATGTAAAACTGGCTGTTTTTTCTTTGACACAGCTAAAATGCCCTTTCACTTACAGTTCAAAGACTGTTTATTTGCTCTCCAGATCCCCATATGCTCAAATGTATTGTACACAGCACTGTCCCCTACTGGGGAACACGAACGGAAACAAATTCCATTTTCCATACAGCCAGGTATTTTCAAGAGCCTAAAACGGACATGTGTGTTGTCAGAGGCAAATGGGAGACAAGGAGGAGTTTGCCCTCCTTATTTCTCTGGCTTATTTCTCTATTTTAGGAGCAAATTAATCTTGGCAGGAGAGCAACTGGATGTGTGTATTCTCATTTGAATTTGGAAGAGTTTACAACACTTGATACCGCATGTGTGCCTTTGCAGGGTAATACACTAGCCTCTTGCACTACGGCTATAATGCTATTAAAATTACTTCATGGAATTAGTACAGTCACTGCTTGAGTTTATATAAGCTGCAAAGCAAAACCCCTAACTATTTTTAGTTAATCGCAAAGAGGATGGAACTTGTATTTTAGCAATGAGATGATCATCTCTCTCTCTCTCTCAATTTCAGCCTAGTGAGATACAATCAAGGACTTTATTAAAACATAACAAAACAAAGCAAAAAAAATCCATGAGGGTACTAGAGTCCAAACTACCAATCTATGCTTGTTATTAGTATGGCACATTGCTGTTTTAATCTAATGCTAGGTAGTGTATTAATCTATAGGTATAAATTAATGATGCTCTCAATGTATTTTCATTGGGAGGTTGAGCAGTCAAACTCATTTAGTTAGTGAAAACTACAAAAATCAGTTTCTTGTGAAATCTGAAACTAGAAGCTTCAATGAACTAATGATCACAGTATGAACCATTTTATGTACCACTGAAAATAAAGACAACCTGCAAACGTAAAATTTGCACTGCATAAACCATGCTTTTATACACTTCCACCTGTAAAAATATTCTTTGTTCAACTCCACTTGAGAAAGATAAGCATATTTAAACCAAAATGTGTTAACAGCTAAATGGATATAGTATTCATGGTAATATCTTCTGACCGAACCCTTGTCCCAGTCGGAAGGAGCTTAGCAAACAGGGCTAGGAATCAATACCTTGTATTCAAAGAGAAATTTTGTATATCTGGTGTACTCACATGGCTTTTTTGCTGGCTGAACTAGCTGAGGGTTCAGGTATGGGCTATTCTCTGCATCTATTCTGCGCTTGTACTTCTGGCGACCTCCACGTACTCTGTCTAGGCGGACACCTATATTGGGAAAAACAAGCAAACATGTAATTAAATATATTATGAGGATGCCTTTCGGGTAACAATCTTCTGTCTCCTGCCTTCCAATATTTATTCAAAAAGGAAAGCAACACTACAAGTATTTGCAAGCCATTTAGATTTTCACACATGCGAGCCTAAGTATAGAACATAATTTCCTGTTGGTTTGAAACCATTTGTTCATTTTTACATATCATTAAAAACAGCTAAGAAGTTTAGTTTCCATTTTAAAGAGTATGATCTTAAGTCATCTTTGCCAGAAGCAGAAGTTCAAAGCTGTAATAACACCATAGATATACAAGGCTAACATTATGAGTAGAGAAGTACAGAGAACTTTAGAAACAATAACTGCTGTATACAGTTTAGATAGTCAAAACCGATGCTTTTAATTAACATGGATTAACATGGCTAGAGGATACAAAGTAAGTACCTTTAGTAAAATAAGAATAAATGTGTGGCTTAAAGACTTCAAATGGTTCATGAGGGTTTGAAAGAAATTGTATGGCTGTTCATTTAGACGTCATCAATGATGAATTAACATTTGTGTTCTACCTCCATATTGTTTGTTGCTTCAATAAAGCATTCCGCTACCTGTTTTGTACAGATATATAGGAGTTTACCTTCCTGAAACAAGCCATAGCTGCTCTCCTAGACAAAATGAAGAAAGGAGGGGGAAAAAAAGATGGTAGGTCCTATAAAACAATGAAGTATTTTTATTTCCTTCCGAGTCACCCAGGCAGACTTCCAGACAACCAGGACGAATGTCAGTATAACCAAGTAGTAACATAACACTGAAGTTGAAAAACTTGGCACATATGCAGGGCAACAGGACAAGTAATACCAAGTGCAAAATTTGTCCCTGATGACATGGATTTAACTAGACAAGAATGCAAGGACACCTTACATATCAACAAGCCCTGTGAGCGATGCAATAAAGCGCAGCTCACATTCTCACTTTTCTTTTCAGTGTCTATTTTAGCTCTCCTCCCTGTATTTATCTTTTCTGTTGCCATTATTGTGTCCTACTCTGCTACTTCCCATCTCCCTGATCTCTCCCTTGTAGGAAATACCTCCAGAACTGGCTTCTGGACAGCAGAGAAGCCACCACCAAAGAAATTACAGTTTATGTGCACGGCAAGAAGAATACAGCACAGAGTTTACACGCTGCCCATGAACCTGTACTGGTAGCACAGTCTAGTTACCAGGAAACATCTGTCAGACCTCTTTCATCCTCAAAAACCAAAGAGGATTGACTGGGTTTTGGTGAAGAAAAGTCATTTAGCCAACCAGCCAGAAAACCAAGGCTAACTCTTGTTGGATTGTTTTTGTTTCTTCTTCTTTTATCTTTCTTGCTTTTTTTTTTTTTTTCCCTTCTCCTGTTCTGTGTCCTACTCTCCAAGCTGGCATGAAACACCAGAACACTCACTAGCTGACCCAAGGAAGACAGTAGTTTGGAGGTCCAATTCCGTGCTCCTCTATCAGCAGGGCAGGCTTTGTGTGCATGGGGTTCTCCGCCCAGACGGACTGTTAGTATCTACAAAGGTTAGTAACACAGGAGATACTTGGCTTAAGGATACAACCAATGTCTGTAACTATAATGTAGTGAATTGTATACAACAGTGCTCAATAGTTTTTGCTCGCCAGGGAAGTGGGTGATGATCACCTCTATTTAATAGCGAAATTTTATTCTGTTTACTGCAGAAGACACTGTATTTCACTCACTCAAGAATTACATTTCTCATTGTATGTTACCAATTATATTTTTGTGAATCACATTATATAAATAATAAACCACATCAACACCATACCCAAATAGGTCAGTGTATAATGATGAATGAAATCTTATTTATGGTATTTACCTATATCACTACCAAACTTGTGACTGATTTGTGGTCCAAGCTATTTGATAAAATTCATGGTGATTCAATCAACAAAGCATGGTGATTTTTTTTTGCTTATTTTTAAAGTTATACTTAGAAATGTACGAACTACAAGACCACTTTAAGAATTGATAGTCCAAAGCTTTTTGGAGCTAATGATAACTCAGTGTTCCTCCACCCTTGAATCGGGAGTTTGAGCTACATCTGAAGCAAGTGACATCCAGGACAATATGCTGCCATAAAAACAAATAGCAAAAGACCAAGGTTTGACAGTTGAATATTCAGAAATAGGCACAGGATTAGAACAAGCCACATGCGATATTGGTGGGATTATGAAAAAGACTGCCCAGCGTTTGAAGAAAAATAGATAGAAAATGATTTCTGCATAATTCAGATGCCATCCTTCTTTCTGCTTGGGAGCAGATTTCATAGTGATAAAAGATGGATAGCATCAGACAGAAGTATGTTTAATCAAAAAGTAATGGAACTGAAGCTTAAATTAAAATAATATAAATCTACCAAGATGAACAATTTTTTTACCTCCTTTGCATTTGCTGAGATACACATTCAAGCCATTCACATACTCAATGGAAGGAAATACAGACAAATGTCACAATAGCAAAATTATACATATATCCATGCACTCACCTATAATACATAGCTGTATCTGCAAATATAGCTACTTTCTTTTTTAAAAAGAAAATCATTATACTCCTAAATATCTGAGAAGCAATGGTATTGCACATTTTAAAATTACCTAAATCTCTAATATAACTAATTACAATTGTAACGTGAAAACATTGTGATAACTTAATACCAATAGACTATAAATTAGAGGTTTATAACCCTTTCATTAAAACTGATATGGAGTTTACCATCATTTTAGGTCCTAAGCATTCCTTGCTCCTTGTACTATTACGAGGTAGCTATTTTAGAATCAATTTCTGATAATCTAACACACTCTCAGTGGTATTTTACTTCCCGAGAGTCTTTATAGAAGCAAACACAATGCAAGACACTGCTTAAGAAAGTATACCCATCTGACATTCCAAACTTTGGAGTTTGGTGGGTAGCAAACTGAAATGCAGAGGTTCCTGTGTATATGTATGCATTTTCCTCTGGAACTCCTATAGCTTGTATGAGAGAATTCATTACATAAAATTATATTTATCTGCTCTCAAGATAGTAACAGCTGATGCCGCCTTTGTTAGAAAAACAAAAGACAGACAGACAAGCAATTTTGTCCGCAAAGATCTTCATTTGGGGCAGGAGGAGCTTAACATTTTGATCACAGAGGTAATTGCTACAATTCAACACACAGTCTGTACTTAGACTATTAAAGAGGATATTGTGGCACGTAGGCAGCGTACAGGGAGAAGTTAAGTAGACCGCGGCTTTAGCTCTGCTGTGCACATGGGCTTGCCAGAGTCTTTAGCAACTCAGTTCACTCACCCTATCAGTACTCAACCATAAAGCAAAAAGAAAGATATCCACTCCACCTATATACACTCAAGTCACATCTCCAAATGAATTGCACCGTATATATGATCATTACAGTTGTTTAGGGTCAAAACATCCATTAATGTCACTAAACAAAGCTCCACTGAAGACAAGCAAGTTGATTCTCCACACTTCCCAACGCTCAGGTTGACTGTAAAATTCTTCAACAGAAAAAAACCCCAAAATCCCTAATGAGAAAAATAGGGATGACCACAAGATACAAATGGAAAGAACAGGCTTGCTACCAGTTTTGATACCAGTTACTTTCAACAGTCAAGTGCAACACATTCACTTTATACCTTAGGACGAGGCCAACTCATGAACTCATCTGTTCAGGAGTCATGGGTATTCACACATCTTGATGTGATTTACGAAGCTGAGAAGAGAAGGATTAGACTAAAACTGTAATATATGGAGAAATGGAAACTATATAAATCAATGCAATAGCTACTTTTTTAAAAGAAAGCAATGACACATACTAATACAAATAAGAATTTCTCCAGCTTTTTTTTTTCCCTCCTGCTCTTTTTTTTCCTCAAGCTTTTCCTTTTTTTTTTAAGGGAAAAAAAATGGTCTCATAGTCACTATACAAGCTTCTACAAAAAAGGTTTACCTCCTGGTTCCTCACACAATCTTTGCATAATTTCTATCAAATGCTTACCAACACACAACAAAATTACATTGGGCACTTACTCTAAAGTGAAAGCGTCCACATAGTCTTGCACAGCAATAACTGAAGACTAAAGTTGATGCACAAAATGAGCTACCCACCAAGTACCTCAATCTAAACAAAATTAACATAGGCAAACCTGAACCCTCCATTTTCTCTGTATTTCCACATCTGTTCTTCCCTCACCAACAGATGCAAATTATTATTCCTATTCTGCAGTCCTTTTCTTACACTGTCTCGGAGCCCTCATCTGGGACAGGTACCAACTGTGATTGCTGCTATATAATAAAATACCAAAGATATCATTCGTCTTGCAATTCAGGTCCTTGGTACGATAATCCTATTTAACCATGTCATCTCATTTTTCCATACAGATCCAAGCCATATCCAAAGTATCTATATACTATTTACTCCTTTAGAAGCTACCTCTCCTTGTCCATCCCCTCCTTCTTACTTTGGCTACAAGTCTCTGGTGTTCATTTGTCCACTTGTCCCACAAACATTCTTGTCCTTTCCACGGATCTCTATACCCCCAGGAAGTCCTGAGACTAACTTTGAAGGCGTTAGCCCAATCCTTCAAATCAAGACCTACCAACACTAGGACTGCCTGTAAGAAATTGCTCACTACCTATAACCAGGGAGAGCTCTTTATTTTGGAAAAAATAAATCTAATTCACTTAAATATGAACTAATATCTGAATAAATCAAAACTCCCTCTCTACCTTCCAGTACATCAGTAAAGAAGAGGTTAGCGATCAGAATCACACCTGCAATTTTGACTTCCTATGGAAATTTCAAATTCTTCTCCCGTTCTGTCCTCCCTATATGAGAGATTTATGGCAAGCAGATACATTCCACACTGATGCCGTTCTGGCAAGCTCCACCTCTAACACAGCATTCCATATGTACTAAATATATTCCTATCTCAGTTTTTGAGATATGTAACTGGGTAACGATCCATTTTCTACAGATGTCTGTAAGATACCCAGCATTGCCTGAAATTTTACCGTGAGACCAGTAAGAATGGATACCTACATAACTGCATCTTGCCAAACTTTAGAGGAACATCAGGAGCAGAGGCAAAAAAAACAGATTAACAGCAAAAGTGGAAGAAGCAAAAAGAATTTTAATGGCAGGTTCTGATGTGGTTCTCCTTTTGTGCTTATTTCTAAGATTGCTGGTAAGCTTGCATGAATATCATAAACTCTGGGTGTTGCTTTTATTCACACAGAACAGGAAAACCAGTTGATTTTTCCACCATGAACTCAGACAGAATGCATTTAGATTTAAGAATGTGTGGTCATCTAGTTACTCTTTAGACAATGCAGTAATCTCTATGGTTTGGGATTAGATAAGTGTGAGGCCAGTGCATTAATCCTACAGTCTGAAAGATTCGTAGTGGAAAAAATACTTCCACTTTAAACCACAAAAGGCCTCTCTCAATATAGTAGAAGCATGCAGGAAGTAACACAGCATGAAGAAAAAGGACAATATGAGCTATCTTTTCTTCTGGATCTGCATATTTGTTTTATGTGCTGAATTAAAAGCATGCCAGAGAGCTTCTGAAACCAGTTTACAAAATATTTCGATAATACCATGTGCAGGTAAAAATTCAGCTAAAGATGTAAAATATGTGTCCGTTAGGCAGGTAACGTTTTGAAAACAGAGTCCTAAGTCATCGAAGAAGATAAAAGCTATAACTCACATTAAAGCTTTCCTGATCTATAGCTGAATTAACAATTAGCAGGGGAAGGCTTTAGTGTTTTGTCTTCTGATAGCCATTTGCACTATTAAATACACTAGTCTAGCATAGGAATTCTAAAAATCATCCTCCTACTTTACATTCAGTCAGTACCAAAAAGTATTTGTTAATATAGGATAAAATTTGCTGTCCTCAGGAGGTGCCTATAAAACAATTTAGTGCGGGAACCTGCCCATATAACAGACTGAAAGACAAAACAAGGCTTATTACTTCAATATCCAAGTTACTCTGTGACTAAGTTGCTTAATTTATATATTCTTCTGACAAAGATTTGCAACAGACAGTTTATTATTAAAAAAAAAGTATTGAGCTAATTAAAATATTTAGTGGGTTTTTTCCAGGTTGAAAAATCAAAAGAGAAAAATATTGCTTTTCTAAAACAAGTGTTTCAAACCAATGTTTCATTTCACATTTTGCTCATGTTTAATAACTAAAAATGTTTCTGAGCAACCAAATGTAAGTTTCATTTTGGAAAATCCAATTTTTTACCTGAGATGAGGAGACGAGAAGGCTGGATTTTGGCAAAGAAACTGAAAAAAAAAATCTCTTTGGTTAAAGCCTAGAGGTTTGGGGTTTTTTTTCAGTTTGACAAAAGAACTGATAAATGTGTTACTTACACAGCTCAGTACTCAACCTCTCTTGAAAGGAACATTAACTTTGCATGAACTAATCATCTACACGCTGAATTTTTGTGCACTGTCATTTATGCATTAAAACATAAAAGAACATGCATAAAATCCACTTAGTTTTCCCATGCAAATGAGATTTTGTGTAAATAAATTCTATTATTTCTTAGTGCAAGTGATTTCCATTGAAGAATGGTCCATAAACAAAGATGTTCACATGAAGAAAATGTGGCATAAAATGTTTAAGAGTACTACCGTTGCTTTACATTTTTAATGGTTCCATATGAAGCTAAGTATTCTAATCTGTGACACTCACAAATACAAATTAGGTAGCACGCAACAGGTGACAAGTTTTAATTGAATGTCTTCTGTCTGCAATTCTGACAAAAGGTGAATGGAAATAAATGAGTCTGGCAAGACAGCCCTGAGCCTTACAATACCCAATATCTCATTATTTTTAAACAGCTATCTATAAACTGATGCTGACAAGCCTTGAACCTTTTATTTCTGTTCAAGAAGAGGTGAATGTGCAGAAAGAAAGGGGAAAAAAAAAAAAGAGAAAAGAAAAACAGGACAGCTACTCTGTTGCATTAAACATGCAATACCCATTATTAGCTCTCAAATATTACAAAAGAATACCTTTTACACTTCACATAAGAACTTATAAAAAAATCGGTTTCTTTTCCAGAAGAGATACACTCTATGCACTCAGTTCCTAGTGCCTAAATTTGATCTTTTCTGAGCGTTATACTACCAGAACTTCATTAGAATTATGCTAGACTCATGCTGATTTTAAAGAGACTGAAATTAGGCCACTAAATACAGGCTACAAAACTTCCACTTCTTTTTCTTTGCTTTTCCAAAGTGAAGAAGAGCCTATGTTGCAGCAAAACGTGCGTATTTGTAAACTGTGAAGGAAAAGCGATGCAGAACTAAGACTGTGCGTATATATAAAGCACTGATGTGTCTGAAATGAAACAGTTACTATCACATAATACTTCTCTCCACATCACCTGGATTACTAATATACTAATAACTAGGAAGCAGTGTAAAATACTGCAAAAGCTTTTATGAATAACACAGAAAATACCGTTGCTAATTGCACCATTAAATTTCATGTCAATGCGCTTATATATCATAACCATGCTATATAATAGTGTATGCTTTTTTTTTTTTCAATTATGCATATGACGTCCTGGGACAGGGTATAAGAATAAAGAAAGGCAATCTATCACTAAGTAAATACCACAGTTCTTACCTTAATTTATGTAAATATAGTTACACAAGATGCTATCTTGTTTCCGAGTTCAAATTACAACCAATTTAATGAAGTGGAGCTTGCTGGGCTGTAAAGTCATTACTGCATCAATACACTCGTAACCATTACTTTAAGGTGACAAGCAGACACTGGGAAAGTCAGCTTGGCTGATGATCGAAGGAGAGGGCATGGAACGCCAGGAGACAGGAAGGTCAAAAAGTAAGTTTGAGTAAGGCCGTATCAACGCCTGAAGGTCAAAAGCAGGCCTTTATTCTAGATCACATCATCAAAGCTTATAAAGAATTCAAGAGCTATGCTAGTGACAACTCTAATAGAAAAGAAGTCTAACTGAAGTTCTGGACCATTTGCTGGCGACTCTCAAGAGAGATGGGAAGATCAAAATGAAATGCGTTATAATAATCGGACTGTGAAGTACCGGTAGCATGAATCAAGATCTCAATACCCCTTTCAGATACAATAATGTGCAGTGTCACAATATTTCAGTTAGTGACTTGGATGATGTGGGATTCTGGAATTAATCTGAGATCCAGAAGTCAAGGGAAAGTTCTTAATTGTGGGAGCTGAAACAGTTATATAAAATCATATCGGTCCTACTGGGACCAAGAAATAGCTTGCTTAGAATTAGGATTTCTGTCTAGAGGAAGTGATTTAATTTTGCTGGAACAGAACCAGATAAAACTAATGGATCACTCTCATCCTACTCGATCTTTAAAGCAGATGTATAATTCACTGAAATATTAAAAGTTCTTTACCCTAACAAACACGTTCCTCAAATTTGGGTATTTTTTCTTTTCTGTTTTGTTATCCTCCTCTTTTTTTTTTTTCCTCTTTGGGACAACATCTTTCTCATCTTCCTCAAGGAGTAGCCAGTCTGTGCTGAACTGTACAAGAGCAAGACGAGCAAAATTTAGTTTCCAAATTGCACTCATCTGGCAAAGTAAGAGAGACTTACCTTTTCAGTTAAGGTGGCTTTATATTGCCCAGCTGAGTCTAAATTGCCCTTAGGGCAAAAATATGTGTTCTCACAGAATTTTGGACTTCTCCAAGGCTATTCACAGAAACACCATCTAGACACTGTCTTTTCTCTTATCACACCCACAACAACATAAAATTACAGGATAATTCTAACTTCAAGATAAAGGAAGATCTTATATTACCAGTGTCAGGTGTCTGGCAAATAACATGGCTTTTCTGTACTTTGCTCTTCCTGTCCACGTACTGTAACTTTCTGTTTCTTAAAATTCTACCTGCTACAAGAGTAAAGTTCAACAGAGGCTTATATGAGTTCATAGTACAGATGGCAACATTTTATGACTGTGAGAAATCTGAAATTCCTGGTTTCTACTCCTTTTCTGACTTCTCTGACAGTTGCTTACTTTAAAAAAGGGAATCTTTATCTGCTACTTAGGTAGGGAAAAACCAGTGATCTAAGATAATATGTTCAGACTGGAAGGTACGGACATACCACATCGCAGCATCTTCCTGTGCAGTGTTGCTCCTGCCTGCAAATCTCAGAGTTAACGCAGAAGAATAAATTTAAGGGGGTTTTTGTTTCACTACTTGCAGCGGGTTAAAGTGATGATCGTTCAACAACAAGACTAAAACTTCAAAATTAAGTGGCTAGATGGGCATCAAATCAAGATTTTATAGTAAAATAAAAAAATGTAAAATGTCAATGTGGTGGAATTGCTTCCTATTAGTGTTAACTCGTATTTTAAAGCATTGTGTTGAAAGGTGGAAAAGAAGATGAGAGATACGTTCTCTGCATGTATTACAGTTTCTGGAGGTGGCAGGTAAAAACATTCCAATGTGTGCAGCTTAACGAACTCTGGGAAAAAAGCACTCAGGAAGAACGTATTTGTTTCTTTCTCAAAAAAAGCTGGGTAGTAGTGTATCTAATGATGAGTATAGAGTCTGTAAAAAAGCCTGATAATTTACTTACAAAACTGTATTCAGTAATCAACAGAAAAATAAATTAATTAGACAAACCCTTTACAAATAGTGTTCTATGATTTCTGGTCATGACATTAACAGCTTTAGGAAGTCCTGCAAGAACATTGTAGAGAGTATTTTCATCTACAACGCGCTACAACTAATCTGAAAGTTTCTTCTGTCGCCACCACCCCGTGGTACTAGGGAATGTAACTGATGTGTCCTTAATATTAATTTCAAATGTTTACTCAGAGGCTAAATACAGCAAACTAATTTTTAGTTGAGAATTAAAAATCTCGAAGTTTCTGCAAAGTTTCTGAAAGCAGAGGGAAATTAAGGTGTTACAGTAGTGTATTTCTGAGAGAATGGTGCTTTATCATAGCTCCTCATTGCGCAAATGTATTTGTGCCTGCACATACATTCTTACATATATGAGACATGTTCAAAGTCACAGACTCAATTGGTGCACAAAATCAAAATGTTGTAACATTAAATCCCCAGTGCGTGTTTGATTAAAAAAATCACCTGATTCTGAACTCGTGAGTGATCCACTCAGAACAGCCTTGCCAGAAGGGGATTTTATAAATGGCCTTTACTGAGGCTCACAATCCCATCCACAGAACTCTTCTCCAGAAGTATTTGCATTTTATACAAAGTATTAGAGCGTACAAACATCTTCCCCAACGTTTTCCAGAGTATTGAGAAGACTGCGGATATCACTGGAAGATCTGGCTGAAGGGATGCCGTCACCTCAATGAAAGCATTTACATTTTGAAATAGATATTTATATATTTACATAACATTACTGAAACAAATGTTTTTAAAAATGCACTTTTCCTTTGTCTTTATATAACCTTTCCCCTGTTATTCCATGAATACCAGTATCAAAGAATTGTGCATACATGAGAATCGGAAAGTGAAACTGAGCAGAAAAAAAACCCCAAACTGAATGAAATCATGTTCTGATGCTAAGGTTAAGTGAGGATCAAAATAGTGACTAATATTTTTAAATTATTTAATTTTATAAGAGAAGGCTCCAGTCCTTCAATTTTAACTATATGGGCAGATCTATGGAGTATATAAAAGTATCAGATATGGTGGAACCTCTTAAGATTAAAAAATGCATACTATTTTTTGAATCTTCTACTGTTCACTTTTTGCCCTTAACACAAATAGGACTGGAATATTCCAGTATATACATATTTATAAAAATCCTAAGATAATATCTGGCTTTACCAGCTAAAGCTTGAAAAGAACACCAGATTAAATTTTTACAGTTCCTATAACAAGTGTATATATTCTGTTTCGTCTTGGTAAAGCAATGGAAAAGAAAATGAAACGCAAGGAGTTAACAGGTACAGGCAAAGTTCTGTGGACATAAATGAAAAGTAACTCTTCATTTGGAATTTTAACTATTCTCCTGAACATATTTAACATTTCATTCATGCCCAGAGTGTAACTGATTTATACATTAGCTCATATATCCTGCTAGCCTCATAACCTGACACACTGCCTAGCACGCTGGAGTGACAGGTTATCCTGTTTGTGGCCTCTGCAGCTCACCCCAAGATAATACTTGAGCAATTAATGGAAAGTTTATTAGCGATACCTCTTTATCGATATTACTGCTAGAGGCTTGCCATACAAAAGCATAACGGTTAGCCTGCGTATCGACTATTCTTTCGTAGTTAGCACCAGGAGCGGATCAGAGTTAATGCAGAAAATCCCAGTTGAAAAACAATTATAATGTGCTTGGTGTTTTCCAGTCTTTTTGACTGTCCATAATGTTACGCACAATTAATACTATGAGGTAAATTGATTTCACTTTAATAAAACACAATAAATTTTGAAACAATTAGACAATATACTCCTATTATAAAATGCCCCTGCTCTAAAACAGAAAAGAGTGACAATTTTCTTCCAATCTCATAGGTAATGTTGGGCCTTTGGGAAATGGGTTAATAAATTCTAGTTTTCTAAACTAGGCAGACTGATTTACTGCAAACTTCCCCCACTACAGTTATAGTAGATGTCTATCAAATTGCTTATGAGAACAAATTTATGGAAAATATCCAAGAGTAATGCTTTGTTCTTATTAAAATACATGCATATGTATGTAATTTTAGCCAGACTAAATGAACAAAACAAAACAAAAAGAGAAAAAAGGTCAACAACTGTTGTCATGAAAATTATTCTTTTCCACAAGAAACAACTCCTCCCTGTTAAAAATGTCTTTATATAAAAGATGTTTATCTGAGGAGAATATTTTTGTTTAAATTGTAACGGCAACTGCTATGAGGAAAAAACTGTACAAAGTGTATGAGAGTTTGTTAATACAAGTAAATGGACGACATAATTACATAAACATTATTTAAAAGAAGAAATAAAGCATAAAATTTCCTCACCCTCAGGAATTATTTTCATACAGAACTTTAACAGATGCAGCATTTAAAAAAATAATTATTTAGTTTTAAGTCAATAATTCCTGACAAGCACAGTCTATTTAAATTGGCCCATGCTTCCCCTTCTGAATGCAGATCTCAATGGGAATATTCACCGTGTGCAATGCTACACACACACATATTTTATTTTTCTAAGGGCTATAAAAAAATATTTACCAAACAGGAGACCAAGGTCTTCTCACTCGGTGCATTGCAAATCTAACATAATTCTACTGAAGTCTACGTTTCTCCAGAGTTACTTCTAAGGGCAGGAAGAGCAAACAATTTACTTTCACGGACTTTGTATTTTTTCCAAATACTGTGTTCCTTTCAAAGTTTTCTTCTTTCTCTGCTATTTCTCTCCCAAAGTTCTCTTCCCCCCCTTAAAACATATATACTGGATTCATTCTTTCTTTCTTTTTTATTATAAACATATAACTATACATTTCTACCTGGATTTCATTCCCTTGGACTGTGACACCCAGTTTAAAAAACATTAAGGCTAACAGAAGAGCAGAATTTACTGAGTAAAAAGATGACAGATGATGAACAAAACAACCTAACTAAACAAACCCACAAACAGAAACCTAGAGAAATATTTCAGGGTATTTATAACTACAACCCACAAAACAAACAAATGTGTATAATCCCCTCACAAGTATAGTGTTTGAGCAACTTAACCATGAAGTGTACGTACGAGTCAATCCAAAATTGTTTTTCTGACATCCACTGCAACATTCAAGTCTCACCTCATCAACATACTAAGAGTATGATGATAAGAGACGTGCCACACTAGTTCACCATAAAATTCAGCAATAATTTAATTGCATTTTGTCTTCCTCAGACACCCAAAATTTCAAGCGGAAAGAGCCTTGGACATATTATGAAACACCTTTTCCAATGTCCCCTTGTAATGAAGCATGCAGTGCCTTTCACCTATTACTGTATATGTTCCTCCTGCCGTATTTGCACAGGGAATTCTTTTAGCTGTTCTTTTTTTTAATTGAAACATTAATAATTTTGAATTATTAAAAATAGTGTTCTTTTGCCTTCAGAAGCAATCATTTGAACAGAAGTTTTCCTAACATTGTTTTGCAATTTTAAGTTCACATTCTGATTTTTTTTTATACTTTTCCTGTCTACACAGTCAAAGTATACAGGCTAGTTCACATAAGATTTTACTTGAAACACTTACATATATTTGCTATGATTTGAAAGACATTAAAACTCTTAGGTCAAGAGAGGACAATCATGGCTTAAAATATTCAAGCAAAGTGCAAATAAAACACATGAAAAATATTGACTTGACACTATTGCCAAGAGTATCAGAAATGCTCTTAGCATAATCATCATTTCGTTTTAAGGCTTCTTTAGTTCCTTGGAAAGTCAGACTAAGAAACTATAATCTATATCTAAAGGAAAGATACATAGAATTTGTTTTTATTACTAATCAATTCTTCTTGATCTGACCAAAGAAAGCACAAAAGAAACAGATGCGCATATATAGAAGTTCTGACTCCTTAACTGGACGCAAAGGGCAGTCAAATTGTTCTTGAATGCAGGTGAGTTCCCTGGGTCCTGTGAGTTCCCAATGAAAAAATGTAATTGCTGTCACCGCTGTGATCAGGAAAACAGACACAGGCTTAAAGGAAAAGGAAATGACACGATCTATAATGTGCTGCCGTGAGTACCCTTCTCTTTCTCCAGCAGGAACTCTTGAGAGAACGGTCACCAAAGGCTGCGTGTGCTTTGCACATCACAGTGTAACTTGAACAAATTACACTGCCTTGCTTAATGATTAAAAAAGCTAAGAGTCAAAATTCCTTGCTCATTCTTTTGTTCTGCTTGACACAGGTAATCCTTCCATACAAACACAGGAAGCTGAACACACAGAAGTAAAGGTCTTGAGAGCTGCTGGCAAGTAAAGTCTCTGTGTGGTTCCGTTTTCAGCTTTTACATTTTGCCCATCCCATACTCCCCACAAGATCCAAAATTATACCTAGGACTGACCTTAAAGCAAAACAATCCTGTTTCTTTCTCTTCCTCTTTTCCCTCCCTTTGACCTTACAACATTCTCTTTGGACCAGAACCTCGCTCTGCAACGTGCGTTGCTTGTTCCAAGAAGGTATTTTGATCCTGAGGTCAAAACTGGATCCGTTTTCAGATGTCCAAGTTTTTTTCTACTACTTTTAATCTGGACTAGATATATTCAGAAGAATGGTATAAAAACGTGCAGAGAAGTCTGAACAGGAGAGTACTGCTTATTGCATTACTATAATGACATAGCAGGAATAAGATCTTGCCTGTGTTTTCAAAGGAAACCGATTCAAATGTTTTTCCTCTAAGACCTAACTGAGTTAACGTGCAGAAAAGAAAGGAACTGACCATTGAAGAACATGCCTGTAAGTATGCTTATATCCAGCAAAATTGTGCGTCAGTTATAGGAAACATCAATATGTTTTCTGGGAATAGTCAGTCATATCGTGTATTGGAGCAAATCAAACCAGACGGCACTGAGGATGAGGAAGGCCTTTGGGATTGAATGCGGGACCTTTTTTAATCAGTGATCTCAATGGTCTTAACAAATCTGATATTTTCCGATACTGTGTCTTAAGGTTTTACATGTTTCCCCTTTGCTGACATGGGAGATTTATGTGAACATTGTACACCTTGGCAATGCTCAGGAGCATTTGTTTCTTGAATTGAGGCAGGTTTTAGAAATTGTAACACAATTCATTTTTTACTGCCTTTTCCCCATTTTACAGAGTTAAGTTATTTTCCACTTGTCATGCCACTGTGTCAGAGATGGTGGGGTATGGTGGATTGATACGTCTTTATTATTCTCTCCAGCTTGTGTCTTTCCTTTCAGACTGCTCAGGGATCTTTTCAAACTATCCATGAAGAGTAGAAGTGTAGTAAACTTCTCTACTTTTTGCCAAGTTTGTGCGGGGTCTGTTGTTCTCTCAGTGATGGTACTTACACGTTACTTGAAACTAGGTTAACTTACAGTTAAGCACTAGATCAACAGGAAACTTGGCCAGATATTCTAGAGTACCTCAACCCAGCAGAGTTTTAGTGCTATCTGGAGCTTTAAATTAAGATTATGAGCAAAAAGCAAAAATGAGAACATACTGCAAAATTTAAATTGAGAATCTTATCTTTGTCCACTACTTTTCACATTCAGAGTGATGTTTAGCACAACTTCTACAGATCATAGATTACTCAGGTTCCACATCAAACACTTCCTCAAGTTCAAATAAATTCAGAGCCAGAGTTCTGTGATTTTGATTGGTACGTTCCCTACATCCGGAACGGTGTGGTCCGTTTTTTTATTCAAAGCCATTTCCACGAAACAGCATTAAAATACCATTTAAAATCCTCTACATGGACTTCTTGATTTTTAAAATGATCTAATTAAACAATGGGGAAATTCTCCTCCTAGTTACATAAATATGTAAGATAGGGCAAAAAAGCTTTTCATGTGCTTGTTTTTAATTTGTCCCATTCTATTCTATTGCTTCTACTCTGAGGAATGCACTTTAATCTTTGTACTAAATATAAAGAAATGCACTCTATACTTTACATTTCTTAAGCCATGGAATACACCGTACCACTAAGGTATACAATCCCTGTCAAAACTCCATGCAGTTGGCAATTGCCACAGTAAACTAAACGGACTGGGATTTCAAGTGCTGGATACTATACTTAACAGTCAGAGAAGCTCTTAAATCTTGTTTAAG
Source organism: Grus americana (assembly GCF_028858705.1). Classification (NCBI taxonomy): domain Eukaryota; kingdom Metazoa; phylum Chordata; class Aves; order Gruiformes; family Gruidae; genus Grus; species Grus americana. The sequence goes on from NC_072854.1 coordinate 103,027,087, forward strand.
GAAGAGAGGGCGTAATTTACCTAAGAAAAATCCTCCTTTGGCAGCATATGCATGGGAAAGAAAGGCTTTATGTGCTGAACTTTAAAGGGAAATTGAAAATAAAAGTTTCTATCGTGAAAATACTTCACAACATTAAAAAACCAACCAACCAAACAGGTTAACTATTACGTACATAAGGTCTGCAGTATCAGTAAAGAAATTTTGCCTGTGCTGGCAGCGATAGAAGAGGGTTCAACTTCAGTTACATGGACCAATGCAAGTCATGATGAAATGAACAGACTTTTACCTGTTCATCTCAAACTGTTGCTACTGAACTGGACCATAATCAGATGTTTTCTAGATAGCTCTTACATGTCATGCATCATAAAATGAACGGTGATTCCAAAAGTATAATGCCAAAACCGGTTAATGCATATTATTTAAGAATTGTAAAACTCAGTCAGCTTAGAAATTAGAACACAAAACGTATCTTATTACATGCCATTGCAACACAGCCCATCCTGCCAATGGCAAATATCAATAGCTAGGCTAGTAATTCCTCCACTGAGAATAGGAAGGGAGAGACAAAGAATTCCTTTATGTCCTTTTCATTCATTCATCAACAGATATCACAAAAAAAATGGGTGTATTATTTAGTGCTAGTTTCAATTAACATTATTCATGTGAGGAACCAGACTAAATACTATTTTGCAAGACAGTAAGCATTCCAAATGAATAAAACTATTGTAAATGTGAAAAAACCTTAAAGTCAGTTGATTTGTGGACATGTCCTCCTTCCCTTTCAGTTTTGACACACAACTGTTAACAAAACTCTAACAATTTAATTTGGATGTAGGATCAATGAAAATTGGTGCTTTTTTCGCCCAAATATGGGATCTTAACACAGCCCATGAAAAAACAGGTAAGTCTATCTTTCAAGAGAAGGTTTTTCATCACACTTTATTAAGGAGCAGTTTACCTGAGGACATGCTTAAAGATCAGTGGCATGTTCCACTGCACAAAGATCTGTTATTAAAATCAGGTGATTTTATACAGTTTTCTTCATGAACAAATGCCTCCAGTCCTTACTGAGAGAAAACTCTGACTAAAACTCCCATGCCACTAAAATCCCAATTGCAGACTTCTTCCAGCATGAATAATATTCAATATACCCTCCTAATTAATGTAAGCAGTATTACTGCAATTTATCTTTCTTTTTCATTGGTTTTTTTTCTCAGTTACTTCTCCAGCAAAATGCACTGTGTTTTATTGTTAATTGTGATAAAAAGAAGAAATGAGCCAAATCAATTACAGTCCTCTGTCAATCTGTATGGTAGAGGCACAACTTTTACTGTTTTAATTAAATGAAGAAATGGGTCTATTGTTTAACAGCATTAAAGAAGGCAATTCAAAACTTGAAGTAAAGCCTTTTTGTTTTTACTGAGGGGCAGAGATGCCTATAAAAGCAATGCAGGTCTCTATTTAAATTTCACAGCAGCTGTGAAATTTGTAAGAACCACAGAAACAATTAGCTATCCATTTGTTCTTCTAGCTAAAGTACCTCTAATTCTAAAGGGTTTGGGTTGTGAAGACATTGTCACCTACAAAATGTTGCTGTGACTTTAATCCTGGGCTAGCAAGATGACAGAATCCTTAATGAAGATGGGAATCCAACCAATGAGCAGGAAAAATTCTGAAGTAAAACCAACAACAGAAAGCCATACAGGTTATCCATGACAAGGGGAAGATTAGTGGAACTATACTGTTTATTATCAATATAATCCAATTGTTTATATGATGACAGGAAGTTCCAGTCCTATTTCCATTGAAGGCAGCAGCAGTTTTGCCACTGAATTCAGCTGGAACAAAAAGAGCTCTGCATCGAAAAAGCCCATCAAGCCAAATTCAGATCAGTTGATTCACATGGGTAAAATAAATACACAAAGAGCCAACAAAGACCTCTGCACCAGTTAAAACTCCTTAAGCCCCTGAAACAGTATTAACAGCATTTTCAAGTCAAGGGAATAAGTCTTAAAAGAATACTAGCCCAGTTATAGACTGTATTTCCAAACTGCAATCAGCAGTTGCTGAGTGAAGTGGCTTTCAGGGAATCCTTCCTCTGTTCCTGGATGGATGTATACGCAGCTACGAACGTACACCCAAGAAACAAGCTGTTTCCCAGACATTCAGTGGTTTTTGCAGGCAAGAGTCATAACTGCCATTTCACTCCTCTCAGTCCTAGTGAAGAGGAGGCACAAGGTGGGGTAAATAACACTCGCAGAATACAGGTCCACGCAATACTACTGCCCGCTAAGCTAAACGGGACGTTCCACGCATCCTTGGCAAAGACTTGAGGTGAGCTTTGGGAAATTCATAGTCTTGCTCAGTATAAGGTAAGAAGGCATCAGAGGGCATATCTGCTGGCTACACAGTACGGATTGCATGTTACAGTCCCAATCCACAGGAAGAAAAGCAAATGGCAAAAATTCCACTAACTTCAATGGGCTTGAGTGATCAGTTATTTGTTGTACAAAGTCTTTTTAACCACTACAAACAAAACTTGCAACAACAATATAGAGATTTTTTTGTGGAAATTGACAGAAAAATGCCACCTCACCTTGAATGCAAAAGAAATTACTGGAGCAAGCTGAAAAAATCAAATGTTTTACTCTCATGCTAATTATATTTAATATCGATTACATATATATATATATAAAAACCTAAAGTATTATCTGACCGTAATTATACATTTAGCATCTTTGTTAGATAAAAAAATTATCCTGAGAAACTTGAATTTCAACAACAGAAGTATTTGCTGTAAATGAGATTTGACATATGTATGAAACTGGATAAAGGGATTTTTCAGTCAAAGTCTGTCTCCTAGCAAGCTCTATAGTAGAGGGATGGCACAACAGGGAATGCTGAGTAATTATGAAACTACATAATGACTCATCTTTGCTTTTCCTTTTTCTGACTCTTTCTTTTTTGTGATCAGCAGAGGCTCAAACACCAAGCAAAGTTGGGACAGCATGCTCTTTACATAGTCCCCTTTTTCACTCCAAACATCCCTGGGCCAGAGGGATCACCAAAGAAGCCAGCCTAAGAACAACATAAAACATTATTACTCTTCTGGTTTTCCCTAAATGCTCTAGGTAGCCGTCACTTTAGCCCGTGTACACACGTTCTATTACTGCCCAACCTAATAAAGACTTCTGTCACAGCGATAGCTTTTCATCTTCAGAGCTCCTTTCTCCTCTCCTGATAAGGCTGCCAACTCTACTCTTTGTAAATGAGCTCATGCGAACACTTTATTTTCGGCTTGTGGAAACAAAAAGGGCCACTGCTCAGCTTCAGAGCTTGAGGGGGCGGTTTTCTATCTTCAAAGCATGACCAAGGCGTTTGAAAGGGATTAAAATTAAACTGGTAAACTTAGCTTAAATAAGAAATTTGAAGCAGGACTATTGCACTCACAAACCCTCCTTTTCTTTAAAAGATTCAGAAGACACTTAAAAATGGTCATTTTAAGTCATTTTTGTTTGTGTACTCTTAAACCTTTGGCGACTGCTTAGATAACACTGCTAGTCAGTAACCCGGGTTACTATCAATAGCCGCGCATAGCTGAGCATCACTTACAGGACAGATGGTTATCCCATCCCAGTGCACTCAGTTCAAAAACATGTGAATTGTAGCTTCAGCTTCCTTATCCAAACAGCAAATCAATTAAATTTTTTTGCAATCAGCGGCATATGTTTGCCTCTGTGTACAGAATGACTTGGGCCAAACCTGAATTGACACGTTTCACCCAGTGACATCCTAAGTATTGTGTGAATGTCCAACTCCTAGCGCTGTTTGCTGTGCAATAAGGACACATGAAAGAAAACCAAACTTTTACAAAGACTTCCCCTGCTGTTAGATTTTATACATGAACTATATTTCACCAGATAGTTACTTCCTTTCTAGTGGCTACAAAAATTTGTTTTGTTTTTAAAAGCTTACATAAAATATGTCCTCAGGATCAAAGCAAATTAACCACCCACCTCTTCAAATACTTAGCTTATCAGTGAAGCTACTTAGCAGCTGTAGTTGGCCAGGTGGAGAACCAAGTGAGCACTGGTCCAGGGCACAGGTATTCCTGTGGTGTAACATCTGGTTCAAAATCCACTCAAATAAAAATTATTTGCTGGTCTCCTATTACTAACCTGTCCACATCAGGAATGCACCAAAGAAGCAGAACATCTTGTTCAGCTCAAGATGAAGGCCCCACTAATACAGATGCCTGCAGTTAAAACTTAGCAGAAGCATAGGTTTAAAGGAAAGATATATAGGAGTAAGGAGTGGTCATATTACAAAAATCTTTGTGGAGTTGTAGACATGGAGGTTTCCCTCAAGGTGCTCTCTACATGGTGTCATTCTTCAAGACATTGGAAATCTACTCTTACCACCTTATCACCATTGCTATTACTATTTCTAAATTCATCATCTTCAGAGACCCAATATTGCTGTCCACTGCTGTCCACTGTACATTTTGGGCTGTTCTATATAGCAAATTACCCATTGTTGAAGAGTTTTAATGGCACAGTTTAAAAAAAGAGTAAATAACATAGCAGAGGGAAACAAAACAGACTTTCCTGACTGGAAAGGCTTGTAATGTGAATAAGTATGTAATAAAGTCTTGACTTTTTTAACATTGTCGTAAGACAAACACTGAAGATTACCCAGAAACTGCAAATGATGATCGGAGGGCAGAATCTCCATGCCAAAATTACAGGAAACTTCTGTTAATGTATTTTTAAACGAGAAAAGTACATTGTAACCTTCCCTCTAAGAAACTTCTTGGAGAAAAAAAGGATTAGAAACAATTGTGTCCAAAGATACTACAAAACACTACAAGAAAATACTAAGCTGGCTAGGAATAAACACCAAAGAAAACATGAAAAGGAAGCTGGACAGAGATGGGCTTCCTACACTGTAAACAGGAAAGGGGATCTGGGAGATGGTTGGATTAGGTTCCAAAGAACCAACTTCTGAAATCATAGCCAGTAGCCGAGCCAGCTGTTAGAAACTGCCTCCAGCAAGTAGCAAAGCGCTGTTCAGTAACCATGCCTGCCATACATGCTCGGCTTCACAAGCAGGTCCTTCTCTCCACACCCAGCTAGGCAGTCCTTGCCATCTTTTTTGCCTCGATCCCATCTCCATGCTCCCTGGTGCGTTTCCTCACCACAAGCTATTTGATATTCATGAGCATCAAATGCAGCAAAGTCCTGGAAACAGCCTGGCTAAGAAACAATTTTATGCCAACACGCGAGACATTCTCAGGAACCTTACTCGCTTACAAGTGTAAGAGTCTGAAGTTGCTCTGACTGGGGGAGGGACCACGACTCTGGGAATGTTTCATAGAGTTGGGAGAAAAGCAGCCATTGTTATAACCAAACCAAGTAGCAAAATTAAAAGTCATGCAGAAACAACAACAAATGTTTTCTCAATGTGAACATTTAAAATCTAATTTAAAATTTGAGTGATTTTTATGAAGTTCTGTAAATATAGCCTATGAGAAATAGCTTCTGCATACCAAAATACACTGCATATTGAAAACAATACCATTAAACCCAAAGGGGTGTACACAGGATAGAGTTGAAAACAAGTTCATGGCAAAGCATTGGTCTCACCTTGCTTCTGCTACTTACAGCAGTTTTAAAAGCCTATTAACTTCAAAGGCACAGGACTACGTTACTGAGATTTAGCAGGTCCCCTTCATACGCTCATAGCATCTACATAATACTACCATAAACCTACTATTCTTAATAATAAATTATATTATTAAGAACCGGGGCCTCTGGCCTCCCTGGCCGAGCCATTAATCTGTTCCTATTAGCATGTAGGGTCTATAATGCGGGCTGGATACAAAAACCATTAGTAGTAACTAATTGCAATTGACTAATTGATGACAAGTGACTGATCTTAATCATGTGGAGGGACTTCGGGACCTTGTCTTATTCCAGAAGAGAGGTACTTTTGCCACTCCTAGAAGAGTTACTTGCTTCATGTAGCTCAAAACCAGTTAGCATTGCCCAAGAATATTTATACCACGCAGCTGCCATTTTGGATTAACATGCTATACTCTATTCACCTGAGGCTGTTACATCACTGTGATTCATTACATCATGATGATGTAGCTGAAAATGAAATTGTAAATCAACATTTGTACTGCTCTGTCTCAAAATAACCACCTGTCAAATACTGTTTTGAACATTTAAAAGCCTATAGTTATAATCTCTTTAGTTAACATTGTTAGCAGTGAGGACGTACAAACTCAACTTTCATGTCTGCCAGGGTTCAGATTTGGCTGCTGCTGTTTGTACCTTTTTAAAGGGAAAGAAAAACTGAACTCATGTGCTCCCTGAGATTTAAATTTTTAAAAGAAAAATATTTCAAGCTTAACTCAAGTTAGATTATGACTGTCTCCTTTTATTGTGAAAGGTACACCACAAAAGGTGAACAACTACTGTCCAGAATAATTTCCATTTCCATGTGACTTTCTGCTTCATCGCAGAAACTTTTCTACCTTTCTCCATTTGAGAATTCTTCTTTCTAGCATGGCACACACTCCTGTTTCCCTCTGCAGCTAAAGGTAGTTGAGAGTATTTAATATCTTGTTGGAGAGGACAATTAAAAAACACCTACAAGGAAATATCTTATTAGATAAGACACCTACAAATTCTATCATTCATTCACAGTAATGAACTTTGAAATGGTCCTTAATGAGCACACAGGCATTAAAGAAAACCTAAACAGTGTTGTAGCGCTCCATTCGAAAATTTTGACCTAAGGCCACGAAGTGCATAGCGTTATGATAACTCTTGAGCAAAGACTGGAACACTTGAAGGGAAAAAATTCTTTCCTATCAGAACAGAGCAGGCAGCCCTATCTTCTGGGGGGAAGAGGGGCGGAGCGGAAAGAACTGTTTTTTAAATAGAAGATTAGCAGAAAGTAGATGACATTAGGAAACAACGCAAAACAAATTTTCTAGTTAACTGCAATAAACTGGAATGGTAAATCTGGGATGTTGCCTGTCTAGTCCAATCCCTTTTTCTTTGGTGTGTGTTTGTAAGAGTTTTTGCTGGCTATCTTAATCACTTTGTATCATGCAGTAAACTCCAGAGAATAAGCAAACAGAACCCTCCCAAGGCTAGTAGCTGAATTTGGGTCAGACTGAAAAAAAAAAAGTGGTTTAGTGGCCTGCACTCCCTGTCTACTGAAGCTTTCTACCTGGATGGCTGTATCTCTGCTGAATTACTAGCAATAAATGTTTCTCTCTCTCAAAATTCAAGTGGGCATTGCTTGGAATAGCAAATACTGAGCTTTAGGAGAAACATAATGTTTGTAAAAATATAAGAGCATTTTTAAAAATCACTATCTACATAGCATTTTAAGTCACATATATATTTAATAAGAGCATTTACTCTATAAGTCTTACTTTAATAATGATAGTTCTGAAATATCCCTCCTATGCCTAGCTTCCTTTAAAAAATTACTGCACTTAGCTAGAAAAAAAAAACCCTTTCTGTTTTTCATCCCTCAACTGCTATAGTTCTCAAAGTCTTCCATATTTTCAGCTATTATCCCTTTCTTGCAAAGAGCCCACTTAATAACGTTCACTCTAACAACCTCATTTATTTTCCAGAAAATTAACTCAGTTTCAACCCTGATTAATGATTTCATCTAAATGAATCAAATTAAAAATTGAAAATTATATTTCAAAAGCCAAAGGAAAAAAAATTGACCATTTCCAGTTAACAAATGATCCTTTCAAATATTAAAAGATGACCATGAAGAGTGCGTGATAGTAATGAAATCTAACTGGGGCCTACTGCTTATCTGGAGTTCATGAAGGGGGAGAAAAGGGGGGAAAAAAAACCTTCCTGCATTGTTAACACTGAAGTCTCTTGGGATGCCAAACTGACTTCCACTTAGTCTTTGCCTGTAATCAGCACACCAAAATAAGATGAGAATTTCAATGTTAATTAAACTGGTAGGGTTGGAGATGCACCAATACTGAAGAGGGATTAGGAAAGCACATAGTACCAATAACCACATCTGTTAACAAATCCTAATCTATGAAAGAGCAATTTAACCTTCCCAAAACTGCTAATATCTAGTTACAGGCTGTCTACTAAGGAAGACAAAGATCTTGGGCTTAAAAAAAAAAAAAAAAGGTCAGCTATATTAAATGAATAAAACCTGGTTATTCAGACCATCACATATACTGTCTTGTAAGAGAGGTCCAACCCATTAGACCCTTGATTTGCTTACAAAAGGAAAAATAAAGTTTTATTTTTCCTTCCTGTACCCCTTCCTTTTTGTACCCCTACAACTGACTTTGTTCTCAGAAAAATGTCTTTTAAAACCCATGATTATTCTACATATTTTCCAGTTTATGGTGCTTATCAACAAGTAAAAAGTAGTCACCCTTTATATTGATAAATTAGTAACATTGCATTTTAATTACAAATTTACTGATGACATATGAAACGTTCAATGAAAAATCGTAACACATAACAATTATCTTGGAATTGGGCCAAAGCACAGAGACTGATACTATTCCACTTTGCCATGGCAAGGAAGACGCTAGAGAAGTTTCTGCTTAGCAGTTTGATTTTACTGAAGGTTCAACGCTTGCATCAAGGTTGTTTCACAGTGATCTCTGTAACCATATGGAGTAACCGTACAGTATGGGTTTTTTTGTGGATCAAGCCTCAGTGTGTATCTATGTGACACAGATGTCTCTCTGACCCTCAGGAAACAGACTGTCCCATTCCATTGCTTTGAGCCAGGGACAACTCCAGTAGCAAGGCAAAATACATCGATGTTTCTGAAAATTTAGGAGTTACCTGATGAGAGAAACTGGAGCCCAGTCCAGCCAGACATTTCACAAGCTTTCCAAACAATCCTGACATACATTTGTAACCAACCTGTAACACGCTGGATAATGAAATCCTGGCACAGAGGATGCCAGTATTTCAAGCTATGCCAATCTGGATGCTGGTGTGGTGCGATGTGGACAGATTCCAAACGGGCTGGGCAAGAACTGCAATATTTAATTTCCGTTATATAAACCACTGCTGAACCTAGGTTTCCACTTAAGGCAACACCAAATTAACCTGGAGTGCAACTAGTCCCTCCTAATACAAAGACCTACGTTAAAGGAATAACAACAGTTGTGCTGAAAATACACTGAAACAAGCATAGTCATTACAAATTTAATAGTTACACTGATGAATTTTACTGAAGAATTTCTTCTGCAAACTCTAGAATTGTCCTCATAGCGCTCTCTCGTAAATACCAAGAAAAGTGTGATGGAAAATATATTTCAATATTACTAATCATCACTGAGAAGTGGGAAATGAATGTGGCTTTGTATAAAAGTGTTCTACTCAACTTTGGCTTTGCTAGATTGGAATATTTCACATCAGGTCAATGTCTCAATTCATGATGCTTTTTACCCCTCTGAATTCTAGCCATTCAGAAATCTGGCTTTCGTTGATTCTTATGAAACAAATATCCATCTTGGTTTTCCCTGGTAATTTCAACCTTTGATGAGAATAAATGCAATCTTTTCTTGGTCCCCACAGATCTCACTAGTATAGAGATCCCTGCTGATCACTATCGGTGTGCACTAGCGGCCATATCCATGTACAGAAGTGATTTGCACTTTTTTCTATAAATAGGTTTTTCTAAAGGCATGGCAACAGCTTGAATTTTTGTCTATTGGGAACAATTTTATATTCCAGTATGTATGCACATATTGTTTTTTGCAGCCTAATCGCCACCTTTGACTTTGTTTTTATCATCAACTGGTAGCTCTTTCCTACCTTCGCAGCTTTCCTACCTGCCATCTCCTTTAGCTGCTTTCTTCTTCTTATGTCTATGTTTGGCTGCACAAAGCTTCACTCTTACATTAGGTGTACCTTTAATGCTATGAGCAGATGCGCTAGCCTGCCATGTTAGCCGTACCTTTGATGCTCACTATATCAGAAACAATAAAGCCCAGCACTGTGATCTCACAAACGCGAACGAACACCAGCTATGCAAATAATCTGTGGTACAGACCAAAAAATCTTGCAATAATTGCAAGTATTTTCTTTTAAAGCAATGGGAAAAAACCCTGCAATACCATATACCTTTAATTTTAAAATGCCCAGGAAAAGGCTTGTCTACATTTTTGTCTCCTACTACAAAGGAGTCCTTCATATCCCTTCTGTCCTCCAGGGTATGTATTACTGCGACTGTCTCTCTACAGTGGATGACTACGTGGTATTCCTTTAGAAGCCCATCAGTTGACATTCTTGAATCGTACAGACCAATTCAAGAGAGCCTTTTAATTGCGTTTGGTTGAACACAAAAAGGATTTACGCTTATCCAGAAAGTTAAAAACAGCCTTAAATTTGCTGAATTTTTGCTGAATCTGTTACATCCGAGAGCCACGATATATTTATTACCAGGAACTCCGCTACCAGCAGTCAAAGAGACAAGATGCTGAATGCTTAATCAGACCTCTTTTTCACACAGCAGAACAGAGCATTACCTTGCTTCAGAACCCACACCTACATCATGTACCGCAATGCCTTGTTTCAAAAGACAGAGGTGAATCTTAGCGTCTTCTTCAGTTGTTTTGGTTTTGCAGTTACTAGGGATCTTGCTGAGGGGCTCGGGGTTATTTTGACCTTTGGGGTATTTCCTTCAGGAATTTTGTGTAGTGTGAAATAGTAAACTAAACTTTATGCAGTTACCACTCAGATGTCAGCGGAAATAAAACTTAGCTGCAACTGAGGGCTCAGACAAAACAAACTCAGGTAAGCTACTTCAAGAAATACAGCTGTAATACAACATACGTGTACAACAAAAGAAGCCTTAGGAAATAAATGATGAATGTTTGAGAAGCTATGAATTTTCTCTTGCAAAGTTACTGAACAATTAACTATAGCCTCTCAGAAATGTATCAAACCAGAAATAAACCCCACAAAATCACCAACGAATTAAGAACATCAAATATATTAACTACAGTATAAAAAAGGCCTATTTTTAGGAGACAGAAGCAATGGGAAACTACCTGCCATGACATTTCAGGATCAGAATTGCTAAATTTTAAATATAATATAGCTTACAAGTAAATAAATTAGATATATATAAAATAAATATATCAATGTTGCATAATATATGATATGACATAGATACTTTCTACTATATATAGGCTCATTATGTGTATATATCCTTAGTGTATTAATAGTGATATATCCTGTATATGCTGTGGGAAATATAATATATAATTATAATATATAATATAATATATATACTGAACAATATGTTTTTATTCAAAATCACATTAAATTGGCCAACAGTGTTGGCCAAAGTTGAACTGATTTGTCTGGGGAAAGCAAGAGGCACATGCTTTGACAACCACCAGTCCCACCATAATCCCAGCTCTTTGCACTAAATCATGACGTTTTATTAAAAATGGTTTAAATTCAAATTTTTTAAAAACATTTTTACTAAGTCTTATTGTTGACAATAGCCAAAACTTTAAAAAAAAAAATATAAAAAATCAACTTGAGTAGTATATTTGGGCAGTGAAATTTTTATCCTAAACACCTAAAGTTTGTCAAAATTTTATGACTAAAAAGACATTGTTAAATTGAGAAACATAAAGGACCCTGAAAGACGGTCACTACCTATCCCCTATTTATGCGCAGTGTCTTTTCTGTATGGCTGAGAGAGTTGGGGCTGTTCAGCCTGGAGAAGAGAAGGCTCCAGGGAAACCTTACAGCAGCCTTCCTGTACCCAAAGGGGGCCTGCAGGAAAGCTGGAGAGGGGCTGTTTGCAAGGGCACGGAGTGACAGGACAAGGGGTAATGGCTTTAAACTGAAGGAGGGTCAATTTAGATTAGATGTATGGAAGAAATTCTTTACTGTTAGAGTGGTGAGGCACTGGAACAGGTTGCCCAGAGTTGTGGACGCCCCATCCCTGGAAGCGTTCGAGGCCAGGTTGGATGGGGCTTTGGGCAACGTGGTCTAGTGGAGGGTGTCCCTGCCCATGGCAGGGGGTTGGAACTAGATGGTCTTTAAGGACCCTTCCAACCCAAACCATTCAGTGATTCTATGCCGCACCTGCATTTATACCTGCTGATAGAACTTGATTATTTTCTTTCAAACTCAAAGGCTCTATGAAAAGATCACAAAAATGCCTCATTTTTTAAACATTGGAAAATTCTATCCCTCCAAACTATTATGGCCAGATTCACACTTCCTCTACAGCTGCATTTCTGAAGTGACATCACTGAAATTCCTTAAATTCAAAAGGAACAAAATGGTGAAAGAATAAACAAAAGCCTCCGTTTCATCCTTTAGAGATGAAAGCAGTAAGGCATTCTTAAAGCACTAGAAAGTGCTCAAGTTGTTGCTCTCTATGTAATGCTATGAAAGTTGATTTTGGTTTACTTGTTTTTCCTTACGGTTTCCATATAGAGGTCTTAAGTTAGGAATAAGAAGAGATATAAAGCACCTGAAACCAAATTCACATCAGTAGTATAAAACAAATCAGGGAGTAGTAATAAATGTCAGAGCTGTAGCAGCAAAGGCGAGTCACTGTTTTTTCTCATACTTAAAGTGAAATACCTAGCTGTTATCTTTGTGCCTGCAGAGCCTCCCTATTGTAGATTCAATAATACAAGAGGCTTCTTATCAGCAGCCCGGGTGACTGATTGGAGCTGTGATATGTTTAGACAATGCACTGTATTTAACTGAATTTACAGATGCCCCAACTCAGACCGGAGTAGTAAACGCCAGAGACTAATAGGAAATTAAACATGTACAATGGACTAACTCCATTTGCTCTCACACACTGTAATGTGTTTAGTTAACTTACTCATAGTCACACTTTATCTTTTTCTCCATGGATTCTCTAGGATATGTTTCAAATTGGTCAAAGATTAAATCTTCCTTTCAATTTTTTTCACTATTTTATTGCTGCTTGCCTTTACTATTTGCCACTCTTTCTCTTGTGCAGATAAGCTAAACAAGATGACCCCAGGTATACCCTGCCAACCCAATTATCAGATAGTCAGGAAGTAAAGCAAGGGTACAGAAGACTCCATAATATTAATATTAATATAACATGAGAGGAACAAAATCAGCTATTTATCTGAAAGAAATGGTTTATTTAGCTCATTTGAAATTTAAATGTGAATCTTAATGTACCTGGTAAGTAACAATAAGCAAGCGATACAGAGACCGTATGGTGAACGCATGCAGGTACCTAGTTTGTGTAGGTCACTACAGACATGGTTTAAACTAACAGTTATTCTGTATTTTCATTAATGAAATCAGTATCAAGTAAGTGTACACTGAATAAACCATTCAGAGAAGCAGAGCCTTTACATAACTTCTGAATCTTCTCCCCGTAACAGAGAGGAGTAACATTTTTAGATACATTCCTGGACTGATCTGTGTCTCTACTTGGGTCTCTTCAAGGAAAAAATTTCAAACCCAAATTCTTCATTAATATACCCACCAGAGTGTGGCTGTATTGCACTTATTAAAGCTAAAGAATTTTTACTAATATGGAATAAGAAAAAATATTGAAAAAACCCCACATTCTCACAGCCAGAAACATCTTCAGCCATTATAATTACTATTTTGGTTCTAAAATAAAAAATTCAATTAAAGATTATATAAAAAAAATCTTACGCCTGAGAAAGAAAAACAGGACATTCAAAAGGTTTGCAGACACATACGTAAGGAGACAGAAACTGCACTTGCAGCTTATTTCCAAATGACTACCTGACCTCAGTATTTTTTGGGCCAAATCCTGTATTCAAGTAGCCTGGCAGATTTAGACCACTTGCAGAAGAAAGGACTGGAATTAAGACTAGGTAAGTAAAACAGTGGAATATGCCTTATCAACTTGCCAGAGAATTAAAGAGCATTTGGAAAAAATACTCACCCACTCTCCAAATATTATCTGCATAACCAAGTTAATTACTTGAATGCTTCTCTTGAAAGAATCAGTTATCAGGTCTCCGATGGAAACAACATATCAGAATGACAGATTTTCAGCTTGATCAAATAAGGAAAATCCCAGGTTTCTAATTTAGGAAGTGTCACTACAAAAATATATTTCTAGGCTCTGGTGGTTTTTTTTTATCGGATATTATAAAAAAGGACATAAGATATTACCATTAGGCTTTACTTAATTTTTGCCTGTCCTATTGAGATCTTTATCTGTTTCCATTCCTTGGTGTATATCCATTATCCACATGGAAATTAATTAGTAAAATGGTAGTTTTATAACAGCTTTCCCCTGATACAATATTCGCCATTGTAAAGATCTGCTTTTTAAAAAATGAATTCTTAGTGATTTTTCTACCCAAAACCAGCTGCTTGAATTCTTGGGTAACACCTCACTACACAAAGACTAATAAAACAATCATTATCTGGTAAAGTGGGCTTCAGAGAAAATTATTTTTTCAACTAGTGGGCAGTACTACAAATGTTACTTTTCCTAATTAGGTCCAGTAAGTATTTGCAGTACAAGACATGGATAAATCTTTGACCAATTAGCATCACTGATGAAATATTTATTCTTTTAATATGAATCTAGAAACCCAGTGAAGCTATGTTTGCATCTTTTATTAATTTAAATAATATCTTGCTTTATTGCTTTTGTCTTAAGAACAGACAGGCTGAAAAATTATTTGTACCCATAATAAATTTCTGGCTGCCGTGGTCTATATAGTTATGGTAAATATTTAATACTGCCATTTAGATCATGGAGACCTCCTGAATGTGTAATTCACACTACTCTGAGACAGATGTGTGCAAATGTGGGTGTCCACTTTACAAACCATTAAGAAAACTCTTAGTAAAGGAGGTAAGAGTTTCTCTAATTTTCCAGCTATAAAACAACCACTATTTTATACATAGGACTGAACTACTTGAGTCATTGAATCCTCTCCTCTGTAACAGCAAGCAACCACAGAAATAAATACCTAGTTTAAGGGGGTCCACAGAGTATCTCCTCTCTGCTCCAACTCATACCATGGAAACAAAACAGGTTCTCCAATACTATACAACACAGTCCTAAAAGATCAAAAGCTACAGCTGTAAGTGTGCCACGAGCAGACAGCAGGTGGTTTGACCAGTGTACGTGTACATGTACATACAGAATTCCGTATATAATGGTGCCACCATAACTCACGATGGACACTGAACTACACCGACATTGAAGATGACTATGTAAATGGATACAAGCCATACAACTCAAGCTGTAAACAAAACACCAAAATATATAAAGAAAAATAACGGTAGAAGTGCTAACTATCATCTATACATTATCACCATATTGCCATCTGGGTATCACAGCCACATCCTTCTGTAATTGCTTCTGCTCTTTGCAACAGAGGGGATTCCTGGTGACTGCTGTCGAAAGTGACATTGACACAGAAGAATGGAGAGCGTGAATGAATGCAAGAACACACTCTGGCAAAAGTAATGCAAACATCACAAATACAACGCAAATGAATGGACTAGTGAGAGCCTATAAATAACTAGCAACGCTCTTGAATGGTTTTCTCCCTACTCATTAGTTGTTACTGCACTTTCCACAAACCTATCATATGTTGTATACCATTTGTGGCTTTGCCTTCCCTTTCATTACACTACTTAGTCTAAGTAGATACAAGGACGTTATCAGGAGGGAGTTATCTGTGCGTGTTGTATGCTCTGGGGTTTTAAGAGAGGACTGTATTGATAGCAGCATGGTGCGGTTTATATTTGTACTTATCTGACTACACTGTAATGGAGTTCAGAATTCCAATAGAAAAGCTAATAAAAAATACCCAAAATAGTAAGAGGGAAAAGGACTGGATGTATGAAGGGGATACAAAACTAGACTGACATCATCTTTTATAAAGCTGGAATTAAAAAGTCAGACTTCTTGGAAATATCTTTCAGGATGTTATGGTTTAGTACTGAGAGGTTCATCCTGTGGCCAGTAGCTCAGTGACAGCGTTGCCAGTTGCTGCAATGGGATTAGACAACGTGCCTTTTGTTTATCAGTACTCAAAAATGAAGAGCTAATTTATCAGTTCAATTATAAATTCAGTGGAGCAATGCCCCATTGCTCACATTAAGCTTCATCATGAAGACTAAAATTTGGTAGAAATCTTTTATATTTAGGCAAAATAAGTTATTCAAACCCGCAAAATAATTTTATCTCAGATAAAAATTTAGTATGAAAATTAATTTGTCATCTTTTGCTAGTCTAGATTGCTTTTATTTAAATACATTTCAATAAACCTTCCTGGGACTGATTAGATGATAGTTCAGTATAAGGCTGCATGTCATTTATTGCTATTTGTGTTATCATTATCTACACACGACTAAAGGTAACTGTCACCATCATTTATGCTACACAGGGTGCATGCATCTACGCACTTCATTATTCCATCTAAGAACCCTTACAGTTACAAACATTGCATAGCCATTCCCAGATTTGGCCTGCGACGGCACGAAGTCAGAAGTTAGAAAACGTCCAAACTGATGATAGCTCATCCAACCTTCATTTCTGCTTTCTCTTGCATCAGACTTTATACAGAAAATTAGGCAAATAATGCTCAGCTTTGCAAACTAATATCCTTTTGCTGTATGCTATTACTAGCCTGTACCTATGCAATATTCCAGATGCATTTTTGAAACTGAGAAAGATAAAGCAATTTATAATATTTGTGAGTACAGAAGCCTTTCTCTCTCACGTGCTTTGTTAGCAAGTTTTTAACACTTAAATTGCAGAACAGCACCGCTGATTGCTACCAGAGGATCCCTACCACCCCAGCTTGTAGCAGAAAACTCAGAGACAAGACAAGGGTCAGCTATAGGGCTACAAATAGCCTGGCCCATTTGTCTTCCCTCGGTCTCATGCTGTGTGAGCTCGTGCCCCAGGGATCACCAGGCCACTTCCAGAAGTCGAGTGTGCAGATAAGTTTTTAACTGTTCTCTCTCTCCTCCTTTCCTCAAGAAAATGCTTTTGTGGGTTTTAGAACAAACCAGTGCTCTCAAAGTGATGCGGGCCCGGTTGGTTCGTAAGCTGAATCTGGACTGGGAGACAGCAGCCTGGTTCTCTCTCCCTCCCCACTCCAGGGCCACAGCAACTCTGTAATTATTTATTATATTGTCAGCCTGACAAAATTTTCATGAGGAATGAAAGCAAAAGAAAGACAATGGCAATTTTTCACTATTTGTATTCCAGCATAGGTTGAATGGAATTTTACAAGACAAAGCATAAACATTTTTTTACCCCAAGACAGAATCCTTTGCCAAATAAAAATACAAAATCCTTTGCCAAATAAAAATACAAATAATACAGATGCTACAAATAATAGAGATGGAAAACCTTCTCAAATAAAACGTTGCAAGATTGTTTGGTAAATAAAGGATGTTTAGTCACCCAAAAAGCAGGGGTTGTTCCAAAATCTCTGCTGGTTTGTATTCTCTGCTTTCTGAGAAGTCATGAAAACACACTGCATTTGTTACCAGGAAGGGAACTTCCCAGTTTTGATATCTGACCACAAAAAACTCTTGTCCCAGTAGGGAAGTCACAGTCTAGTCTCAGGAGTAATGGAAAGATATTCAAAGATCTCACCGGGTAGTTTGTATCTCCAATCCCAGTCAGAAAAAATGACATTGCAGAGAATATATGCAACACTTCAGGTTTGCATGAATTTTTGGAACAGAGATATTTTGATTTTCATACTGGCAATCCAGAATTTGAACTGGAAGTACAGTCCTTAAAGCTGTCATAAGAGAGAGAAGACGGTGCATTTAAAGGTTTATGAGGTCAGTCAAAATTCTCACAGTTGAGGGGTGAGCCATCCACTGCTGTGTTTCTTCATAAGATTGACAGACTGAAGCATTGGAAGACTCAGCTTGGGTTGACAAGGAGCTAAAGGAGGCGGTTCTCATCACAAATGGACAACGTCAAAATTATGAATGACGCACCTCATGGGAGAGGCCAAGTGCGAAACCTAAGAAAGCACAAGCCTGAAAAAGGAAGCTGTGAAGGGCTGGGAGAAGAGGCTGAGAGGGAGAAGTGTGATGTAGAAATCAGAATTTTTTGCTCACCAGCTACTCTGTATGAAAACATAATAATGGGAAAGATTTTGTCCAAATGTTACCATTTTACTTTCAATTGTATTCAGCCTGGTCTTTTCTATGGAAAGGTATAAGATTTCCATTAGGATAGCCAAAAGTAGGATTTGGCTTTCCAGCAATATTTGATGTGCAAATAATATTAACTTTTTGGCCTTAAACAAAACTTCCAAGAGAACACGAGAAAGGGCAAAAATTTTCCACTGGAGAAGGAAGATTTTTTTATTTATTTTTTTAAGAGATCCTCCCTATTTCATTTACATTCATTAATGTAACTAAACAACATGCCCAGTATACAGCTAACAGTTCGTAGACTGATCTAGTGTTACCATCAAATAATTTTTCTTATCCCTCCTTTGTAAACAAGGTGATTTAAGGTTCCTCAGAGTTTTAAAGATGTTTAAGTTATTGAAGGGTAAAGGCTGGCTTTTAAATCTTGAATAATTAATACATTATGAATCAATAACTTCCCTTACAACCCATTTTTTTAAAAAAAACTTACGCTACTTCATATCAATTTACAAAAAGAGCAACTTCTTGCTTTACTACTACAGTGAAATATCACTTACAAGCTTTTCAAGCCCATGTTGTCTATGTTGCACTAAATGTGAAAACTGTCTCCCTGATTCTGCACCATGCTTTACAAAAAAACCACACCGCTTGCAGATCAAAGGAAGACGATTTATGCTTTCATCCCAGCTGACGGACGATTAAATTAAAACAGATCAGCAGTACAGTGCATGGGCAGGTGGCTTTAGCTGCCACTGTCGGCCTCAGAGCGATTAAATTGCGGTGGAGATGGAGGGCCTTCCGCTCTCATTCCCGCACTTACAGATCAAACGGTGACAAATGAGATGTTACTGCTCTTGTAAAGCAAGGCTACAATCTGTCAAAATCCAACATAATTTGTGACCCTACGTGACATCCTCTTTCTCTTTTTTTTGACATTTGAATACAGTGATTGTACTAGAGTCAAGTCCATTTAAGCGAATATAGTCAATTCTATCTAAAGGAATATAGCCTGTTAGCTCCAACATGGTAGCTGAATATATATCTGGTTAGTACTCCAGCGACCCTTTGTGTTAAGTGCATACCATTAACAATGAATTCTGATTTTTCCAAGTTATATAATTTGATATCTTGACAGCTCAGACACTTAAAGCACCACTATTTGTTTTAAATGGCTTTATTTTATTGTTTAAATGTCAGTATCAAAATAAAGTAATGCATACAGTCTTGTCAGTTCCAGTGCAGTGGGAAGTGTTCCTCTGAGGAAAAAAAGGCCTTGAGAGAGTTTGTTCTAAAAATGGACTAAAAAGTCAATTATGTCTTTTGCTGCATCCTCAAATGACTTGCAAAATTTTATTTACACTGGGCCTACTGTTTAATGGGTGAGCTTATCAAGGTACTGAGGAAGGAAGCACAAAGGGACTGTGGCATCTTACTTTAAAGAAACTGCCATACTAATAAATAAAACCTTCAAGTAAACATCAAGAAAAAAGTAACTGCACGTGTATTAATTTTTAAGCATTTGTACAAAGTGCCATAAATTGGCATAGTATCACTCAGAAGATCAAAAGCCTGAACTCTGCCCCAGATTGCAGATTAACATAGTCAGTGAAAATCTGATTTGGAGAATACTTGCAAGGCTTGACTAAATTACTTGTTTTTCTTGTTTTTCTTTACAGAATAAATATGGTTTAAAACAGAACAACGTTGTTAGATTTTGACCATATCTATTTCCAGTAACTTTGGGGTTAACAAGTTCTTCTTCACCGCAGCCAAGAATTTACAGCATTTATCGTTCTCTTAACGTTTTAAGGTGGGCAGTTTAGCTATCTACCACAAAGCAGTCAAAGATCTGATCTAGGGGCTCTTTATATTTTCTGTTGACCATTGATCTTTGGGCTGGATAACTATACCCTCCAGGGAATTAAGTTAGAAACAGCTTTATTTACAAAGAATGAAGATGCATACAAAATCTCTCAAGTGAAAATCTTTGGGGAAAAACAGATACGGTACACTGAAAAGTATTTATACTTTATACATATACTGCTCACTCCATTTTTATTCTTCAACCAAACTGTAAACCAATACTTCTTTCATCACATTTGCATACGTTCCCTGTTTAGTATATAGTTCTTAAACTGGAAGCGGCAGTAAATTTGCTAATAAATATAGCTGGCAGCCTAGGTGCATGCCATGAAGCTACTGTAGATAATCTGCCATGTGCAGAAAAACCCAGCTAGTGGTTGGCCCCATATTTGGCAAATTATATACACTAATCCTTCCTTATCGTGATGACCCTCGTAGCCTGTCTAGGCTTCAAGACCTGTCAACACCCTATTGTTACCGATTTATAAAAAGGAAGACTCAGCCCATGTGCCACACACTATCCTTCTAACCTTGCCTATTAAAGGCAGGGTCTCTGCAGCCGTCTGACATGGCAGGGGGGTGGGGGGGGAAAGCCAGTCATGTATATAGTTTACATAGGCAGCAAAACGGCACTTCACCCTAAACAGAGCACTGCAAGGCCCCAGGGTCATCAGGTCTATTATGTCAGGAGTGCATCAGAGGCGTCTGCAACAGCTTGTGCCTACAGCTGTGCTGGGCAATAGTACACTGTTCTCGGTAAGGCAGCGCACACTATAGCATGCCAGCAAATAACATGATACGTAGGAAAAACTCTATAAAACAGTGAGCTCAGAAATAAAGCCATAATGAAACAAAGCGAGAACAGTGTTTCTGCTTACTACGCCACTTTTCTTGCTATTAACTATCGAGGGGAACTACTTCAAATCCAGTATTAGGATTAACACCACAGTACCCACATGAACAAGGTAAAAGCTGAAGGTACTTTGAGTGGAAAAGACCCCAGGTTATCACAGCGAGAGGGGAGCACAAAAAAACCCAGTTATTGATACCAGATATGCCAGCAACTTCTCTGCACTAGAATCTGCAGTTCGTTTCAAACGCCAAGATCACTGGGGCAGCGATAGTCGCACAGTGATCAATCCAGTCCACAAGGCTTGAAACAAACAGCAACAAATGTTTCTCTACTGTTTGTAGATAGGACTGTATTAGAAGTCATCTGTTGATTTGCAGCAAGATATCCTATTGTAATGACAAACAACCACAGCGCGGGATTGCCAACTGGCCCATGTTTAGAGGAGATTACTGGCTTTTTATGAGTTCTATCTGGCTCCGGTTTTTGTAAAGGCTTTTCTAGTTTTATAGGCTGTCGCAAACCACAGAGCTGATCTCATTCCACTCTTCTTCCTTCCCTCATCTCTCTGCTTCTGATGTAGATTCTGTACCAGTCACAGGGGATGTAGGGCAGGCTTTCACCTTTGACTGTAAGCATGATAGGAGGGGAGAGAAAGGTGGCAGAAACATTATTAACTTTAAAATATTTCCTGTTCCTCCAAGATGAGAATAAATTGTCCCCACATGACTATGTGGGATAGAGATAAACTGTTCTCCACCCTTTAGGAATCCTCTGCCACCTCAGGGTTTTCCTTTCACCTCCCTAAATAAACCTCTGCGTTGCTTCCCACGAATAACACTTATTAATAATTAAAATATGTTCAGCTCGTTGGGGTTGGGGTTTTTTTCCCCTCACTGCTTATTATGTTTTTCAGTGACTCCTTCAGATTCTGCACCCAACCCGTATCTATTGTTTCATTAATGAGGCCAGCTAAGAGTCATATATTTCTATTTAGCTTCCCGGGCAAGAAAATGGAAGCACGTGTGTGGGTAATGCTAACACAACCAAAGGCCTCCTAGGAATAGAGCGAGAACACAGTGCCTTTGATTTATAAATAGGTATCACTATTTATAATGCATAAACAAAATGTTTCATGATTTGTAACGCTAAGCCCAGGCAGTTATATTGTTTAAAAAAAAAAAAAAATCCAAATGCCTACTG
Source organism: Grus americana (assembly GCF_028858705.1). Taxonomy (NCBI): domain Eukaryota; kingdom Metazoa; phylum Chordata; class Aves; order Gruiformes; family Gruidae; genus Grus; species Grus americana. Next base: position 103,049,191 of record NC_072854.1, read on the forward strand.
TCTACAGAAATAGAAACACTTATTTACGCAAGCATCATGAGGGCACAGATCGGTATTATATGAACTCCTGCCAGTTAAATGAGGTACTTGCTAATTACTGTCCCGTATCTTCAAGGACCAACAGGGTAGAACAGTGCCACGTGAGGCAACATGGTATCGTGTAGCAGAGCTGAACCCAATCCAGGTTAGATTTAATGTTCAGAAATGATCACATACTGTATTACTCATGTCCAGCAACAACATTTTGATTACAGGAATGCTAAGCTCCTGGTCTTAACCACAGCCAGCACTTGTTGATACTGAAAGATTAATGTTATCTCTGTATTTAAGTAACCCTCATATATGGCCAAAATTGGACTGTAAAAAGTCCAATGGTCTTGGAGTGAAATTGTTTTTAGCAACAGCCTACAAACGCATTGCTTGGGCAAACCATCTGGGTCCCAACTGAATGATGCCTATACAGCCCAGTGTAAGAACGCCTGTCATAAGCAGTGGCATAATTAGTACCTTGCACATCACTGCAGAAATATTTCAGGAGAGGATAAAACAGTTTCTTAACTTCCACTGGGCACGTTGAAGCCCTATTATCAAAAGCGATGAGGATGAGTGAAAGGGGGAAATGGAATTTAAGGAGATAACATCCAATTAGAATACAAGGGTTTGCTTTTTAAGTATTTTCAATGCAAACAATGCTATTTCTGTCAGTTGTGTAACTAACATTTTCTACTCCTACTGAAACATCTGTATTTGTCATTTTAGCAAGTATACTGCTACCTTACTGCTTGCTCCTTCTAGATGTGGAAAGAATAAAGACACATCTATTTCATTTCCAGTTCTCATGTTGGTGGGGTAGCCTATGCTTTCTGATGCTAAACTCAATGAAAACAAACAAAACAAAAATCCAAAAATATCACAGCTCTGTGTGAAAATGCCACTAAACATACTTAAACAAAATTCTATTGCAGTTAAAATTAATCAAAAGAAACATGTGAGAAAATGTCTCTCTCATTTACCAGGTCTAGCCACAGAAGTCTCAAGATTTTAGCAAGTGTTCAATGGATTATGGATCAGGCCTAATTTATATCTAAATTTGCATAGTAAATCAATACTGCTGGTTAATGGCACTGATAATTATCAGTACTGTGATTTTAATACTAAAATTCACATTGTTAAAACTTGATGCAAAAATTAATGTACATATTGTATTGCACCACAATATAATTCAAGCATACAGTTATTGTTGTACAAGGGACAATAGCCATTAACATTTGATGGTCAAGTCAGAGTATTAGAATACTAATTTTAAAAAAAAAAAAAAAAAAAGACCTACTACTGTTCACTTGCTATTTAACCCATCATATAATATGGGTAGTATAGTAAAACTGAGCTTGCATTTAATGTGGGACTAAAATTAAACATCATTGAAATCAAGCCTTGGGGTTTTGTTTATCAGCATACATTGACAATAGAATAGATGAAGTACTCATGCTTATGAAAAATTTAACATCTTAAGAAACATGGAGATTTACTTCTGCAAAACAGTTGTCTAAGCACAGGACCTTAAACCATGTTGCACAGGGTGGCTTATTTGCCACATATCTTTGATTTTTAATTCCTCTTTCATTGCTTGCACATAACTATTAATATGCAAATAAATATTTACCTGGAAATGTTTCTTCTGAACACTTCTCTTTTACCACAGACTGTCCCTTTGAGAGAAAGTCCGCTTTGACTTGAGACCTACTTCTTCTATGGGGTCTATTAGTTTTGCAATTTAAAACTAACTTCTCTCTTCTAACCAGATAATCCTGAGCAGGACTTTCAAGCACTCCAGAGCTAATAAACCACATGCAAGTGCACACATAAAACCACAACACAGTATTATGGAATTCGGTGTGCAATGGCATACTTTTACAGAACATCTTTTCAAATTAGGCAGTTTCTGTTTTGCTAGGACAATCCCATCAAAACATTCAGTCTCATCATCTTTGCGAGTTTTTTCTTTTCCTCTTTTTAACATTGTTCCTATTTGGTTTTGTTGAGTTTTTTAACTATTGGTTAAGACTGTTCTTTCACAACATTTTAAACTACTTAAAAAAATAAACCTCTCCTAAAAACTGAACAGAAATGTTTAGGAAATATTTCTGTAATTAAAAGTAGGGAAACATCCTAAACAAGTTCATGGCCTACATTCCTACAAATCAAAATTGCTTCAACATGTAGCATTTTTTTTGGCTGTCACTGCTTTGTTCATTCCTGATGCTCTCTGCAAAAAGGCAAACCAGCCCCCTTCACCTTCCTATCTTGCTAACTTCAACAAAAGTGATTTTGTGAGCACTTGTAAACAAAGGACACCAGACTGAGCTTTTTCTGTACTCCAGTGTATACCTTGCCACTAGATTAAAACGTATTCCCCAGTATTGCAGAATTACGTGCGAAAGGTTCCATGTCTTCCTTTACATACTGTAGCAAACGCGTACACTTGCAAAGAGCTGAATCCGCCTTATATCATCAGTTGTGACTGAATTCGCAACTTTGTTCTGCAAACTGAGGACAAGACACAAATTAATCTTCCTGAAATTCATTTGCTCTTTCCCAAGCCTGGGTGTGACAAAGCCATCTGCAACCTACTTTATCACACAGTAGACAATGGGTAAAACTCCCCGGTTCAGCAATAAACACTTCAAACTAATAACATAAAAGTGACTAACTGGTTATTGCCCTGTTGTTCTTTAGACAAAGAATTCTCTCATTTCTCTAATCTTCCCTCAATACAGAAAAAATCTTTTCTTTCCTGCCCAAGACAGAAAAAAAAAAAAGAGAGATGAGAGGATTTTATGCCCTTTCCACACTCTACCCCCTTCATAAAACCAGTGGTTTACTGGAAACCCAAGCCTGCTATGGCCAGTGATCTTCATAATTATCTTCAACCTGGCCCCAGTGACACCCAGCAGAAATTTCCACTCATGGATCCTAGCCCTCTGTGTGCATCGAAACTGCCGAACAAAAAGAAGAGAAAGGATAAAACTGAGATTAAAATTATTTTCCTTCAGACATGCTGAGCATGGACACCTTATGTATTTCAGTAACATGAGACCAGTCCACGGGCATTATTGGGTTCTGAATAAACAGTGTCCTAGTACAGACACCCTTGGGAAAAGAGAGAAGGGAAGGAGAAATATTTATAAAGAGTTCAGGCTCACATACTAATTTTTGTAACATAAAGAATAAGGGCAAACACTAGTTGAATAGAGATAGATTACTTATAGACCGTGTGACAACCAGTGTGCACCAAGATGACACTTATTTTTAAAAGCACAGCTCGTGGCTCATTTGGAGATCCTGGCCCAATGTGACCTCTGAAGGTTCTTGGTGTCTAGTCAACATAGGGGACAAGAAAGAGAGAAGGACTAACATAAGACTGTATTACACAAAGACCTTTGTGGACTGTAATCCATGGGCTCATGATGATGCATCAGTTGAAACTGAAGCAGAACAGCTTTATAATTTTAATAAAAATTGATGATTATCAGTCATTCTAAAATTGACATTTCAAGGAAAACTGATATTCATTCTATACACATTGTACTGATGTAAATGTGTATGGGAACACTCTGCAGAAATAAAAAAAAATCAACTGTTGATGGACAAAACTAATAATTGTGTTGTAAGATGAAAGGGAGAAGGAAAAGAAGAGGAGGAGAAGAGGAGAGAAAAGATATCTTGTAATGCAAGAAGTTCAAGCCATTCTTTTCCCAAAGTATGTGCACGACACAAATGTTAACACCTGCTATTTTTGTAGCAACAGCAAATCCTAAAGTATTTCACAAATCAATCATACCTTGAAAAAAGAGAGTAAGTATGGGGAGAAATCCAGCAGACAGCTCATAGTGATGTTGTGCAGTAGTTTAGGATGGGAAGTAACAGGAATACTTTACATCATCAAAATTAGAATTTCATGTAAGAATCCTTTGCAGAGGAAGAAAAAACTTCAGATTGGCACTTCCATTATATGCCAAAGTGTTGGGGGGCAGTTAGAGAACTGAGAATGGGAAGCTTTTAATTAAGTTCCCATTAAAAAATCAAAACAAACCAAAAAAACTCCACCAAACAGATCTCCACATTTATTCTGTGGGAAGCCTATCTGTTGTAATTTGAAGAATGCAGAAATATGCAGAAGATACTATGGAACTGGACATCTTTTAAATTAATCAAAGTTCCTACAATTCTTTGTTCAAAGAAGGCAAACCAATCAATATTAAGCAAATAAAGATCACCTGCATCTATCCAAAGCATTTTATTAAATACAAAGCTGAGAGTGAGATACTGCAATTGGTTAATGCCTGAGGCTTTCATCTCTGGAGACCTGGGTTCAAAGCCTTGCTCAGACAACCAAGAAGCACATTTACAGATGTCAGCAAACCAAATTTGATAGCTGTTTCCTTGAAATACTGAAATACTTTCCTTATGTTTGCAAAATACATAACTCCAGCGCTACGTGCAATCTTTCCCATACATGTTTCCATCAACCAACCACTTCCTATTGGCACAACTGGCCACCCCTTTTCATAAGAGACATAGGACAGAATAAGCAAGCTTTAGGTCACGCCTAAGCTACATCGGCCATAGAAAATGGCTGAAACTGTGCTACTGGAGCCTTTTCTGCCATCTTCATCAATCTACTTGCTGATAGGATTGTCATCAACATCATGTCACCTGCACATCTTTTAACGGGATATTAACGTAAGGGTTATTTATATGGAAAAGGTTGTGATTTTTACACCCAAAATCTCCATGTTGGTGATAATTCAGCTTAACCATGAAACAATGAGTAACAACTTCTGGAAAATAACCATTATACATAGATGTTTGCTGCTGGTAAAACCAGTTTCAAATAGCTTAAAACTTAAGGGACTGTCAGCTGACCAAACACTTGAAGGAAAATCTTAATCATATGCAAATGCCCATGCAGCGCTTGGACTTCTCACATAGTGCGCAGCTTTAAAAACATTATCCTTGTAGACTTGTTTACTCAGAAGACAATCAATTAGACCTATCCTTCTTTTCACTTTACTACTTCTCCCTCTTCCTTCTAAACATTCAAAGAGACATCAAAGTCTAAAACTGGAGTTCTATCTCTTTCTTTTCAGCATGCAACCTGGAGGTTTCAGTAAAATTTGCAATTTGACTTTGCTATAGATGGATAGATAGGGATACAAGAATGTCAGTAATTAAAAAACATAGCAAGTTATGTTAACACTTTGTGCTCTGTAGGGATCATGACTTCCAAATGTTGCAGAAACAAACAACAACAAAAAAAACCACAAAAAAGCCAAAACCTAAAGCACTGCTATCCACATTTCACGATATCCACCAAAACCAAACCATAAAAGAAAAAAAAAAACCTGACTGAATTTTTACATATTGTTATAGAACATTATCTGCATGCCATGCTGAATTTTCCATGGCTCTAGAAACTTGTTTGTCTTTTTTCATGAAAAGACTCATATTGATAACCAGGCTGGAAGAGACAGCATAATTAGAAATACTCATTTTACTATTTTCCAATAAGTAACAGGCTTTCAAGTCCTATTTTAGAGGTTCAAGAGATTCAAAACAAATGACATGAACGTCAGGATGTTTGATGAACTTCTTTTCCCTTCTTTCATTTACCTGATTCCCAATCGTATGACTCCTTTCTCTAATTGTCTTATTATGTAATCTTGTTTCTCCACAGAAAAGTTGGCTTTGTTGTGGGGAAGGAAAAAAAATGAATTCTCTTCCCATGAAAAAGGAAGTTTTGTTCCCCAAAACTTTCTCATCATCATCATCTTTTCAAGAGCAGAGATGAATCCTCACTTTGTCCCTTACAGAAAAACAGAGACCGCCAAAGGAGGACTGTAATGTTAATCTATGAATGACTGTGAAGCTAGTTGATTTTCTAGAACTACACGCTGCAAAAATACTACCGTTGCATTTTTCTGTTGTTTTGTCTGAGTCCCACCACTCTGAAACTCAATTCTGTTTCTTAAAATACCAGACTTAATTCAGTTTTTACACTTCTATTCTGCTCCATCTAGTGGATTATTGATTTTTGCAATGAATGCTGCAACAATAGTATTCTAATATACCATGCTGGGTTAGCTATTAGGGCAAGGGACCATGTTCAAATGATTTTTTTTTTGGCTTTAGATGAAACAAATTAAGTCACATTCCTGGGTACCTGGATAAGACTATAGGATTCTGGCAGCATGTTCATGCAACATAAATGGGAAAATGGTGTCATTTAATTATACCACTGAAATGAGACTAAGTAAGGGACAGGCCTTGATTATAAGGGACAGGTGGCAAAATTTCTCCTGGTGCTTCCATAACTTACTAGGTCAGTCCTGGGGAAAAAGAATATTCCATGCCTGTGCTGTTTTGCTAAAACATCGATATCCTCCAGGCTTCATAGCCTAGATTTCACAGAGTTTTCTTCCTGAACTCGTTGATAGGCAAAATTAAGTTACACGCTTGATAAGCTGCTTTCTTTGCACAATATAAAGAACTTTATTCAACCAATGACTCTTCAGTACATATACATTTTTGGGTGGGTTTTTTTTCCCTGTGCAGCATTGTTTATAAAACTCTCTTTAAAGACTGCTGTTCAGGACTTCTGCTAACTTTTCAGAGGGATGTTTAATGTAATGAGAGTTTGACTGATGAGAGGAAAAATTAGGTAATTAGTCCTCCCTCATATGTAGCTCATTTCAAATCAATGCAGCTTTTGACTGTAAGAATATTTGTTTTCTTTCAAAAGCAAGTATGAAAAAAGTTAGCCAACAAAAATCACTGCATCAATGAATCAATAATACCTATTCATACAAAGAATCATCGGAGCCACTGATTCAAAGACAATGCTATTTACTTGTCTAGTAGGCTAGATGTAGGATGTGTGTTCTGTGAAGCAATTTACAGAATAAGCAGAAAATATTAATTTACTCTCCCAAACCACATAAAGTTACTACGTTATGCTTGGTTTCAACTATGAATCTAGCTTGCAAAGTATAAGGGCCTATCACCATAAAAACTAAAAGTCAGTTGAAAATATTAAGCCCAGAGTTTTCCAAAGAATTGTGGGATTTGTAAATACTTACCATTTGTTTCTAGTTTTGATTTTTTTCTTTAACATGATAGCTCCAGTAGTTCGTTATGACTGGATGAGATAAGACTAGCTCCAGATTGATTTGCTTTTCAGGATTTTATTGTAATAGTATGCAGCTATACAGCACTTTCTATCAAAGAATCTTGAAGTGTTCCATAAATATTAATTCAATAAGCCTCACAACATGCCGGTGAGATAGCTCTGTGTTATTTTATCTATTATATTTTTGCTGGAGGCACACAAAGTAGAAGTGACTTGTTCTGGAATAGAAATTGGTCTTGATTCCAATCCTGTGATTTAACCACTAGAACTACTCTCTCCATGAAAACCTGGCTGCCCCAAGATCAACAGCAGCTTTGTCACTGACTTCAATGGAGCCATGATTTCATGAAGAGACAGACAAAAATTCTTCCTTAATGATTTGCACTGGAACACTACTTTTTAGGTTCAACATCCTGTATTAGTTGATGTATCTTCACTAAGTTTCATCCTAGAAACAGCTGACTGACTTCACCAGAGAAGCAGTAAATGTTTTAAAGATTTTAAGTATGCATACAATTGACCTGATATATTAGAATAGCACTGGCAATATGACAATATAGTCCTCTGCTCTGTAGTGCTGTAATTCATGAGAGTCACAGTTCTGACTTTGCAAATAGGAGTGCAGACTTAATTTTCAGAAGTGACTTCCATTTTTACATTCACAATTTTGCAATCACCGTAGTTGTGAGAACAGTGATATGCATTAAGGTAATTGATTGTGCTTTGAAATCAAGTAATCAAATGAGCATCAATTAAGCCTGCAAATGTTTGAAGCCACAGAACTACAAGTACAATTATTTTTCCTTGCAAAGCTCTCAGCAAAATACACTAGGCAAAGCTGTGTCTTATTTCCAGATCAGCCTCGCAACAAATATTTAGTGAATATATCAAAGATTCAGACTTACTTATTGATAAACCTGAGGAGTCTGTATGTGGTCTTTCTCTATTTCAGTATCTCACTTTATACTTAATAACAAAATCCAACAAAACAATATATACATCCTATGTACCAAGAAACAAGGCCTTCAAGAAAGCTGGAGAGGGGCTGTTTACAAGGGCAGGTAGTGATAGGACAAGGGGTAATGGCCCTAAGCTGAAGGAGGGGAGATTTAGATTAGATGTATAGAAGAAATTCTTCACTGTGAGGGTGGTGAGGCACTGGAACAGGTTGCCCAGAGACGCTGTGGACGTCCCATCCCTGGAAGTGTTCAAGGCCAGGTTGGATGGGGCTTTGGGCAACCTGGTCTAGTGGAGGGTGGCCCTGCCCATGGCAGGGTGGTTGGAACTAGATGGTCTTTAAGGCTGCTTCCAACCCAAACCACTCCATGATTCTATGCCATCGTGACTAGCTTCTTCCATCTGACCCATCTAACAGAGCTAGAACCCGAACTGAGAGAGCCAAGCTCCTTGTATAGAGCAAGGAGGAAGATAGGCATCTCAGGGCAGAATATAAAGGAGCCAACGTACACACACTGCTGCCACCTACGTCTAGTTTATACGGAACTTTCAGATCCGTCCCTCCTGGCTTCCTGGAAATGCCTTGCTCCATTCAGAATTCGTAGCATCATTCCTGTCCCTACAGGAAGGCACGTCACCATGCTCTTCTCCAGCAAACTCGTTGGTGGGGTGGTGTGAGAAGTAGAAAAGGCTTTGACTCTGTGTAAGCACTGCTCAGCAGTAACAAAAACATCCCTCTGTTATCAACACTGTTTTCAGCACAAATCCAAAACACAGCCCCATACTAGCTACTATGAAGAACGTTAACTCTATCCCAGCCAAAATCAGCACAACAATATATTTTGTATTACCTGTTGAGGTGTAAAGGTGTGCTCTGAGAACACCTTCCAGATTAAGCTCTCAGGGGATGCAGAGGAACATCTTTGGTTCTCGAGTTAATCAGAAGATAACTAGTAAGCTGTTCAGACCCGTCGAAACACACACATTCCTGTGTTTGCACAGACATATGCCACTGTAGATGGCTACAGAAATTTTAAGGGCACTATAGAAACTCCAGTGACACTTGGGTATATCAGGAAATTCCACTGTTAGAGGATGAGTAGGATTTCCTGGGGACTGCCACTTTGGATGAAAGCAGATAAACTCCATCTAACTCCCCACTTCATGTAACTAGAATATTTTGGTGGAATCTAGCATAATTTCAAATTGGTTGTTGTTATATATGCAAAATTCCCTGCTGATTTCCTGCTGGTTCCCTGCTTATATATGCAAAATTTGCTTAATCTCAGGTTATCATTTAACAATCGAGATTAATATTTAAAAAAAAAAAACCTACCCATTTTTTAAGTTACAGGAAAAGAAAAAAAACTGTTGAAGATTATTTGACTATTCAACCTGAATCTGCAAATACCTACTAGTGTGGATAATGTTTGGTGCTTTACTAATTCCAATGAAACTACCAGGAAAATCCCATCCCATAATAAGTGTTGGCAGTACCGCATCCTGAAATTGTAAACTCCTGAGGCACAAACCTGTCTATAAAACTCTTGGACATCTAAGGTGCTATAAAAATAATAATGCATTCAGCTTTATGCAATTTTCAGCTAAAATCCAGCCAATCCCTCTTCACTGCCCTCCCTCCTCCACACAGTTACCACAGAAATTTTGTTCTGTTAGGGTAATATATATTTTTAATGCAAAATTTCAACAGGAACCATTTTTTATGGTCTACTAATAAACCCTTGAAAACAGGGATTTATAATGGAAACAGTGACGGACCCTTAACTACAGTGTATGCAACTATAATAAAAAGAATTAATGTAGTCAATTTGTACTACTGTTCTCAGAACAAAAAAAACCTCTATTTCAACTGCGATCCTTTCAACAGCTGATTGGCAAGCCTGTCCATTTCTAGTCTGCAGTGTTGTCAGTTGTCTTCAACATGATAATGAGCCTGTCACCATATTCAAATAGCCCTGTGACAGCATGTTTTGTGAGCATGACGTCCACTGCAAAGGGTCTGTCAAAAAGCACCTTTCAGAAAATGAAAAGAGAATGCTTTTCTGATGATAAATCTAATTTCTTCATAGCTAAAAGAGTGAGATTTTTCATCTGATTTTGTCAGTGTTGTGTTGCATTTGTGTCTTCAGATAATCCTGCGTTCTGATGCATAAAATTTTAAAGTTATCTGTAAAGACAAAGTGAGAAATAATAATCTTTTTTGAGTTCACTGGAGGCTTTGCATAAAACTACAGTACTGCTGGCTTTCCATCAAATTAAAACTGGAGGGGGGAGGGAATAGCATGGGAGGTTAGCTTGTTACCAGAAGCAAATAAGGCTCACAGTAAAGATCTCAAAGTCTACACACTTCATTCGTTAGGGTCTTCACTCTTTCCCAAACAGCCTATTAAAAAATCTCCCTTCCTCTGTGTGGTCCTAGTTAAGTATGACCAGGTTGCATGAAATTCTCCGGCTTTCAGACCAAGGCGGGAGAACACAGACACAGGCAGAGCTCTCAGCCTCTTACAACTCGAGGCTGTCGTACAGGCTGCAGCACTCTGTATTCCACGTTCAGCTGCTACCCATGGTACTGGTCAGCTGTGGAAACTTTCACCGAGAGGAAAAACTTCAACTATTTTGGCAACACGGATTCCTTTGCATGTGTGTAAGCATCTTCCATTAATTTCAACAAGAAATATACAGGTGCGTTGAAACAGAGTGCAGTATTTTTCCTGTTGACAAAAGCCAGCCTTAGTTTGACTTCACCTTTTAGCATTCTTTTCATCAGTAGCTGATTGAGGAATCCACATATAAAGGGAAGTGTTATAAAGAGAAATATAAAACGCCAAACCAACAAGCAATAAAGCTTTCTCTCTTTCACTCATTGGGTGAGAAAGGGGTGGCAACAGCTGGACTTTGAAGTCCCAGGGTGAATAACACATTAACCTCGGAGCAGCAGTTCCACTTCTAGCTGTGCCTCTAACACCACATGTGATTTTTACCAAGCAACTCTTGTTCTGTCTTAGGTTAAATACTGTAAAATGGGGATATTACTGCCCACATCACAGGAGTGCTCTAAAACTTCAAATAAATGTTCTCTGAAAAATTGTTGACAAGCTCATGATGCATTCACTACAGAAAAATCATGCTGCACAAGCCCAATTTTTCCCAAGTTATTAAACAAGTCTGTTTCCTTAAATATTTGTGAAAAATAGTGAAACTGTAGCATTAAGATACCAAACGTGGATTTCCTCTGCTAACTACTGACTAGTATTAAACCCAAGTATTTTACCATTAGCAGTACGTAGTGGTTTTCAGGCAAGTAAAACCATGAAGCTGACGGTCATACGAGGCTACAGTCTACAGGCTGTACCTGCAAGAGTCTGGTGGAATCTGTTTGAGGTTAGGGGCAGACAGATACTACAGGTGTGAAGATGCAACTTAGCTTCACCTTCAACATTTGCCTTTCAAAGGACCTGCACTGCTTTTGTCTTAGAATCTCCATTTTTTCCTTCTATTTACACATACGAACAAATATAATACCCATATTTATTCGGCCTATAATTCATGATTAAAATTATGAGTGAATAAGGAATTTGATTAATTCAGGTCTACCAAGCTGAAGCAAGACAATTTTAGTGACAGTCAATTTTTTTTGTTTGCAAGAGGAGAACTTTATACAGAGGAACTGCATTTTAAATTTGGGTTATACGACGTGGTATTCCACACTTGATAGTGTAATCCAATATACCTGTAACTGAACAAATTGCAAAGGTAGGATTTTTAAACAGTTAAGTGAAGGCATCTAAGCATTATGCAGCTTTAGACAGCACAAACGGACAATCAACATTAAACATGACTGATTTTTAAATTCTTCATTGCTCAGCTGGAGGGAAGTATTACAAGGCCAAAAAACAGAGCTGTGGACAGCTGGCTTTGTGCAGTACCGGTTCTCTGCCTCAATTTTCAAGCCATTCATTTCTTTTGGGGAAAAAAAAATAAAGAAAGGAAAAACACACACATACAAAAAAAAAAATCTGAACTAGGCCATACAAACGTACAAAGCAAGCTTGGGTCTCTAGGACTTTCATTGTCTCAGGGAGTCGTCACCACCCTGAACCCTCGTTAAAGCTGAAGAGATGCTGGAACAGCATTAAAATGAATGCAAACCATTTGCCGCAATCTTCTGCTCACACCATCTCCAAATGAAGGCAGGCATTGCATAATCCAGGCAGCTAGAGCTCCTGACAGGTGGATGATTTATGCTCATAGTCGGAAGAATCGGAGAGCCTGCAGAGGACACAGCGTGAGCAAGGTGGTGGCGAGACAGATGCTCTCAGTGGGCTTGCAGGGGCTGGCAGGCTCCAGCTAGCTCAGGTGCAACCTGAACACTTTAGTACTGAACTCATATTGCCTAGATTTCAGCACAGCAAGATACCATTTACAATATTATGTACAGTAGATATACTATCAAACCTATCTGCGTGCTATTTATCTCTCTCTATTTGTGCATACACACACACACAAAATATATTTTTTTTTTTCTATTTGCAGTTCAACTTACTGTGTGTGTGTTCGCTTTGCATGTGCATATTCTCCATCAAAAAAGAAAGGGCAGATTAGGACAAATTCCGCATTGTTACAGCCACGCAGCATAAGTGAAACCACCAGAGTTGAACAGATGTAAGTGGGGGAAGAATTTGGCTCTAGCTTTCAGAGAACAGGGACAGATCTGGGATACTGAAAATCGTTTCAGTGTTTTAAGAGAGTTTGAAAGCTAGGAAAGAAAATGACCGGAGGAGAGATGAAAACATCCACAGGTCCAAATGTATTGGGGTATTCTAGTCACTTCTGTTATGCGTCTGCAAAGCACAGGAAATGTCACAATCACATTGTTCTGCAGAAAATGCATAATATTAGCAAACTATAATGAAAATGACACTCGTGTCATATACTTTTTTAATCTTTCAATGGAATGAGTTCTTCTGAGTTATTCAAGGGTATCTAAAAATCCCATCCAAAACTGCAACATCATTTCCAACCATGTAATTCAGCTTCCTACTGAAAAAGGAAGTATGTACAATAGATGTGGGGGTTTGAACTTTCCCTCCTGTTCTGTAAGCAAGAAACTGGTCTATCAAAAAAAATAAATATCACACATACACAGGATATTATACCTGTTTGTGTCATACAACTATATGTTCATTCATTCTTTAATAAAAAAAGTGAAACCAGAACTGAATTACCCTAACTTAGGCATATCAACAAAATAAACAATTCACCCTGCCTCATATCAGACCTGCCACATTTTCCAATCAAACCTGTCACTTAATTAAGTATGTAGTTTTCAGGGGCAACCAAAGAGTTAAAGCATTCAAATGTGCACACTGCAGGTTATCTGGGTTGAATCTGGGACTTTGCTGACTCTCAACTCCTTTCCACTTTTACAGATGGGGTCAAAGGTGGAACTGCAGATGAGAATTAAAGACACATACATCCCTTTAATCAGATAACACATTCAAAGACTTGCAAATTCCCAAGAAGCCACTTTACAGGCACGTGTCATGGGCTATTCCATAAAGGGAGAGAGAACTGTGGAGAGGAGGGAAAGAGGACTTATTTCAGCTAACCAGCATTAGAAAAGGCAGGAAATTAGAGAAAACAAATGGGAACAAAATGGGATGGATTGCTCACATTCAGAATGCTTTCTGATTGCACGCATCTCCCTAGAGAGGAACTCCAACGTTTGAAGCCTTCACACTCTGCATCCAAATGCTTTTTCTAACTTCATTAAGCAGCCGTGTTTAAGAATACTTCACAATAAGTATTTTAATTAGAGATGAGCTGAAGTATCTTGCCAGTATGGATATCTCCAGCAATACCAGGATGCCCAGGAGGAAATACAGTCATTCAGTCTGACTAGTACTCACAAAATAGTGCAGGTCAGGTAACAAGAACCTCAAGAAATTAATGATTCTCTCTCCCACCTGGCCAGAAAAAGACTGCCTGGAGGATACGTGCTTGCAGCAACTATTTTTCTCATCAGCATTCTTCTGACACAATTGTGGTACGAAGAGGAAAAAGAATAGAAAATCATGAAAATGAGAGAAGATAAAAAGAGAAGAAAGAAGAATCTTATGTCATCTTAGCTAGTCTGTGGCTTTGTTCTCTGATTACTGCATTCCTTCGCATCTCACACAAGACCAAGCAATGGCGCATGTGGCATGCTCTGTCAGATGAACAGCATCAGCACGACTACACCCATACACACCAGACTCAAAGGCATTCCAACTTCTCTTTTTGTCAGGAACACGGTCAGAGATTTGTATTTTGGAGTGATGCTCATGAAGGCTGTTGAAAAGGAGGAGCCTATTCAGTCCCTTTATAATATCATTACACTTAGAGCTTCCCTTCTCGGTCTGATCCTTCGCCTGAGGTATAAATTAGCAGAAACTTTTCTAGTACATCTTTGAGCGAGAATTCACGTAAGCAACACATTAAAACTGGTGTTTTAAAACAGCTTTCTACTTTTTAAGATAAATATTCATTTTCCTATTTTGATATTTAGCAGTCTCATCTGTCTTGACATTGGAAGCTTAAAAGCTCTCATTAAAAGTTTGACAGGGAAACCAGCCAGTGGCTTGTAAACTTAAAAATCAGTTCAGAGCAAGTCCTTTCCTAACTTTCGATAGTCATGGGCAGGTACCCTCTATCTAGATCCAAAGTGTACTTATGCCACCTCTTAGGACATCTTAACTGATTCCACAAGCTACATCCAGAAATGCAGTAGTTCTGGAGACTTACGACAAATACGTTCCTCTTCTCATGTTTCGGTGGATGACCCTTGGGACTGGCCATGCAATGAAACCTAAGGTGCCCGTTTCTTAAGCTTTCACTGAACTACAGAAAATATGAAAATGAAATAGAACTTAGGAAATGTAGACACTGGACACCATTGTAAGCCTAATCTGGTGGGCTGTCATGAAAAGCAACATGTGGCTGTAAAACCATTTAACAAATGATATAAGACCGATCTGTTGATTGATTCACACCAGAACGAAAGACATGGCCCGTCTGGAAAGCCTTTCTTCACTCAGCCACCCACAGAACTGAAAGGAATATTAGCAAGAGACAAAGGGCAATGGTGATGCAATAAATTATTTTGATATGGCTGACTAAAAATTACAAGAACAGCACCACTGTATGGACTACCTCTTGGCTAGAAAAAGGAAAGAGAAGGAGACAAAAGACAAGGATGATGGTCATGTATTATTTGTTGATTCCTGGGGTCTGCACGTGCTCAGCAAGCAGCAAGTTACCAACATTCGCCGTTGTTAGTCAAGTAGTTTTGCTGCAAAACATTTGCAGCACACCAACAATTCTGCCACTGAGGGCACAGACTGGAGTTAAGCAGATTATAGAACAGTATCACGTGGAGTCTCTTTTAGAAAGTATTTTAATTTTTCTAAATTAACTACTTTAATAATTGTGTTAACGCGGACTGCAATAAGATCATATGCAAACAAGTTGTACAGAGTCTTGATTTTGGATCTGCTGCACTAAAACTGTAAATCAAATTGACATCTGATCTTATACCTGAGGATCCTGAGAACTAAAACCAGATGCTTAAGAGAAGAAAAACAGATAAACATATTAACTTTGTTGGAACAATACAGAGCAAACAAGAAAATATTGATATTAGTCAGTAAGTGAATGTATTTAACATAGCTTGTGTTTGACTTTCTCCAGAATCATTAATCTAATAGAAGACTATTGAGGCTTAAAATAAAGCTATGTTTTTCATTTATAAAGATTAATAGCTATATTAAATCACTATTATGAGGGAAACAGACTCCCACCATAGTTTCCTTTTTCTATCATATAAATACCCAAAGAAAATAAAAAGAACGAAAAAGAAGAAATAAAGAAAAAAGATAAAAGAAAAGGCTGGTTAGCTGAGATCTATTACTAGAATAGCTAGTAAATATGGCAAAATGTGACATAATGACAATTCACTGCTGAAGACGACATTTAGTTCAGATTTCAGGCTGTTGACTTTCAACCACAAAAGCCACATTACAGACTGCAAATGAAATAATATTCCAGCCTCACATAGTGACTCAGTGAGTAGAAGTGACAAAGACTCACCACTGGTAACAACACCTCCAGCTTAAAAACGGACAATGACTGACCAGAGAGAAGACTGTGGCTTAGTTACATTAATGTCCCAACAAACCATGTTGATTTGAACTTTTTTTTGTAGGACAGCAGAGACTTAGAAGTGTGAAATACTTGAGGGATAGCACTATAGGAGGTCAGAGGTAACTGCAGATGGTAATATTTTAGTGCTTCTCAACACATTCATTGCTTTGGCTGAGTGAAAAGGCCAAGAGAGTTTCTCAACCTCCAAACTTTTTGGTGCCAATCCATCCCAAGCAACAAAAGTCTGCCCGTACATCTGCCGCATGGGTTCTATTTAGCAGCACCTACATCATTTCAGCACTTCATCCCAAATAACCCTACCATACATCCTGTTGTTTCTACTAAGATTTTACACAGCAAAAATCTTATAGAGGAGACGTGAGTGCCGCTCAAGTAAGGGCTAAGTAAAATACAAAAAGGGGTTGGCTCCAACTTGGCATTTTAGAGATATGCATCACTACTAAATGCACCTTCTACCTGAGAAGCTAAACCTATTCCCCTCAAGCAGGGGATGTGCAAATATCTGCACAGCATAAACAGAAAAGTGAAGAATACAAATAACGTTAACATATAACTCTTTATAAAATGATCCCTATTTAATATAGGGCAGGACCCATGTATAAGAATTCAAGCACTCTGCAATAAATGGCGATGCCATATTGATGTATGTGTTTATGGGTGGCAGAAACCAGGAACGAAAGGCAGCTATTTGTCTGGGAGCTCATGGGAAAACATGCCATGTCATACACAGTTCTACATCCTTCAGACTTGTCTCTACCTTCCCTTATCACTTACATTGCTGTCACTGTACTTCCAGTGCATAAGCAAATGTTCACAGGGGTTAAATCCAGTGAATATCTTTTTTTAAAAATGGAATAATAATTTCTAGTAAATTAGAAAAATACTGCTTCCTTATTTTAGGATCAAAAGAAGAAATATGACAAATGAAGATGTTCAGTTAACAACCTCAGATTGTACTAATATTTTCTCATAAGAAAGTGATTAACTTTTAATTGTATTCCAATCTAAGTAGACTTGTGAATCTGCAGAACCTACTCCTCCCAATTCTGAGAAAGCAATAGGTAAAGTATGTGCACTAAGAAAAATACTGTAGATTTGAATCCCATTCAAAATATTTCAAACTCACTGTTTTTAATAACAAAACTACAAAGAAACTATAGGCTGAATGCATTCTTCGCTGACGTTTGTCTGACCCTGTAAACAAATGCAGCCACTGGGATTCTCACCAATGACGACTGCGGGAGCAGAATCAAGCCCAACATCTAATCCCAGGGAAGCTGTAGATGAGCGGACCAGCAAACAGCTTTAACTCCAGATCTGCAGATGCTAACGTCAAAAAAAGTACATTCAAAAATCTGTGGAAAGCCAAGAAATGTAAATAGTTCTCAAATACAGACGTATAAACCATACTGCTTTCTCGGCATTCGCTTCAAACCACCTCTTTTATGAAAGTAGAGTATTTGTATAAAGGGACACCTGCAGAAGAAAATTGTATCTAGAAAGAGAAATTTTGTTTAAAGACTGAGTCCAGTAAATTGCTGGGACTCCTCTGTTTCATTCTCAATGAGATTATGGGGACCAAAAATGCTCGAGAGGCGGAACATAAACCAGACTGGCACAACACTGCAACGCAAGCACCGTGAGAACTTCTTAAGGGGCCGACAGCTGGTCTTCGCTGTAGGTACCTTCGTGTGATTTTTAAACCCAGAAAGAATATCCACATCTCCAATATTTGCTTTTTCTTGAATATTTTTTTAATGGATGAATAGAAATGCTAGTTGCTTGAGCTCACTATAAACACTAACCTGCAGTTGAATAGTTTGTCCTTCCTCATCAGTTACAGAGAGTGGATAGTCATGAGCCGTGTTTTAGGGCAGACAAATTGGGCTGTCAGTTCTAATGTGTGAACTGGGCTATCAGGCCACATTTTGGTTAGGAGCAGAGAGGCCTACTTATGAACACCAACAACACTTAGAGATTAGTTTCTATTGTTTCCAAGGAGATTTAACAGGTCCCAGTATCTATTAAACTAAGCAGAGGTTGAATGAAAAAAAGAAAAGGAGAGAAATGGGGAAGGGGGAAAGAAAAGGGAGGGAAGGAGGAAATAAAAGGGAGTGGGAGAAATTGAAGGTGGGAAGAAAAGGAGGAAAGAAACATTTCCAAAAAATGCACTAGAAACCAAACTCCCTCATAATACATTAAAACATAGAAAAGGGTTGATATTCAGAAGAGGCTTGAACAGAAGACGTGCCGTGTTATCTCTTGATGTTATAACACAGGAGCTTTGTTTAATATCCTGCATTAATGAAGGAGCTCCTTAAGCGTAATATTACAATAGAGAGCATAAGAAATATCGCTGAGGTCAACGCCGCTCTATTAACTGTCATCCTGTACAGAAATATTTTCTTTGAATACCATTAATGCTTTCTCCTTCCCTTTGTTCTAATTTCTGAAGGCAGCAGAAACTAAAACTTCCTCCACAATAATTTCTGCTTTCTTCTTGGCAGACTAATGGTATTAGACTTGTGAGAGAAATTTACCTTGGCAATGTCTTATGCACAGGTCTTTTCAAAGGAGATGTTGTTAGGAGGAATCCTATTAAGCAGGCTTTTTCGTTAGCCTCAAAACATAGGTGATAACACATTTTTAGTTATAAAGAGGATTGCTTAGTTTTATTTATTATTTTGACAGAGAATCCATTAGTCTGCTCCTGTGCCTATCATGCATCTCTTAATGTAAGAGCAAACCCAAGCTGCCTATTCTCCTTGCTGTATCAGATTCATTTTCATAGGTTGTCAAAACCAGAAAGGATCAATATGATAATTTAATCCAATCTGCTGCTTAACACAAGCCAAAGATGTTCATATGGTAATCTTTGCATGATAAACTCTGTTAATTTATGCTTTAAAATACACATACCTCTTTAAAGAAATGTATTCTTATATTTGAATTAATGAAGTATCTCAAAGTGTAAAGCAAAAATACTTTAGAACCCCAATTTTAGCATGTTAAGAAAAAGTTTAACTAATGCATAATAATCTTCTGGTTCATTACAGTACTGTGACCATCTAAAACGCTCAAGCATTTTAAAAGCTGTCAGTAATTGCTAACGTACTAGCAACAGTAAAGATTCACAGACATGCAAAGGTATATTGCTGATTTCCCCATAGCATAGATTGCTAAACCTGCCAAACAAACTGCAATCTAACGTAGCTTCACCAGCTTCCACTAATACTATGTAAGGATCTGACCTCCCATTTTTAATAGCTGAACTAATTAAACTGGAATTCTGTCACACTGTCTATTCTAACTGGGTACAAAGGGGCTGATGATAATTTGTAAAGGCCATCCATTCATAAGGAAAATACAAACATACTTACATGAAGCAACCCACATTTTCTGCTATTTCATTATGGTATAATTTACTTTTCAAATAAACTTAAATTTGTTTCCTTATGTATGACCCACTTATGAACTACACTTTCTGAAATAACAAGTAATGTCGATCAGCCACTGCAAACGGCCCATAAAAAATTCTGAAAATATCCAGATATCAGAGATGAGAGATATATGGGACATGCTTTAGTGTCAACAGTCCTGTAAGAAGTATGAACTCACACTGCTCAGAACTGTAAGAGCTAAGACAGGACATAGTATTTCAGATGGGCTAAAAGCTGCGTTAGTGCCACTCAATAGGTTCCCCTCTGAACTGTAATTTTTAACCTTGCTACAATATAGGGACAGATAAAACCAAGGCTATGGCTTTGCCTCCACAGGGAAAACTGAAACATATGGAATAACCTCTTATACAAATGCTGCATCTGAAACAAAAAGTAATTTTATTTTGGAATAATTACTCCAGTGGAATTATTTCATATGGGCAGCTATTCTGAGCAAGATCTGCAGTATAATGAACTTGGAATAATATCTTCTACCACAGACACATACTAGTAAGTAGTCCCACAGACAGTATTAAAAGGCATACAGTACTAATGGAAGACTAAAAGTAGAATTCAACCAGACCAACTAGCAATACAAAAAAAAGTCAGATATCTACCCATGATTTCTCATATCAACTTATGCAGTTTTGCATACAATTTTCCTTTTAGAAAAGGGAAAAAAAAAAAAAATCTACTCCCATTTCGCATTTCGGTTAGCTGTAAAAAAAGGAAAATAGCTAAAACACCCAATCTTGCAAATGAACAGAGATTTAATTCTACCACCTGAAGCAAACTAATCACCAGCTTCCAAAGTGTTTGAAAAGCCAAACTTAAAAGACTAATTATAAAACAACAGAATTGAAAACTAAAGAATGTCTTAAAGTGTTCATTTTTAAAAAGGGCAAATTGTTGTCCCCCGTCCTCTTTTAGCAATTGCAATATTATTTAAAGAAACCACTAGGGATACATTTTAAATGTTTCTCCGTAGACTACGCAAGAATCTTTATATTGTTTCATCTATTCTTGTGAATCTGTGAGAACCCACCAAAATATAAGCACAGTCAAAGAAACTGTATTTCAGGAGAAGAACCAATTGTGATCCTTGAAAATTTGATTCTTCATAATACTGACACACAAAACTGAAAACAGAAAAATGTAAAATTCCTTCTTTGAGTAAAGTGTATTCTGCTGTGCTGCTAATAAGCATTACCTAGGAAAGTAAATGAAAATATGACACCCTCATACTGGTCATTTGCTTGAAAGCTCATCAGCATCTAATGAATGCTTCAGTACGAAGCACAACACGTACTCAAAAACCTCCATACACCTTAGACTTACGTTTTCAAGTAACAGTCCATGGGCTAAACCAAAAGGAAGTGTTTCTCTGGATCAGCCTGTGGTAACTTTTTTGTGTGACTCAACAGGAGATGTAGACAGGAGCCAGGACTTCGCTCCTACTCCAGCTCAGCCCAGTGTGACGTTGCTTCACCCCTCCTTCTCTAGCTTCTGGCCCACGACTTCTAAATTGTTAAGAATCTTGATCTAGGTGTTGCTGGCTATGCCCTGTCAACATCCTTGAGAATAGCGCAGAAATTCCCCCCTCCACCTTGTATTATGTGCGACCAGAAATCCAATTCTCTCCCAGGGTTTGACCCCAAGACACAGCCCCAAAATTCTAACACTAGGTCTCTCACAGCAACACTGAGTGAAGGATGAAAAGCACCATTATCTTCCCACAATAAATGATTTAACATGCAGCTGTCATAAGAGAAGCCACTCTATATATATGTGCTGTAAGTGGTTTTCGGACCTTGCCCTAAAAGCTAAAATAAAACTAAGGATTTTTTTCCAGGCACTGTGATTTCTATCATGAATTTTATATGACAATTCACAAAATGACACTGTAATGAAGTCCTTCCAAAAGTGAAGGGAAGCACAATGTCTGATAATTGATTCACTTAAGATTACATTTAAAAACTGTTTGTTAAGGAAAATTTGTAGAAGAAAACTCCCCACTAACAAGATAAGATTTCTGGAGAAGATGCACACTGGCAGATGTGCAGAAGTTCTTGTAAGGAATATGATGCTCCTCTCAAAGCTGCTTAAACTTGATTTTATTTCAGGTCTGCAACTAAATTTTTTTTTTGTAAATAGATTTAGGCTGTCAATTTCCAGGCATGCTGTGCCATCAGCATGTAGAGACTGCTGTGACAAACGTGGAGGCTGCAGCAGCAAATTTTATTATAAACTGGTAATTAAATTGAACAGGTTTACATTTGAATAGATTTACAGCAGCATGATCTCTGACATACTGCATGGGACTGAAATCCTTGTCTGTATATAAAGAAACATTTAAGATACACTGAGTTAAAATAATTCCTGCTCTAAGTCCATGTTAATCAATAAATTTACACCACTATATATGTGAAAGAATTAAGTGTATCATCTTTCCTCATTCCGTGCATAAAGGATGGGGTCAAATCCAAAGATAAAAACCCATCTCCAGACTTTCCCATAGGTAAAAACAACAACATCTGTCTCCAAAACTACCTTCCAACAAGAACAAAAGAAAAAATACCTCTATTTAAGGACAGTTCTAAAAGCATACTATGAATCAGTACGGTTTCAAAAGTGAAAGTGGCCACTAGGAAAGAAAACAAAATGCCCTCATAGGTTCTTTTAGGTTGTCCTATTAGGTGGTAGGTAAGCAGTATCTGAAAACAAGATAAGCTAACTCTCCTTAAGTGAAAAGACTCAGTAATTAAAAATAAGTAGAAATCTTACTGTGTTTTGACAGAAAAACTCACACAATAAGAGTGGCAGAACTATGACATGCCCAGGAGCGGGGCTAACGAAGGAACCTTCTTTTCAAAGGAATTAGTTACTTTGTCACTGTAGAACTTTCAGAAGAAGGTACGTACTTTTAGGGTGGACAATTTATGAAATTCTGACTAAGAAAACTTGTGGGATTGACTTGCACCCATAGACAATGACTATTCATGCAAAAAATCTGATTCACAACGTGCATCTGAATTGTCTAACTAAATTATCTGTAACCAAAATCGTGTGCGGAAACATAGTAAATCTGCACGCCATTTTGGTAACTGAGATAATTACTCATTTGTAGAAGACTCAATTTCCTCACGCAGTCCCAGAAGCTGCACACAGACTAGATTTTTAATTGTGTATGTTGATGGATGTGCAATGGTGCCCCAAAATGTAAAGAAAAGGTATAAACCAATTCACCTGTATGCAGTCTTGGAGGCAATGTTCCATTTCCAAACAAGCTGCTCAATATATCTGCATAGTAGATTACTAGTGATATTGGGTCTTAACTCACTAAAAAATATGTGAAGAAGCACAGTCTCTTTCAAAAGGTGCCATACTCAGACATTCCTTTCTTTCTACAGTTTATCTAAGCATCACAATTTAACTGTTAAATAACTGCTTCTAGTGGTCAGTTATATGAGAATTTTGGCAAGGAAGGAACCATCCCATCACTGCTGGAAGAGAGGGTCAAATCCTGCCGTTCTTACTGAGGTAAAATCCCCATTGAATCTGACAGGAGTTTTGCTCAAGTAAGACTAAGGACAGCAGGATTTGGCTCACAGGATCATAGCATCTGCCAAAGCAGTTGCACAGAACAAGGTTTATTCTTAGTAAGTATAATCCAATAAGAATATGTCTGTAGGTGCGTGATAGGCCTAATTTGTCCATCATCTCTCCACTGGTCTATGTTGTTCTTGGATTTTACCCTGATAGCTGTATGCTTAAACCTGTTTCAAATTACCATCAAACGATTTGCAAAAATTAGCCATCTACTAAAGCTGACTTTCTAAGCACTGACAGAGCAAAATTGTATGGGACTACCTTAAAGTGGTTGCTTAACACAAAATACTCTCCACTGGAGACAAGATTTACAAAACATTACACCAATTTTATTTTAAAAGGTTATCTAGCTCAGAAGTCCCTGACATCATCTGTTATTCTTTCTTGGTCCTAACTACAATAATACTGCATACAATAATGTATACAATACATGCACATAAAAGTATATTTTTGCATATAGATTAACAGCAAAAGAAGTGTGTGGCAGGCAACCAAGATTTAAGGAATTGTCTCTGTCGGTAACATTGATGAATCAGGCTCCAGGTTAGATAGTACTGTTTCTTGGAAACATTTTCTTATATTTACCTGTTATTTAATATCTTCAAAATATAACTGATGAATTAAAACACTCAGCGTATACTTACAGTGAGGGGCAGGGGTTCTCACATACTTAAAAAAAAGGGGTGGATTCTCCTCTTCTGTATGCCATTATTTGCTCCAGTGTAGTTACAGTAACTTCAGTAGATATACTCAAGATTTATACTTGTTTAATTGAGAAGTAACCCTTTTGTTTGTCCTGATGAAATGAAGACTGAATAAAAACAGGGAAAAGAAGGCAGAGTGTGTACTTCTGCCAGAACTGGGACAGACTAGAGGTGGATAAGGAATGGAGGAAAGAAACCCTTGAGAATTCATGATGTTAAAGCGTTAAGGAAAATGAGAGGATATATTCTGATGATTACTCTATTAGTTACCTACTGAAGGAAACTGAATGCTGGGGTACATTTTGCTGTAGTCCATAGAAGATGAACTTTATATAGATACACCTTGATTCCTCATCTTAGAAACAGACTGTCAGGAAGAACAAGTATACATGAAAATTGCCTTTACAATAACTGATCAGAACACTCACCGATCTCTCTTCTTTCCTGATTGCCCTACAATTGTTGCATGCATCTAGAGAGAGATACATATTGACTTGATCAGTCTTACCTTCCTTCAGCATGCCAACTTTTAGACACTTCATGAAGCGGCAGGCTTGGCAGGACTTGCGTCTGCGCTTTGTGATTTCACATTCATTCGTTGCTGGACAGCTGTATTCTATGTTACCTGTAATAGAAAGTACAGGAAAAGAGATGTACTCAGAATCACTGACTAACCAACCAATGGATAAACGAAGTACTCATACAATTGCTGTTGTGTTAAATTTTGGAGTATATCAAGAGTAGACAATGATATAGAAACGAAACACCTTTCAAGTAAAAATAAAATGCTGAGTGAAAGGATAAAATTTTTTACTTTTTTTAAAAAATCTAGACAGCTATATGAAAAAAAATAATATACAAAACCACAACTAAAGTGAGTCTGTGTCTGGCTCCATGCATGGTCCCTAGCAAAATCTTTCATCTAGATTATTCAGCTGGTAGGAGGAAGAAATTTTGTCATTGATTGTCTGTACCAAACCACATGCTTAGGCTCCCAACCTCAGCACTCTCCGTTTCCTTTGTTCACCAATTTCATCAGACTTTCTTTGGACAGAATGTGAAAAGGAGATTGTCATGCTTTATTGCACAATCAACTGTAACAGCTATTACAGAGCTTCACCCTTCTCCTTCCACAACAGCAGGCACCGTGCATCAGGAGGGGCTCACTCGCATTGCTACCACCACATCTAGCACATTTTACAGCTGCCAGGTCAGATCGCCCAGCCAGGACATCTCCCCTTCCTTCTATACTTTAGATGGAGTTCTTGTACTGAGAAGCATCAGAAATAGAATCATTCCTAGCAAGCTGTCGGAATGACAAAAACTGGGGGAGATGCTTGCCTCTGCCTCTCCCAACTCTCCTTAAGGCCTAGAACAAGCTAGATCCTCAAATGCAGGCCCTCCTGGGCAAAGCAGTGTCTCCATTTTTCTTTTTGTTACTGCTTAGTACGTATTATTTCTCCTCAAAAATAAGAAAAAAAAAAAGCCTGAAAATTAATAGGTAAAATACATATGAGTAATTTTCTTTACATTTTTTAAATCGCCTCTTTGGGAATCCAAAGTCCAAATGGGAGAATGTCTGTTCTCCTTTGCCCTAGTACCACTGCACTTTTCATAAAACAGCTTAGCTCAGCTTATTCATCTGCCCAGCCATGCATCCTATTGCCCATGACTACATTCAGTATGACAGACTTTGCAGCAGTCAGAAGTTTCACCAGGAAACTGACTTTTAAATAAAGTATCTTCCCCATCAGCCTGTCACATCTTGCTTTAAAGGTATTTCTTTACTTTCTAACCCTTTCCCCCTGTGATTAAGTGCATTAGTATCTTAATGAAAATGCATTCTGTTTATTGCCCACTTGGGAAGCAAGAGGTCATCACACCAAATGCATAAATTGTCATCAGAGACAGTCTGAGCATAATTGCAATTTTGCTGCTCCATGTTTGCTGCACTCAGGGTCCGTCAAAGTCCCCTGAAACATGCGCAGGTTCTAATAATTAGCATAGAGTCTGCCTGGGACCACAGCATTGATGAAATATTTCAGAGTTAATCACACTTTGTAAACACTGATTTATATTGACTACCTTTCTCCAGACTGATGTCTCCTCATTAAATATCACATTAGTGGATTGCAGGATTGCACAAAGACTCAAATGCTCAGCAACTGCTAATTCAACAGGAAGTAATACTTAAACCACTTACATCTATTGAAAATTGGTTAAGTATTTATGATAAAGGAGGTCTGCATGGTGCAATGTATATTCTGCCAATACAACCAGCATAATTTGCACAACCTTTTCAGGCTTTTGCAGGCTTTATTCCCTCCAAACATTGCTGCATGATAGACTTAGCAATTCTGGCGAGTAAAACAGATCTTGGTATGTCTGAATGCTAATGGTTCTTGTTGACAAAACTCAAACTTCAGTTTAGTCCTGTTCCCCTTCCTTAGCTCCTGAGAAGAAAGCTATTTAAGAAACTGAAGGATACGGTGGGTAGGAAATTCAGCACAGTTCCTGCAAAGCTTCTTTCCGATACGCATTAAAGAAGTCAGGAAATAACGCTTCTGGAGGGATGTGTAGGAAAGGATGGTAAGGGCAAACTTAAAATAAGATTCACATTATCCTCTCACACTCTAACGAGGCATTCTTAGTGAGGCACAACACTACACAGAGACCTTCAAAGCCTCTCACAAATTGTATCTAATTAACTTCATCGTATTATAGTAATAAATGTATTACCATCCCTATTTAAAAAAAAGAAACGGAATCAGAAGTGCTTTGCACAAGATCAAAGATATCTTTTCACAAGGTCAGAAACGATCTTGATCAAAAACAAGATCAAGATTACAACACAGAACTTCAAGCTGCAAAGCTACATACCAAGGCAAGTGGAGCACTCGCACTATAGACAGAGCCCTTGTGCAAAAACACAGATGACAAAGGTACAGATGTCGACATCAAAAAGTAGTATTCAAAACCAGAAAAACGTAAGCAAGATTGCTTATTTCCCTAAGTAGACACTTCTAATCCATACCCTGACATTTCAGTTTTGTGCAAAACTCTCTGAAACATGGCAAGGGTCTGTAGCATGCAGTACATTATGCACAGACAATGTAACTTATTTTTCCAGCAAATGCTTGCCACCTAAAGAACTCTAAAACGAGCTATTATGCTAGTCACTTAGATTCCAGTACTTTAGCTTAGAGGGGGAATCGTCAGTTATCATTTTTAGGCTACTTTGCTTTAAGGAATTATATTTTACAGCAGATGTTCAATCTTAATTTTTGATGTCAGAAAATAAACTTGGAAGATCTTGGAAAGAATTCCTCCAATGAACTCAACAGAGTTACAGTAACTGGATTTATTGCTGCAGCAAAGATCCACATCTTATCAATGGCCATAGCTGGTTCCCCTAAAGTGTTTCCGCATTTTAGAATATGGCTAGACTGTGGTAAGAGTTCACGGAAACTAACATTTTGTCACCACTTCACATATGAATGCAGTATTTTATCAAATATCCCCATGGATAGACTTAATTTCTCTCAGTGAGCTTTCCTTAAAAAAAACCCTCATGGAATTTTGCAATGGATACGTACCTGGATATGTATCACAGTCAAAATGTGTTTTACCTAGCACTCAAAGTATTAGTGGACATATTTTTGCTAAAAACCGAAATTTGCTGCACATTGCAGGTCATCAGAGCTCTCATAACTTCTTATTTACTTCTATACACTAAAAGTAAAGAAACAGAAATTATTTTAAGAAGTGTTTGGGAACCTGTACAATTTCGTATGTCCACTACATCCATTCAGGATGCTCAGATCTGCATTTTATTTCAATGAGGAAGATTCAGAAGGAAGCTCTACCATTGACTTGTCTACTGCATGATGCTAGAGGCTGAAACTGAGCAGCTAGTAAGAGCGTAAGTTGAGTTTGCCCAGTCCTGTCAACAGTTGGAGAGGTAGCTGTGTTATACACTGAACAAAATCAACATGGCAGCTCTGAGTCTTTAAACTGGGCTGACAAGAATGATCGAGCAATTTATAATATCTCCTGGCCGGTTTTCAGAAAGGACTGGGCTCTGATTACTTATTTTGGAGTCTTTTGTACAATTAGTTTGCAGGCAATATAATTTTCTCACTTACTCCTTAATAGAATCGTGCAGCTAGCTGGCTGATAGAATAACAGCATATATGTAAAACTCCTGCCTGAAGTGCCAGGGGATAATTTGTATATTCCTTTCAGTAGCGTAATGGACTTTTACAGTTTGGCAGTTAAAGGGCTGAGTAATGTAAATTACTATGACGTTTGAAAATAAAAATATATGTCAAATCTTTACTCCCCAAACACATTGCCCTGTGCTATAATAATGCAATGGGATTCATGCCAGCTTGAGTCCCTTTTCTCTCTTCATGCACTGAGGAATGTTTATTTCAAAACAGTTCCTTTTTTCTACTAATTTGTTAAATTTTATCATCTCAGCCGAAAGAGGAGAAAATACTTCTAACACACTGTGCCTATCAAGAGCAACTGGCTCACTAAAAATACGATGCCATTTGACTTGAGATAGCAGGTGAACTGCTGAAACTTACGCTGTATAACCAGCCTCTCTGGTTTTAGATGCTTCAGACTGTCAGATCTTTACACACGGCTCAAGGATAAGTGGGCCAAGATACCATTTTTGTCATCTCACAGATGAGGTTTGCAGGTTACCTGAATGAGATGTGGAGTCATAGTACAATTGTAATGGTACAAGGACTTACTGGATGGCTTTACAAGCCAGGCAATCGACTGCACTTAGCCAAGGTTCTTGAGACTATTTTGGCCATTTTTCGCATGGAAGTGACAGCAACACTCAAGGTAACAGGAGGAGTGAGAACCACGACAAAGAGGAGGCCACTTAAAGCACTGGGCCTTATGCCTTGGCATCTTATCCCAAATGAAGTTATTGTCATCAACAGTTACAACTTTAGAACCTCGCAGATACCAAGAGTGCAAAGCTGGCTCTAGAAACTGGCTCCAGGCTGTGGGACAGGCTGAAACAAGGGTCTGTCTTCCAGAAATACTGACAAGAATAGAAGCTGCAGACAGCAATTCTTAGTAGAAGCTTTATTTCCCTTTTCACACTGCAACATTCGATATTATAACACTAAAGATGTAAAAGCATGTAAAAGCTATGAGCTATTGGAATATGCTCAGAAAAATCTTTGGACAAGTAAAAGACATGAGGAAAGACTGTGTACAGGGTGAAAATGTGTTTGGAAAGAGTAGCCATGAGTCACCTACAAAAGCAGGAAGAGTGCTGAAGATACCACTATTGAAACTTTTACTGTGTGGGAATGGAGGTCCAGAAGAAAAAAAGAAAAAAAGACAAAAGAAAAGCAAAAAGAAAACCAATAGAGGGGAATTAATTATTCCTTCAAGGTAATAATTTTGTGCTATAATCAGCTCATGAAACTGTATTTCAGTATCTCTTTATTTATATTCAATATTGCCCCATTTTTGTCCCAAACTTTTTCTTTGAGCTTCTGTAACTCAGTATCTTTTTTCAAAAACTTGTATTTAAAAAGCAAGTGCTCTCATTATTCTTAACAGAGGCTACCACATCACTGGATTTAAGTCTTTCTGCAGTAAGGTTTACCCCAGGTACCACCTTCATAATCTGTTTTCCTGGGTCACAGACCCAAAGGAATACACCTGCTTGTCTGTGGACTGGCATACATGAAAACTTTGGAATATGAAAGGTAGCCAGGATTACAGCTGTAGGTCTTCTGGGAATTAATAAAAGACAAGTCTTAGGAAGAGAGACAGGAGAATCTAAGCCAACACAGAGAGTGAATTATGGTGTTAGGTCACACCTTGATATGTAATCCAATCAGAAAAGAATAGTTGCTAAGAAACTGAGAAGTAGGTGCTGTTGGAAATAAAGAGTGACAGGTTAACTTAGGAAAAGAAGGATAGAGAGAAAGTCCCAGATGGACTTAAAAATGTATTTGATGTTTATAGGTCTTAGCAAAGCTGAACTGAGGAAAGTAAAAATATTTTTCTCAGGTTAAAGTTTCAGTTCTCGCAGACTCTGTTCCCTACTTTGCAGTCAAAACTCAACTGAATTTAAGTATGAGTAAATATTTTCACAAATAAAAGTACTCTTATCAATAAAGTTTCAGAAATGGGGTCAGGTTGGAACGAGGTTGGATTTCAACCTAACCGAATCCAGTTTTGGCTGACAAATCCCTAGATGGATTCACCTGATAATGTAGATAGCTCTATGAATTCCAAACCTATGAATTCTGCTACATGTCATCTCAAGCTGATTAAGCCTAAAGTTGACTGTATTCACAATTTTTCACCCAGGTGACTTCAGAAACAATATTGCATACACAGAGTTACAGAACATTTAAAAATTTGGTTCTTAAATGTCTCAAATATTTTTTTTAAGATGACAGGGCCATGTCTGAAGGATTATGCTTACATTGCTGTTGCTTGTGTTGCCTTTTCTGTTACAGTAAGAAACTCAGGAGAAGCAGCTAGCTTTTTTAAAGAAATCTACAGTGTAAGATAGTATTTGACAGAGGGACACATCCAGCTTAAAAGTACATTTTAAATGAAATCACTATGTTGAGTTGCTTAAAAGAAGCCAGTGTATTATGTTACTGAACTATAATATACTTAGAACGTCTAAAATGTATTTTTTATTTCTTTTTCTTTTATTCCTAGACAGCAATATGAATGCAGATTTAAAACAAAAATGCAAAGGTGATGCGGGTTGGTCTGACTGCATGACATCTTTGCATCAGCCTCTAACTTTAGGTAGATGAGTTTCCAGCATCATAAAACCCACCATAATTTTCAATATGAGGCTGATATTAGGGGGTGTTGAATGACACCTGTAAGGGCCCAACTACCTCTGATGCCCACTGGAGCCAACTTCTTCATCTTCAACAGAAATGAAGGACATTTAGGTCATCTTAAGAGAGAATCAACACTTTGAAGACACAAACAGAACTGATCCCTTGCCGCCTGGGAGTCACTGAAAAGTTACCCAAGTCAGAAAGACTGAACCATCTACATTTTGTCCCTACCGGTATTTTGTCTAGGTCGATTTTGATACGTCCTACCCAGGTAGTGTGGAAAATTGTCATTGTTTGTTTATAAACACACAGAACATCTCAGTCTGTAAAGCTGCAAACCAAATGACTTTCACAGCAGTAAAAAAAAAAAAAAAAAATCATTCAAAAGTTATAGAAACATTAAAATAAATCACTTGCTAGCCGGGACTTCACATGTCTCTAGTTTCAAACTAGACAGAGCGTCATAAGCGGGCTGCAAGCTTTCAGAGATGTTTATAACAAACCGAGATCCAAACCTAATTATAATGGCATTGATACATACCACTGTACCGGAACTATGTGTAAACCGCATCTCTTTCCAAGTGTTTCTGATGGGTTCGAAATAGCCATGTACAAATCAGGATGCTCATTCTTATTCCCTAATAATCTAAATGCAGCGTATAACTTACAAGGCTGTAAGGAAAGCAGAGACAGTAGAAAGGATAGAACCATCTGTATACTTTTAAACTTCTCTCTGGTTCTCAGATTTCAGCGTGTTTATATTTTATTGTCTCATCTTGTTTGGCTGCCATAGTTACACAATGACATTGTGACAGGATTAAAAGACATGTTGGAAGGAATTAAAAATACTTGCTCACTAGTTTGGTTGGCCCATAGGCACAGAGAAATCAGGGGAAAAGGGAAGATATCTATCATTGCTTGCTTAAAATATTCTTTGAAAGAAATGCTGATGCACAGACTTTCACTTATATAAGGAAGGTGAATGATTTAATCAGGTAATGATGGATTCAGGTGACATTTAGTGTTAGGTTCACTGGAGGGCTGCCATCTTTGCACCAGAGCCAAGGTCCAGAGACTATTGCACCAGAATGCAAGTCTCCACCCTATCTTTCTATAAAAAAACTATCATCTTAGCTACCAGTAAAGATGCTGAAAAGCCATAAAATCTTACTTAATTTGCTTTCATTTCCACCACAAAAATGATGTGCAGTATTACAGGCATCAGCTTTGAGAGATGCAAATTACCCTTTGGAAGGGACTTCAGTCATGTGCAACTTCGAATCAAACTATGTTGACCATTTTAAATGCCACCTTATCTGAATTTACATAGCTAGTTCTAACTTTCCTGATTAAAACTTCCTGATTAAAAAAAAAATTATATATATTTACTGTAAAGTGTTTGTACATTTACAGATCAAATTGGCTCAGTAATGGGTAAACATTCTATAAAGAGGGCTGAAAAACCTGAACACTAAAGGGATTAAAAACAACTATGAGTAACCAAAAAGGTGAACAAAGTACAAAGCAGCTTAATCTAGCTCCTAGTCTGGGCAGGCTTTGAAGACCATAGGAACTACACTACTGCAGAACAGCAGAGCTGTTGGGTGATCAGCATAAAATGAGATAGCAGACTTGGTCTCGTTCACGTAATGATCAAAACGACAAAAGTATTCCCAGGATGGAATATTTCTTGTGTTAGGAGACTCTCAGGGATAAAGCTCTTAAATGAGACAGTGAGGATATGACTGCAGGGCTTCTTACTACCTATTGCTTTACTCACCCTGCGTAGAAACAGAAGATTGCTATCTCAATACTGTTCATCTAACAGTTTTTCCTTAAAAAATAAACACAAAAACACAAAGCCCTAGAACTACAAGGGCTATGGAATGCAAAATATTTTAGCTGTTGTGGGGAAAACTCAAACACTGTCCAAGCAAATAATAAACAAGCTGACACTTTTGCAACAAGCCTTACCAGGAAGGCAACCTATCAATACCTAGCCTTTCACACTGCCTTTTCCTGCCAGTTTAAAGAGTCCAAAGACGACAGTCCTGAAGATTTGAAAGGAGGGAGGAAAAAAGTTGTCTACATGCAGGCCATTATTTGAGAGAGATGAAGGCTAAAATAAAGCAAAGTAGTAAACTGTCTTTGAATCTCTAAGTCCTATTATCCTCTACTGAAAGCAAGAATACCATTTCAATCCACTTGCAGAAACGTTTAAGTTACAGGCACTGAGTAATTACATATTATTAATGCAAAATGTGTACTTACTACTCTTTATGATAACTGAGCAAATAAAAATGATGAGATATGTATTTACACTAAATATTCACTACAAAATATCTAGTAAGTACAAGACCTCTGTGCTGAACACAAGACTTTGCACCCAGCTGACAAATGAAAAAAATCTTTTTTTCTCTCTTTCTTTTAATGAAAGCTTAGAGTTTTCAAGATAATACAGTGCACAGCAAAAACTGTGGAGAGACCCTAAAAATCAATGGACCTGTAACTATTTTTAGACGTTGCTATTTTCTACTATCCCTGATGTTAAGCCAATTTTGGGGAGATTTGGCTGTGTGTGTGTTTCTGTGAGACATTTGCAATCAGCCACCACGTAAATTATCCCAGGAGCAAACTGAGAGCTGCAGCTGAGCGAGTACTAGGCTGAGCAGAGAGAACATCCAGTTCTTCCATCCCTTATATGTCACAAAAGGGGGCAGAACGTCATTAGATTCTACTATGACCTAAGATGACACTGATTTTGTATATTAAGCTGATTTTTTGGTGGATTTTGTTTTGCTTTTTTAGCCAGGTAAGTTCTTGTTTCTAATTTTTTCTAATATTATTGATTTTTATCATAATCTATGCATTCTTTACCACAGCCCCAAACGTATTTCTGAGCTATGTTAAAAATATATATTCAAAAAAGACAAAGTTAGTCCTTCTTATAATTCAAGACATGGTTTATTTCATTTCTTTACTTTTAAGAAAATTAGCAGGAATTCTAAGAGGCAGGCAGAAGAGAAGAAATCTGTCAGCCAGGAATGGACATTTTTTAGATTAAATTGCTGTCATCTGAAAGGGAATGATAATCCCCATCACCCTTAAAAACAGGTGTATAATCTACATTAGCGTGAAATTTGCCTCACGTTAAGGGGCTACTAGGTATCCCGTGACGCACTCACTTCTGTCTTGTGTAAGATGCTGGTGGTGTACAGCTACTGTGCTGCCGCTCTGAACAGCTGCCTGTGGCTTTCCCCTACTGGGATTTCAAAAGACTCCTTTGAAATGGAAAGAATGGAAAGACTCCCATTGACTTAGTGGAAAGGGCATTAGGCCTGACGTGAACACAAGATGTGCTTCATAATCTAACTTTGTCAGCTCAGCCTTGCTCTCACTGAAGTCACGGCAGTTTTGCCCATGACTTCTACAGGAGCAGTAGCACTTAGGTTCTACAAGTCTGAGCTAATTTAGTAACTTGTGAATGATAAACAAGAAAGGTTTGGGAAGTCAAACACTCTTTTTCACTGAATCTGTAATTGAGTACCCATCACAATTAAATTATTAGCATTTAAAATAAGGAATTGAGCCAAGACATGTTATCCTTACATTTGCACAGTTACAATATTTGACTCTTCAGGTAGTCTGGTTTGCTATTCTGTATTTACACATTCCTTGGTTTTTTTCTGTTCTCCCATTTTCTTATTTGCCATTATGCAGTAATCAACTTGTTTTTAAAACAAGCAGAGAAAGAATGTGATATGAACAAGGAAGTGAGTACCGGGAAGTGTACTGGGAACAGCCTCTAGGAACACTGGGACTAAAATTCTATTACTGAGAGCAAAAAATAACTCGGGAGTTATTCTTCATGCAAGCTTAGAGGTAGAATTTACCCATTCAAAACATGAGCAGTACCTTTTCCTTTATACTTCTTGTCACCTACCACAATCCATGGTTTGATTCACCAAAGTAAGTAGCTTCCATTATTTTGGATGGTGTCTGAAAACTCTTAGTAGTTTTGTCAGTGTAGTCAGCACCATTACTGAAGATGCTGCCATGACATTATGATGGTAACATACTTCCTATTCTTAGTTTCTGTATTATTGCTTTTCCATTCGATGCTTGGTTTTGCCTTACTGCATTTTTTTTTTTTTGTCTTCGCAGCACTGTCACCTGCTGATGCAGCTAGTGCTCTAACCATACTGAGACTTTTTGCACAGCTGCCAGTTCTAACTTGAGCTGTGTGGCCAACTCCAGGTTGCTAATCTGGAGAATGACGTCCCTGTCTTGTGCTTCCACGCCCAGAAACTTGCTGTGGTGTGGTGTAAAATTGCAGGCTACCTATTACTGCCAGAAGTCAACGCTTTAATCGGTTAATGTTTCCGTGGCATTTTTTCGTGCTCAAAATACAACTAAAATAATCACGCATCAGTTCAGTTCTGTAGGACAGCTATTATGTGGCAATTAAATACCATTTACAAAACCAGGGTTGCTAGCTGAAGTTGGTGCTTGAAGTTTAGCAACCACGAAACACAAATTGCTTCAGTGGAAACATTTTTTCGAACTTTTCTGAAAATGTTCTTGAAGGTCAAGTGAAATCACCTACCTGTTTTTTTACTTTTTCCAAAACAAAGCCTTGAAATGAGCATACTGTTTCTGTGTATGCACCCATCTTATACACGAACCTAGGCCACTCGGAATCTTCACAGGTATGTTTGTTTACTGGTTGCAAACATTGTAACACTCAGTTTCCTTAGAAACAACTGAAGTCTGATGTTTCTTTTTAGAGGCTATATGGGCACTTCATGCCAGTAGAAGGCCCAAATCTCCCACGAGTAAGATGGATGACAGGAGAATAAAATGGCCGTTGCCTTAGTAATGGATAAATTAAAATAACATTCATTATGTTTCTTTATTAATTTTACAATATGGAAGTATATATTTAAGACATCTTGACCAAATGTTTCAAATTTTGGGTTATGTGAAATTACGAACTGAAACTAACTTTATGCTCCTTATCATAATTCATTTTTAAGAAGAAAAGTATACCACCAGATTGCATTGTCTTTCCTGTGAATTCCAGGTGCTCAAAATCTATGAAAATCAAGCAGGTTT
The DNA here is from genome assembly GCF_028858705.1 of Grus americana. Taxonomy (NCBI): domain Eukaryota; kingdom Metazoa; phylum Chordata; class Aves; order Gruiformes; family Gruidae; genus Grus; species Grus americana. Next base: position 103,085,279 of record NC_072854.1, read on the forward strand.
TATTGAGGAGCTTAAATTTGGACTTAGCAACCTAATTTTAGTCTCTGAAGTTTGAATTTAATTTAATGTGACACTATATTCCTGCACAGGCCAACCTTGGCCTCATGTTCTTTAAATAAAGCACCTTCAATTTTACTTGAAAGGATGATATCTAAATCAAAGTAGAAGGTTATTTTGCCTCCATTGGTTCTGAAGCTAGAACAAGCGGTCATGCAAATTATCCCATTTGTACTAATTTATGCCAAAATATGTGGCGTATTTGTAACAGGTATCAAGAGCGGATTAGTACAAAGTACTGGGCAGAGACCAAATGCTGCCAACCTGTGATCTTACAGATATTTGTTGAACCTGTTTAAGGCCACTGTATATCGTATGGGCGAAAGATCAGTTATTAATACACCGATATGCACAAAGCACTACACCATTGCAATTTGTTCTGATTTTAAATGCACTTTAACAAAAATAAACTGGACTTCTGTAAGAATTGCAGTACGGTAGTGGCGTAACTAGGAGCAAAACCCAGCTCAATCCCTGTGTGCCAGCCACAAGGTGCATTCAAGAGGCATCCATGACAACCTTCAGAACATAAACAGTTTTCTTCACAACAATCATTGATGGGAATCCACGAGAAACTCATACAAAACACAAATCTGAATGTGCACCAGATGGCTCCAGTGTTTTTCTGTTTTTCATAACCAGAATAAATGTGGCAGTGGGCTTAACGTGACTGACAGAACTCCCAAAGAAGCCCAAAGGGACTTTTTCACGAGTAACATCTGTAGGACCAAAAACACTATGAAGAATGAAAAGGTACAGTCTGAAGCCCTAACAGGATTTAGCCAGGGATTGCACTATTTGACTTTGAGCAAAAGAAAGAAAAGAAGTTTAAAGAATAACCAACCTTGAATTGTCCTCTTGAAGAAAGCCTTGCAGGCCTCGCAGGAAGCCACTCCATAGTGGTACCCTGATGCAATGTCACCACACACCAAACACAGTCTTTTGGGCATCGAGTTCAGCATATATTCACACTTGGTCTGTGAATCTTCAGCAATGGTACTGGAGCAGTCGTCATACCGTTTCCTGACTGGCCCGTTGCCCCCAAGCCCTGTGGCCGAAGGGTAGAGGGGAGGTGAGTCCAGCCCGTTCTGATGTCCATTCATGGTGGAACTGTAGCTCCCGCTGGCGTCTGAGGAGCCACCAGGGCTGTGGTGGTTGATGCTGTCCGTCAGAGAGGCAGGGCTCGACGGTTCCGTCTTGATGTACGACGAACAGCTAGAATCAATGTGTCGATCTTTGCTTGACATTCTGCAGAGAAGCCTGTAGTGGGGAGAGAGAGAAAGAAGAATCTGTGTATTAAAGACAGTGCTCTTTAAGGCTGCTCTGGAAGGGTTAGGGACTGCACATCATTCATTCATTAGTCAATATCTCTTGTTCTACATGAAGGTAATCAGCATAAGGGCATGACAGAGCTTTGTCAAAGCTCCAGACAGGCAGTAAACAAAAACTTTAAAGAGACCAAATCCGTCTGTTGTCCCCTCCACCTGCCCTCTAGGCTACGTGTCAACTTCACATCAACTCTAAATTCTGAACTTGTCATCTACCGACTCAAAAAATTTAAAAAATCCTATTAGATGACTTGGCTATTAAATGCCTTCCTTTTTCCATTGGTACTTTCTGTAAATTCCATCATTACCAGGAACAAATATTTCCAAGTTTGATCACAGAAATGTTCCGCTCTGTAATTAATATTTGTCAAGACACTTGACTAAAACACGTATCCATCATCTACTGATCTGATCCCAGAATCGAAGAGCAAGTCTCCCAGAGTCTTTTTTTTTTTATTAATATTGCTTTATTATACATACAGCTATTTAGCAACGGAGTAGCACATCAACTGGGAACTCTAACAAATAATTAAGGCTGGACTCCATTTTCACAAAATCTAAGTGAAACGATTCATCAGCTCTGGCTGCAATTACTTTCTAGCCATTATCCTCAGACTAACCAGTAATAACTATGCCACTATCCCATATATCTGCAGCTCTGTAGGATCTGACATTTTACGTGTTCCATTCCTGGATTAAAAAAAAAAAAAATATATATATATTTTAGAGGAAATCTTAGATAGAAGTTTTGTCTTTCAGAAGGTGAGATTCTGTCTTCTCATTTCTTACATTTTCAGAATTAAGCATCTGAAATAAACCCATATAACATTTGATCTGACAAATTATCTCTTTTGACAGGGAAAAAAAATCTTCTTTGTCTATTCCATCCTCAAGTTTTTTATTATTTTGAAACATATTTTATTAGGGAGAACAAGAGACAAAAATAATAATTAGAAAACTCTGAATCAGTTACTATCTTCATTTTCTACAGCTGTGATTATGAGACCCCAGTAGTAAACGGCCTACCCAGCATTTTCCTGACAGTACTCTCAGAAGCTGCCAAAGTACAGATGACAGTTACGAGCATTTCGCTACAAATATTTTCAGCAGAAAAGCAACTACCCTATAAGGCCACCCACCTGGAGCTATAGATTCATGTTTTCAGAGCAAATGCATGAGTCCAGATAATTTGACTGACTTAACTTTCTAAAGTAATTTTTGAGATCTTGTCTTCACTTTTTCACATTTAAAAAAAAAAAAAATTCTACTTCAATATCTGGAATCAAATTCACCAATGGAAAACAGACATAAATTCAGAGAGTTGGCCTCCTTTCCAATGAGGGTAACCAAGATCAAAGCCTGACCTTTCATTAAAGGTATCTGCTTAGGATGAGATTTACCCTAAAATCTGTGCCCAAGGATCTTATTTAGGACGTCTCAATTGTTGTGATTTTTACTGAAAAATTCTGTTGAAAACAAACAATACATGAATTTGGAAAACAGCCAGATCGATGTGCAGAAAAACTTAGAACCGGTACTTATTTGGGGAGGTGGAAGGAGCAAGCTATCTGGTGTCAGCAAATAAACCAAGGAAATGGGAAGGTTAAAGCCGTGAAAATATCTTATTACATTGGACCACCTGCTTGTGTTGTCCTTTCCTCAAGAACTGGAGGGGGGGAAATCCCCTTGCCAGCCCACAGTAGCGTGTGCCTTTTCTTCTGCATCTGCTGCCTTGTAGCCGTCACTGTTAATGAGTGCTGTAATTAATAGATAGCTCTCTCTTGTCTCTCTACTTGCACTCTGGGCTAAGCACTTTTCTCAAGTCAACGTTTGAAAGAAAGTGGGTCGGCACTGACTTACAGCAGCTCTGCGAATTCCTTTTAATTTAGAGCACTTACACCACCACTCCACTTATTACCTTATAATTACTGGACCGCTCTCACATACATTATGATCTTAGAGTAGAGTTAGAAGTTATTAGGGTACTAAAACATGGTGTCTCTCTGTCTCTCTCTCCCTTTCTCTGACACTGTATTTTATACAGCTACGATTAAAAATATCAATTAACTTTCACATTCTACCAACTTATTTTTTACGTTATTTTTCTATACACTAACACTAAGGTCCTTTTATTGACTAAAGAGGTACTCGGTCTTCTTTTCATCTCCCTGCTGCTCAGACTCCACATATAAAGTCTCCAAATACAGCAACAGGAGTCACTGCCTACAGTCTGTCATAACCAGCTTGATGGCATGTTCTTGTCTAAGACTCCTGCTGTTGATTTTATTTTTTTTTTCTAATTTGTGCAATAATGAGCTCAAATGTCACCCTTCCATTCCCAGAAAAACCATTTGCAACTAATTAGTTGTCCAAATGCATGTTGTCTTAGCCAGTGCAAAAGCAGATATCTCCCACTCTAAGCAGTCCGAACCAAAATATAATCTCAGTTCTGCAAGCATTATAATTTGATCACCAGCGCCACTTAGGCTAAAGTCAGTCTGCCGATGCTTCTGGAGTAGCAGTTTCTGGTACTAACCAAGACAGAGCTGCTTTTGGCTACAGCTTAAACAGTACAGACTGGCCTGGTGCATGCTGGCAAAGCACAAACGCAGTTAAAACATTAACCATTCCAAGGAAAAGCAAAACCAACAGCGCTTGACTCCGAGAACAACTTTGTCAAACCCCGAGGAAGGTGAACCGGAGACAAGGCTGGGTAGTAGCTGTGGGTGGGCAACAGACACCTACTGCTTTCACTCCTTCGTCACGGTACCACATCCGAACAAAAGTAATTCAAGAGCCATCTTATATGGATGGCAGGTGGGACCACCATCAAATTATCATGCTGAACATTTGGAATAATGCCTAAGCTAGATCTCTGTAAAATCCCTCCCTCAGTTCCCTCCTAATTACTACTTAGCTCGTTACACTGAAGAATTCCTAGACACCATTGCATTATAGTCTAAAACTACAGTTGGAGCTTAATTCTGTCTTCCTCTCTGTGTCTGAAATTCTACAGCTCTATTATTCAAGCCTGAAATATTCACAACTATCTATAAATTCAATTGTCAGCTGGTGGGTTTTATTCTAGACCTCACTTCAATCTAAAATTAGAGGCACTAAAATTCACATTAACTCTAAGAGGAATGTAGTGAATAAGACTTTATTTCAAAAGAACACCTTTTTGTCAGAAAGAGCTATTTTCAAGATGATGGCTTTATCTGCATTCAAAGAGAATAAGCCCAATTCCACATTGTGCTGTTAATGCAAAATTTTTAGGTCACATTGGATTAATAAAAATCTAAATTTAGTTAAGGTTTATGAATAGAAATAACATGTGTCATATAAAAATGTACAGTATTTATTTTAAAGCCGTGGTGGGGTTGTTTTTTTTCTTTACTAGATTTTAAGTCAAATAAATGGCAGCTCCATTTGTGGTGGGCTGTTCTCAGGTAAGTTTTCTAATAACTGGTAGCTCTTGGGTAAACTTTCTGTTCAGTAACTACAGGGAAAGTAACTAATTGGCTCTAGAAGCATCTCCATGTCCATATACAGGAGAAACTGCGTAGGGTGCTGCAAGCCTCCAGTAATACGCAATATATACCACGACTTCCCATTTCTACTAAATTTACTTTACAACTTCTTTGTTTAAGTAAAACCTGAAGCGAGTCACTGCTGGCAGAAAGGCACAATGACAGCGCACTTCAAAATGCAACTCCTGCTTTAAAATAGTCTTAAACAATAGCAAATAAATTGTAATGCCATGTGCTTATGAAAGGTTGAATATATTAAGAATTTATTAATGCAATCACATTCATATTTCCATCTACCTGCCACATTACTAATGATATTGACAGTGCTGACACTGGCTAAATCAGTATCAATATACAAGCGGAGTGCAAAAATGAACTGCATCTGATTACAGTATATAGCCTTAAAAAAGAAAGCCTTCCCATTCGAGCCACTGGGAGCTCTTTATATTCCATCCAATTGGTTCAGAGAGTTACTTTTCCCTTATAACCAATATCTAAAGGAGGTCAAAACAACGTGCCAATACTTCATAATCCCTGAACACATTTCCTGCTTAATTGTCAAGTAGGAAAAGCTCTGTTTACAGCATCATTCACTACTTCAGAACTGCACTGGTGGCTTCAGCAAGAGTACTAATTAGTCACAATAATTAGAGCGAGCACCTTTATTATAGACCAACACCAAAGTCCACTTTTACCTGCATATGAAGTTTTTCTTTTCTTGAAGAGAGAACTACCCTATTTCCATAAATGTCAGAATAGGTTGTTATCAGTTGACACTTTTAATGACAGCTACTACATGGGAGCACCAGCAAGACAGGCGATGTTAGGCACACCTAGGTACTTTTTATGCTAACAGTGCAACCCACCTGATTCTCCTCCGATACACTCCTCTAACTCACATGAATGTCGACCAAAAAGGTCTTAACTTGTGATCCTCATACTTTAACGAGGAAAACCAATGCATGAAAGACTCTTGATCTAGGTGACACATTGAGTCTGTAGCAGAGTCAGGAATGGAAGCCAGCTCCCTGCTTTGACCATAAAGACCACATTTCCTCTCAAATACTGTGCTTACTTTCGGTATCATTTCACAGGTCTGTACCAAAATCAATAGACAGAAAACAGTGAGCACATCCCAGTGATTTCCCATACGCTGCTTCTCTGAATGTAAGAGGGAAAAAAAAGAAAAAATGTGTGGAAAGAAATGAAAATGTTGCTGCTTGCACCAACGCCCACGACAACACCTCAAGACTTTCACTGGGTCCCATCAAAGACCTGAGTAACAATTTCAGGCAAACTGCTTTACACTGAACTTTTTTTTTCTGCTTCAGCTAATTGCACTCTAGTAAAGTGGCAAAATGTGAATCACTTAGTAGGAAAATGGGCACCAGCTGCTATTGTCAGAGAATGGAGATGCCGAAGAAAAGGAAAGTGACTGAATGAAGTGTCATGTCAGAAATCAACGGTGCAACGTGTGATTTGAGAAAACATGACTACTTTACAGAGACAGGGTGTCATTATGGCATCACAGTAATACGATGCTTTGACAACTGCTGGGTCTAACATATCATCATTGCATTAAGGTGCACTGGCTTAGTTGGGGGAAGGAAAAGAAAAGATTTTTTCTTTTAATAAGAAATATCGTAAGGCCTGCTTGGTTAACCTAGTGGATGAGATCATTAATTGCAAAGTATTGATAATCTTGTCCCATGCATGCACAAACAAAACTGTTATTATGCACTGGGTCTTTATTAATGAACACACATGTGCAACCATGTAGTAAAGAGTACCCTGTGCAAAACAGAATGGCTATGGTGGGTTTGGGGGTTTTTGGTGGTTTTGTTTGTTTGTTTTTTATTAAAGAATGTGGAATGTTTCATTGGGTTTTTGCAATTTCTTCTTTCTTTTATGTTTTCCTTGAAACCTTCACCACTTCACCTTGGTAAGAGAAAGCAAAGCAAGCCAATGAGTTTTTCCAGAGCAGCTGTCATAGTCACTAGCAGCTGGAACAGAAGAAGCAATGCTTGAAGCCATCATGTTGTTACCAGCAGTGGCCTGAGTTAGCTGATGATTGCTGACAGAGGATTCAACTTCCCAAACAGTTATTACTGCTCTGTATGCAATCTACCAAACTCTGCTAAAGCACCTCCTACACGCACGGCAGCGGAAGACCACGCTACCGTGTGGTCATTTTTAGTTCAACAAAACAAGCCATTACCTGAGGCCCTTCACAGTTGCACCTACTCTGAGAGGCTGCACTTTTTGCTTTTTAAAAGCAGCACAGAAAACAAATTTTCAAGTGGCTGACTTGCAACTACTGCAGACCCTCCAAAATGAGGGGGAATTGTTTTAACCTCCCCTCCAGTATATAAATATTCATTATTGCTTCCCTTTCTATTTCATGCCGATTCCCCGTGCTTCCTGGTTGATAAACTTTGTTAACAAGAAGGAAATGATCCTGAGATACCCCAATGTGTTGCAAATTATCACTGTTGACAGCTTCTACATTTAAGGATTACATCTGATGCAACAATGCATACTAGTGTCATTTATCTTTAGCTCATTTCCTTGAACCTATTTCAACTGAGGGTGAGCATCTCTTGTTTATAGCTCTAAATACTGTAAGTGAGCAACTGGCAAATCAATAAAACTGTTAAATGCATAATAATACTGTGTAATTACTTACATGATGTTTTGCATAATTAACTGTCTGAGGTGTTCCTTGATATAATGGATACTCAGAGTATGGAATAACCTATAAGCCTATAAAACACACCCTGTTTATACGAACAGAAATTATGTTTAAAACTCTCATTCTAATAATCCAAATCGGGCTTTGGCACTATATGACAGAAAGCCTTCCTTTCCTGCCAAGTCTAAATCAATTCATATGGCATTACTTCATAACTAACGTGATATTTCACTGATGATGACTATTAGTCTGATTACTTGGAAGTAATGTAGTAATAGCAAAAATACACTTAGATTAAACAAACTACTGCTATTTAATCAATATTATTGAGACAAACTAAGTGTTTTAATAAGTCTGTATAGATGCACTAATGCTGGTTTAATTAAATGTATCCTTAGACATGCACAAGCTCTGCAGCATACAGATCCTACGGTTTGACAGACCATAACATTACTCTTCTGAATTTAAAAGCTGAAGCACTTATAGCCAACAGAATTTAAATCTTTTGAGACTGCAAAATGGTTATTCTTTACATCAGGTACTCTTTCGGGAACAAAAAGTAAACAGGGAAGAATACTCAAAGACCTTGCACCTTTGAGCCAAAACTCTAGACATCTGAAGAGGTGCCAGCCCTCAGCAACACAGTTGTCCAATGCATCCGATATATGCCACTGCAACACATTTACAAAAAAAAACAAAAAACCTCTGACCAAAAGGAAAAAAATAAAGCTGATATAAAAATCACAAAACTAGCCTTTATTTTTGTGCATGTGTATGCAAGAAATATCCTATTAGCTACGTTATGCACTACTACTAGTAGGCCATCACCACAGAAAGTTTCCTGCAGTAAAGACTTGCCTACTTCTTCAGATTTCACATATTTCAAGTAGAAAAAGACACTTTTTTGGTATGCTTTGATGATTCAGTTTTCAAATATTTAAGAACAGGTAAATACTGAAGAAAAGACAACACAAGAAGTAGATGATGCTCTATATGAAAATCATTCTGGAATGCCTGAAAGTTATACATAAAAAAATGTATGACTTTGTATTTTGTGTACGTATTATGGTTCTGATACAACTTAAACCTCAGTAAATACTTCATATTCCTACTTAATTTGTAAGTTTCTCTTTTTCTCCTGTGTTTCTAACATGTTTACACAGAACACGGTTGGTGTTTGAGTTACAATCATATCATTAGAAAACTTTAGACTTACCTTCTCTCATTTACTGGTTTCTAGCCTCACGTTACATATTTTTTCTCGCTACAGTACTTAACGTGCCTCAAATGAGTCAGCTCTTCAGCGCCCGGAGAGCTGCACAGACTCACCCTGAGAGACCTCCCATGCCCAAACAGTTTCAACCGAAAGGCTGTGATGTGACTACTAGAATGACAGCCAAGTTTCATCATATGATTTTATTACTCTATTTTCAAATTGCAGCCTAACACTTTTAATTCATATCACATTCTGGAAGACAGCAAATCTCTGGTTAAGAAGCGAGGTGTTTTTCTGCAATGCAACATCATTTTACTTGCGGTTGTAGTGCAGTGGTATCAGGTGGAGTCCACCTGATGTCTCTAACCCCCAGAGGATATGGTAAAGTGTCAAGGAGCCGTCTAATTATTAATTGTGAGGATTCTTTTTATTAAGAGAAATCAACTAAAATAACAAAAGAAAATAAAATGCTATGTGCAGCTACTTCAAGGGAGAAAAATACAAAACTACAAAAAATAAGTGAAGATTTATTCAAGAACATAACCGGCTTTCTAAAGAGGGATTATTTTGAAATGATTACAGCATCAAAAGCAGTTACTTGCACCAGTCAGAAAGCCAGTACTACAGATCAGAGAGACATAGCTGTCATTCATCACTTTCCAAAAGGAAAAAGAAGACAAAAAAAATGCCTTCAGTCTCAAGAGAGAGTCAAAGTTTGCATCATCAGATTTTTCACAATTTCTAGCAGCGATTTCCTTCCATCGCTGAAAGGCAGGGTGTAGGTGTGTGCACACCGTGTACCTGTCTCCCCACCAAGCTCCCTCACTGATTTTCTGCAGATTTATAACAGAAGAATTATAATTTGCCCAGCCAAGCTCTGTTAAATTGGGGAAGCGATTAGAAAGAACATACCAGAAATAGTATCAGAGCGCGAGCGTCTTAAAAGACTCAGGACTAAAACTCATAAAGCAAGTGATCCTTCTCCCACCCCCTCACTCAGCTGGCTCCCAAGCGTGCCCTGTCCTCCCAGCCGCACGCCACCAGCTTTAAATCCCCCCTACACACAGGCGCGCGCGCAAGCAACCAAAAAGCTACTTGGTGAGTTGGAAAATGACGTTTTCCTGCAATCAGTGTTTAAGTGAATGTTTGTCCCAGTGTGTTACACCATGCTGTCAGCTAGCAGCAGGGAGTCGTTGAGTTGTTACTACATTTGATTTGACTGCCAGTAGGAAGCTTTATTTCTACCAACTGTTAGTTGCCAGCTCTAAGGATCTTTTCTTACTTTGAGAGGTTTTTATTTATTTTTTTTTAGATATAGTCCATTATTTTTCTCTTTCACTCTGTGGACTTCTAGTGCATGGCAGAAGCATCTCCAAATCTCCATGCATCACAGCAGTCTCTTCACTTATACTTGCCGCTTTAAACGCAAAAAAGTAATTGTATTAAGGCAACTAAGAGTCGATCCTGACACACATCAGAAAAGTGATTTTAATATCTGGACACCTGAATGAGATGTGCACAGATGAATATTTACATAAGCAAACTGAGGGAGGGGAATTTTATTCTGATCTTTGCCGAAAAATGTGTGATTAGAAACTGGAGAAACAGGTTTGGAGAGATAACCTGGGTGGATTTTCCTTCCAAGGAAAGTGTTTGCTATCCAGATCTTTACGTGTTTCCCAAGCAGAGTTTTTAGTAGGGCTTTCTGTTTGCTTGTTTATTATTCATGTATATCCTGAAAGGCTTCTCCTCTGTCAAACAAGATTCTATAACTTTAACAGTTGTTTACAATGCTTCCTCTTCCTACACAATAATGATGATTTTGATAATTAGGATCTAATTATAATGGATCTGACAACAACTTCCAACAACGAAAAGCATCTTTAGAAAAATGAAAGCATATGCGTGAATAGTGCAGGGAGGTGGGGTGGGGGAGAGAAATACATTCCTATGAGACAGCCTGAGAACTCAGGCTGAATGGAAAAGTAATTAACACTAAAGAGCTAAAACTGTAATTAAAGAAAATTTCATTAAAGGGAGGCAGGTGATTCCACTTTCCTAAATATGACAAGGTGCTGTATAAAAATAAAATAGCAGCCGGTTTCAGTGAGTGGAGCAGGAAAGCCATGTCTTTAACCAGATCAAATTCTCGAAATTGGCTGTCAAGACGGGATTGTTGTGATTTATACCCGTCTATCAAGCGCATGAAAGAGAGAGACAGGAAAGGAAAAGAGGCAAGCTGCTGTCGCTTCCATTCGCAAAGCACCTTTAATTTCCACGGCACCATCTGTTACCAAATCTAATTCACATTCCCTCCTAATCTGGTTTAGTTCTGTAATACTAATTCTTCCACTACTCTTATGAACATCACTCTCAAGAAAAAGCTTTGGTTCTGGGTTGGTAAAAAATTGAATATTATACAGTTAAGGTTCTGGTGACTTAACTGAAGCATGCTGCCCATTAAAATGCACTCCTGGTGAAAGGATTTGTTTCCACTCAGTGCAGAGATACAGAATTGCTCATGTTTGGAAAAAAACGTCACAGGGGGAGGAGGGGAGAGGAAAAGAAGGGGGGAAAAGGGGAAAAAAAAAAAAAGAAAAATCACAGCTGATAATAGAAAAGTAGGCTGTGGACATGAAAGCAGAGGTTGTCATAAAATACAATTGTTGTCAAGTTTAGTCACTTTCAGTACTGGCTATAAAATCACTTCGTCACGGTCTCATATCGAAAGCTTGAAACTGTATTTTTGCTAAGGAAACTCAAAGGAGTGAAATGTAAGATTCTATGAGGAAGAAAATATTTCTTTCAAATTATGAGATGCAGATGTCCGTAAGAAACCAAAAAGGTAGGGACAAAATTTGAAAGTGGTTTAAAACAGTCTCCTGAATGCCAGCATTTCACCAAACGCCACGGTCTTACTCTTAGCTGTGTGATGATGACAAAAACCCCAATCACTTTTGTGGGACTTAGAAACAAAGTAAAGGACCAGCCCTTTCCTGCGGCTAAGCGTTTTCAGACAGGCAGTGCCTCATCTACTGGGTGTAGGGGTGACTCAGCTTGCTTTCCTCTCAGTTCCCACGCAGAGTTCCTTGACCAGATCCTCTTGAAATCAACATAAAAAGAAAAAAAAAAAAAAAAGGACCTAGACAAATATTACTACTAATATTATTATGGTACTATTTATTAATAATGCTCATTTTTTACCTATTGATTTTAACACAGATCTTAAACTGCATTTCCAGGGGGTAACACTATCTCCCTCTAACGGGTGGACAAACAAGACACAGAAAGGTGAAGAGTTGCCTAACGCTGCTCACCAGGCCAATGTCACGGCATGGAACAGCATCAAGGTGCTGGAGAATCCCAATCCAGTCTATTTTGCATTATTTCTTAATTTCTTTTTTTTTTTTGCCAAGGCTTTGATGAAAACATGCCTTAAAAGTCTGAGCATTTATTTCTAAGGGAACTTGCCTTGAACTTCAGAAATGAGACCTTTGTTATTTTTAAATATGTAGGTTTTTTCCTAAATGAGAAATTTAATTTTAAGGTAAATTAAATCTCCTCTTATTCCTACATTAAAATGTTTGTTTTTCTGTTAAAACAATCCCAATTTTTTTGTCTGTAGCCTTCCCAAAAGTAAAGCCTATGGCAAGAACAGCTTTAGCCAGCACAAAGGGTAATGTGTGAGCAATGTGCAGCTGTGAATAGCCCAAGGTTTTTAAGGGTTTGGGGTTTTTTTCCCCAAGGATTTGAAATAGAAGAGGCAGACAATACCAGGGGAAGAAAGAAAAAAATACTTTGACCGAACAGTAATATTCTACAAAATGCAAAAAGGAGTGCTAGTTTTCATTATATGAAAGAGTAATGCATAAACAAATTCCTGGCAAAAGAAAAGATTACAAATTTGTAACTGCTGTGAAACATCCACGAATGGAGATGTCAGTTCTAAAGATGAACATGAATTCTGAAGAAGTCTCCTCCTCCAATATCACCGCTTGATGCACAAATTGCTTAAATCATCCGGGTAATTTTATAAACGGTGTTGGGTTTGTTATTTTAATGGGCAGAGTAGGTAAAAAAAAAAAAAAAAAAACCAAATCAAATTTGTTCCAAATACAGCACATCTGCCATTCATTGTGGGTCAAAACCTTGGGTACAGGGGAATAGACCCAGCAACTCTGAAGCTCTGCAAATTTCTACTAGCTAATGGTGTTACTCCCCAGCCAAATCTCTGATTTCAGAGGGTCTAAGGTCCTGATACTCCAATATGCAAGATGCAAGTGGGTTACCATAACCTACTGCACCCAAGGAAAACCTCACTGACATCAAAGGACTCAGAGAGCACAGCAGTCTATATATATTTATTTGTTTGTTTTTACACTAAAGCATTTGAGTGACATGAGCCCTGGCTGTTAATGCACATCACTTCTATTTCTACACTATAAAGTCCCTTAACATTTGTAAATGAAAACTGTAAGAAAAAAGAACATCTTCGTTTGAATGCTTACTCTTTCTTTATCTATCTTGATTCTAGAAGCACTGGAAATTAAAAATAGGCAAAACAAATAGTTGAGTATGTTACTTGGGTATGGGACCGATGACCGAATTCATCGCGTGCTGAGATAAATCAAAGAATTTACAGAAGCAACACCTATGCAGCTTAAGTCTTTTCTAGTCTGTCTTGGATTTTAATGTGTGATTACAGATTTTTTACAAATAAATAAACAAACAAACCTTTAGCTTTTCACAGTTCCTTGTTCTTCACATATTACTATGTGTAATTCAAACCTATTTATGCCACTGGGTTTACATGTCAGAGATTTGCCTCTGGATATAAGCAGCAAAGGTCAGGAAGTGATGGCTTTCACTTTTAAAATGTTTGCATGACTCCAGCAAGTTTGCGGGATGAGCTTTTCACAAACTCCTGATACAGCTTCTATTCTTTTGCCTTCTATTTTGGGGGGATTCACAGGGGGGAAAAAAAAGAAGGAAATTCGTAGCAATCCTATGATGTGATTATTAGGTGCTGAACCTGTGGTCATCTCTTCTGTAAGAAGTCACTGAGAGAGTTGCCCAAGAAAAGCTTTACATGAACAGATCAGCGTTAATTACTCCATATTGCACGCTGTAAATTTCAGCTGTATTTTAATGACAGACTTGCTTCAATTATTTCAACAGTATAAAGTCTAGATCAAATATTTATTTCTTGTAGATCTAAAAGTTCTACTTAAGTCACTGGCCTTGGGTAAGCAATAGAAGAAAGACTGGCCTGAAGAAAGCACTGCATTCCACCATTAAACTAAAGTAACACACACGTTTGATCCTGAGAAGTTTTGTGCCCTGCTAGTTTCAGCACAAGTTCAGGCTGCTAAGCAAACTGACTATCAGCCCTGGTCAGTTAACAGGAGTGCATTAAATGATAATTTTACCAGATTGGGCTTTACATTTGATATCATGATAGGACTAAGGTCTGGAATAAAAATCCACCTGCACTTCATTAAGCATCTGCCTAGAATATACACCAAATCAGCTCTAATCCTTCACTGGTTCTTTACAGAGTAGAGGGTCTGACAGCAACTGAGTCTTTGTATTACCATTGCTTCAGGGAATGAATAGCCTGGAGTTCTAAAAAATAAATTATAAGCAACCAAGACAACACCAATACACTCAAAAGTTTAATTGCCCATAGTTGGAATCTTATTAAACTAAGGGTGTTCGTGGAGATCAGCATGAACACCTAAAGAAGGCCACTCTCATCTACCCCTGGATGGCTGCATCATACATACTGTCAAATCCAAAGCGGGCCATCAACTGAAACATCCGTCATAGGACAACAAATAATGATAGTCGATGATGATGTGGGATTGGCTGACTGTACATTATACAGGCATGGTTATCCTACAGGTTGTATTAAATATGAGAGCCTAAGATTTATGTTATGGGTGATAAGGCCAAGAATGCTGTAAAAGTGAAAAAATATGGCAACAGTATGCAGTACATCACTACTAGGATAATTATTTATATAAAAAGTTCCCATTCTTAGACTTCCAACATGAAGGGATAAAATTCATATATTCAAAGAAGACATAATAATAACCTGTCAGCTTGTGGTGATGGATATGTTTTTAATCCAAATGACCAGAGTCTCCAGTCTACCTGTCATAAAAGGACACGAAAAATTGAATTTTCCTTTCATAATTCTTTAAGTTGAAAGGGAAAAACACAGAAGCATGATAAGTGGCTCATTCCAGTGGACAGATGGACAGGCAGTAGTAAAACGTATGAATAAAAGGCACTGTTCCTTCACTAATGCTATTTTCATTTGTTACACATTGCAACTCAGAGACAGGTAGGGTATTCCCTTCGACTTTTCAAGTATACCTCTATATAACCTAAGTTATATTCCATACAATAAGAGATTGCCATAAAGACTGAGAAGGGTATTACACTATTTAGCTGTCATTTGAGAGCAATCCTGCACAAACTAGCACAAAAGCACTACTTCATGTGCATCTTACCGACCTGAGGTACTTGCCCGCAGAGGTCTCCTACTCTTAAATTCTCTGCTACTGGGAAGGAGAATCCGACCTGTATATTTTAATTTCTAAAAATTCACTCAATCCAGGAACCCTGACAGAAATTTAATAAATCTATCAGTCCTTTCTGATACAGAAGGAAAACTACACAGCCCATTCCCATCCCCTCCACTCATCACGCATACGAACCCACGGCACATTTGCCACAAATCTTCCCAAGCCTGCATTCTTCCAGGGGTAAAAATGACAAAGAAATTTAACTAAGTTAATTTTAAGTGCTGAAAATGTAGGCAGACTGCTCAGTTATTTCATTTTAAAAGATCTTCATTTTCCCATCTGTGTTATGGCAATTTTATTACACATTCGGCAAATTTACAGTAACAAGATGTTCCCCTGACAAATTAATCACTTTCCAAGCATTTTATCATATAAATAAAATATCACCTCAAGAGAGAAAATCAGCTCAATCAGTTGATTTAACCCATCTTTCGGGGAACTCGTCTGAAACAGATTGAGCGCATTTTTTCTGAAGAGGGACTGTGCACACATCCTCCTGGACTCCCAGCTCGTATGGTGAGGTTTTTCCAAAAGCAAATGTTTAAGACTAGCTGATAGCATGCAAGATTCTTACGGTAAGAACTACATTGCTGCAACGACAGACCTCTTTCAGGAACAGAGACTCATTTAGTAGTCTGTCAGTTAAAGGCTGTCCCAACTTCCATCTCCCCTTAGATTACTGGTAACTATTTCTGCAACATTTCTCTGCCGTTTTGCAAAAATTGTAAGACTCATATTAAAAAAATGCATATAATCTGCTCTAATGTTTTAAGAATCTCACAATAAAATAACACAGGTAGAACTCCAAACAGTTTTGCAGCTGATCAAGCCCTTGGTTTTTTTGCTTTGCTTTTTAAAATTTCCCCACTCCTCTACTCAGTTTGGAAAGTAAATTTTGTTTTTACGAAAGAGAATGGCAACATTAGCGATGCAAAATATGAATAGCAGAGAAGTTCAATTCAAGTTTTCCCAAACTAATCCTTAAAACAACTCATTGCCTTTCTGGAGAGAATCTGTCACTGAAGCAATTTAACCTCTCTGCCATTTAACCTTTCTCCCTGTGCCTTGCTCCCCCCATTCTACTTTCCATTCAGGGACTGCCAACGCCAAGTATAAACTAGAACAAGAAGGACAACCTCTGTTTATGTCACTAGAATCTGAAGTTGTTAAAGCCAAAAAATTTTAGCCAGATTTGTTATTTTTTACTTGGAGTTAGTAGTATCAATACAGGCTTTTTGTATTTATTCCAACACTCTAAAGAAATATGATAGCAAATCACCCTTTTGCCAGAAGAACCACCCTGCCAGACAAGACTGACACATAATTCTTGCAACATGACTATACTCTTCAATGAGATGTTTACAACATTCTGAACAACGAAGTTGTAGGTGCCAAGGAAAAGAGAATTCACACATCTAGACAGCCCTTTCATCCCCTTTACTCCCTCAGCAAAATACTAACTTTACCCCCTCAAATACTAGCACATGCAAAAATGCATATAACAACACAATTCACTAACCTACACGCAGAAAAACAGCGTGCTTTATGGAACACTATCAAATAGCAACATAAATGCTAGTATTTGCTACTTAGCCCATATAATTAATAATGCTGTAAATAGCCGTATTAATACTACATGGCATCTATATTAAAAGCTGCAAGCTCTGCACAACCCTGAATGGCTTAAGAGTTACCAATAAAGACTGTTTAGATGAACAACTATGAGTATACATACAAATACAAAATTCCATATCCTACATGTATCTTCTACCTGCTAAAATACTCCTGGGTTTGGTAGTTTTTTAAAAACAGGCTCTCAGAGGTCATGAAACACAGCAAAGAATTCTGACCATAGGTCAAAGCAACTTCAGATCTTTAAATGGATGCTGAAAACATATTAAAAAAAAAAAAACGCCAAACACAAGACAATTAATTATACTACTACTAAATCTTATTCTTTTCTGTATTGGGAAAAATCTAAATATTTGTTGTATAAGATGCAAGTGAACCAGGCCAGCTGGAAAGGGTTTATTATCCATTGACCTCCTCCTCCAAGTACTTAGCCAGGAAATTTACTACCTGTATCAAGTGGCTCACGCATGCAAGCTTTGCAGGATCAAGTCCCAAAAATTAGTGTTTCATTTAAGAAGCAGCTTCTTCAGCTTTCTATAGAAAGTAGGGCATTCTAAACATGAAGTATGTGTCATGGGATGCTTGCTTCTTTCCTTGAAACATAAACAATGGCAATAAGTATTTTTTCCTGTTCTAATTAATGTATATTTTTAAAAGACTTGGCACAGCTGGAACCTTAAGTCAATGGGAGATATTCTGTTCCCAACCAGTACACACCATTTCTGATCTGAACATAACTGAAATCAGTGCTTTCCTTCAGCATGAAGTGTAAAGTTGAATCACTGTGATGAGAAAAAGTACAGGGAGAAGCTACTACTTTCTCCTGACCTATTTAAAACTGAGCAAAATTCACTGAGTTTGAATGACATCAGAATACAACTTTGAATTCAGCATCCCGCTAGATACTGAAGATCCAGGTGCCAGTGCAGCCACTGCGGAAGCAGATGACTTTGATTCCATGCTGTAAGCACACAACTGCTTTCAAGATTCAGCTCGCTTGGTTACAGGATCTGGCCAGCATTTTATACAAACTTATGCAATGTTCAAACCAAAGCATAACAATACATAACCATTCACAGAATGAAGAGCAAATCTTGGAGACCTCACACAAGGCAGAAAGCTCCATGATGAGAAGCAGCCTCAGAGAACGTTGGGTGTTCCTTATTTAACCCAAATTCCTACTAATATCCATGTATTCTGACAATATTTAGTTGAGGCAAAGTGTCTTCATTTGGTACTCCTTTCACAGCCTGCTGGTAGACTTCATAAACTCTGCATATGGCATTTAGATGCTTTGGCCTAAATATTTGAGATGCATAGAATTCCTTCAATTGGCTTTTAAATAAAAAATTAAGTTCTTATTTTGAAAATCATGTCCTTGCAGTTCTGAAGTAGCCACTAATCCTTTTCTACAGCATAAAATATTTTCATCATTTTTTTCCCTCTGTAACTGTTTCCTGATTCACCACTGAACATAACTGTACTCTAAAATCATTTAACAGTGGAGTCAATCCACAGGAAGAACGAGAACTCAAGGACCTGGAAAGTTAAGAACATAGTGTTTAAGTTACTTTCAAAGGTTAAATTAATCCTCATTTAATGGAAGGATCACGTAACTTCAGGGATCACATTTTAGATGGAAGATGGATATTCACACTGACTCAGATACTTTAAAACAGTCTCCAGGATCTCAACTTTTGCAAACAAACCCTCCTCAATCTGAGGAAGGTACAGGACACAGCACCTTTTAATTTGAAAGATGACAAAGTGGATTATTGGTTAGTTACACGTGCCAGTAGGGTGATCCATTACCATGGACGTTCTACTGCAAGTACACGACGTCGCCTTAATAGTAGCTAGAGCCTTATTGGCTTAAAAAAAAACGTAAAAAGGGGTATGCATGTGAATTGAACTTAATAGGTTTGACATGGACTAACCTTAAAGAATCCAATCCACTCAAATCCCTTTGAAGGCTGCAGCTGAATTTCATGCAAATCTTAGAGAAGTAGCCAGGCTGTTGGGATTTCAAGATGCTGTGTCCCTTTCTTCTGCAGATCTAAACCCAGGCGAAACAATGACACAAAACCCTCCCACAATTTCAAGGATTCCTCTTAAGATGATCCTGGTTTTATTCTTTGGCCCAGGGAAGTTTGACATTTAAAATTTGAAAGCAAGAAGAATCTGACATCAGGAAACATATCAAAATATGAAGCCATTTTTTTTACTATTTTTAAACACAGCATTGGACTAATGTTTCATGCATTAAAAAAACAAAAATCTGACATGACACCAGTATTACTAAAATGTTTAGAATAGAATGATGCAAATGAATTTCCTATGCTCAAATCTAGCACTCATGATTTTTATCTCTTCTAAAAATAATTCAATTTTAGCAATAAATAATCCACCATAGTCTAAACCTTCTGGTGGTCATTTTGAAATTCAATCAAGCAACTTTAAAATAAACCTATTTATTTTTTCAAGGCCACGGTAACAATGTGAAATTGTTTGCTCACCCCCATTAAAAATATCTAAAAATATTTAAGTGTTCTATGTACATTTATGTAGGCAGAAAAACATATAAATATATTTTCTCTGTGTAACAATATATACACTGACAGCTGAAAAATTATTTGTTTGATGACTGGATTTAATCTTCACCTGATAAACATGAGAGGAAAAGGAAAGGGAAAAGCATTTGTCAACTGCTTTTCCTCTTAGAATAAAGTACAGATGACTACAAATGTAACTAACTATAACCAAATCAAAACCACACAGTGTGTATAAAGCACCGACTATGCAAAGTAGTTATAAATTCTTGGTTAACAAAGGGCACAGAAAGCCCTTAAAGGAAATATTTTATTTCTGCTAAATTAATACCTAAAAGCATTACATTTCAACAGTTTCACTTAGGTTTAAAGTCCCCAAAGATTCTCCTCCTGAAACTGGCTATATTTTATGTGCAAACCAGGCTGAGAGCTATCTAAATCTAGATAAAACTCATTGGCTTGTAATCTTCACAATGATCTATACATCTAAATCTATATGCAAATCAAATGCTCTCATGCATTAACACATTCCAAAGCATCTAGGAGTAAGAGAGTGCTTTCTCCCTCTCAAAACCCCCCTCCTTTGCTCCTCTCCCCCTCTCTTTATTTACACTAGCCACCTAAATAATTCACACTGCCTTCTTTTCAGCCTGAATGTTCTTCTGTTGAAGCCTGCAATGAGCTATTGCAGTAACCAGATGGACACATGAATGCAGCAGGTGGGACAGATGGCAGACCGCCCTGTCTGACGCTGGCTGCCTCAGCCTGGACTGCCTTTTCCTTCCAGGTACATTATCATCAGTGTAGCAGAAAGCAGTACGCAGAGGGGGAAAAACCCTTTACATACAATACTATATGAATTAGTTAAATAGATGACCAGATACTTATTTGCTTTTTAAACCAAAATGCAATGTACTTCAGTGTGTAGCATTTCCCCTCTTCCCTTAAGGGAGAAAAGTCTGTCTCTGTTCTGCAGCAAGCCCCCGAGTGGTGAGCATAATACAAAATATGCCTGAAATCTTACAAAGATCTTAAACTAATGATTTCACAAAAATTTTGATTCAGCTTTAGTTCCCAAATACTTCTGCCCTTTCCTGGGTAAACATTCTAATTTTTTTCTATAAATCTATGTATCTTCTGGTATGTGGTCACAGTTTTTAGATGAAATCTCAATAGCTATTATTATACACGTAGTGAAAAGGCTCTGTTTCCTTCTGTATAGTATGTTCCTTGACTGAATTTCTTCTGCTTCCCATTTCAAGAGATATAGAAAACTAATAGTTTACTATAAAAGATTTGGTACTTCTAGGAAAGAAATGCAAACAAAAGCTGAAGCAGTAAGTCAGTCTTTGGCTGCAAAAATTAACATTTTAATATGTTGCTTTTCTCTCTGGAGCACCAGGCAAAACATGGTGAAGATGACAGCAAGAAAAAAAAAACTGTAATATGCGTTTTGAGCAAGAACACATGACACTGAAAACAAAACAAACCTGGTGACACATCTGGCAGAGTTTGACTGGTATCAATGTCATTGTACCACAGAAGTTACTCTTTCTATACAAAATGTATTGCTGTCCAAAAGACCAGAAGTGATTAACTTCAAACTCTCTTCAAATCAGCAGGCAACTGATTCAGGTTATTAATTGAAATCACTGTTTCAAGGACAATTTTTTTAAGATCACACTGAAAAAAGGTATTAAATGTAAGCGGTCAGTTAGACACTCTACGCAATCCTCTACTATCCGGATTTGTCTCTCCAACCTCTTCTCCTACCCCTTGTGCTATGTCAACAGCAGCCGCCTGTGGTGCTCCCTGCTCTGTCCGTCTCCCTTTGACAGTGCTTTTCACTCTACCTCCGGTTCATTAAATGTACCTTCTCTGAACTGACATAGAGGAAACCACCCACCTCCTCCCTCAAATAACAGGCAGATTTCTGCTGATCCAAAATAAAACAATCCATACTTCCTTGTCAGCCTGAAGTTAATATTTTTATTTTAAATTAAAAATATAAAAACACACACAAATTTTATGCAACTATATATGCACGCATACATGGTTGCACTTGCCATATTAAAAAGTATGTTGGGCCCTTTTCTGCAGCTTTCATGAATTGCTTGTATTTGTAGTCATCAAAGCTCTTGATTAGGAACTACCTATATATTTACACACTGTACACCACAGTAGCATGACAGGGGCCTCTATATACTACCATAACAGAAATACTAAATAATAACAGGGTAAATCATATGGCATTGATTTGCAATTACGCTCAACTACTGACTCGAAATATCTTTTTTATTAATCAGAATAAGCAATTACATGATGTTGAAGGTAAAAAAAAAAAAAAAGTGTAACCCGAAACATGTTCTGTGTTAAGATTCTGCTCCCTCTGAGCATACTGGTATAACTGGAAAAAGGAACTGACTGTAAATAAACTTGTATGGGTAAACGAGGACTGGTCCAAACTAGCAACTAAAGCCTGAAACAAACAGGAACTTATCTCTTCAGAGATTTAAACACACTCAGTAGGGACTCTAATAATAATAAACATAATAATTTAGCATCTAGTTTCATCTGGCCCAGGAAGAAGACATAGCACTACTACCAAAAAGTTTATTCTTGTTTATTTCTGACCTGGCAGAAGCCAGGAATTACAGAAAACCTCAAGGGACAGACTGCTTTCATGGTATGCCCAAGACTGATTTTGAGGCCAAAGAGGTTAAGCACTTCGAATAAACTTTGGATAAGCAGCACAACTTCTGCATGCTTATGTGTCCTAACTGAAAACTTTAAGGTTTTATATTGCCACCTCTCAAAAAAAAAAAAAAAAAAAGTAAAAGAATCCAGGGATCATGCATGCAATTTAACAAAATTATGAAAAAAAAAAAAAAAAATACCAGCAACTTCTAGAAAAGGTGAACTATGCACTATCAGCTTCAGAAAAGCATTGCAAGTTATAGTAACTAGTTCACAAGAGAGTCAATAAAAGCAGTGCACTTTACAGTCAGTTTACAAATGCTATCACACAAGTCATAATTTCGCTATGATGATATAAACTGTTTTCTCAACAACAATATATGAACAGAACTCTGAACATGCAGGAACACCCTCTTTAAAAATAAATCTCTGAGCCACTGCCAGGTTGTAACAACAGGAACACACATACTATTGAAGCAGCAATCATAGAACCAAACTTGGATTCAAAAAGTGTATTATATTGGTAAGGTTGTTTCACTACTGATAAAAAGTTAATACAATGCAAAATTAAGAATTCCCAAGCCTTCTGTTTTCATCTGCAAAACTCATGGGTGAACATAGTCATGTATATTTTTAGCACTGAAACTGTATGTGGGGAAAAAATTAGGGGAAGAAAGAATGAAATAACTCATATTGTAAGGCCACAAGACTGATACCAAGTTCTTTCTGGTTTGGATATACTTTGACAATTTAGGTATTATTTTAAAATAATTGCTTTTAATGGATTTATTAAATTCACTAATTAATAAGGTGATGTGACTATTCAAGGTATTTTAGAAAATATATTAATTCTTGACTAATTTTTGCTTTCAAATTTAAACTTTGAATGAAATCTTCCTGCTTGTGTAATGCTTGCCTTTGCTTTGGGGACAGCATGCATAAGCAAAGCCCTCATCATCAAGCCTGAGGTATCCCCCTAAAAGTCAGACTTGTACCTCCAAAGAGGTGTATAGGGACACGTTGACGGCAAAAAGAGTTGAGTTGCACATGTGTCTGTCAAGACAGGACTTGGAACGTATAAAAGCAGCTATTGTTCATAAAGGCATTTCAGTAAAAAAATTTGCATGCCTAAACATGTATCTGTAATCTGACAATTTGCAAGGAGGTACCGCTGATGAGAGAACAATGAATGATAAAAAAACCCCCTTAATTCTGTTCTATGAGGAAAGTAATTGTCAATCCCAATCCCATGAGAGCATCATAGGAAAGAAGACATAATTATACTTAAACTGGACTTCATATAAATATCATGACGCTGATTTTCAAAAGGATCAAATTTTCATTAGAGCTCTGCAAACACAAGATCTGATGAGTATTCCTAGGGCTGAGGTTGCAGGACTTCTGAAAATGCTTCAGGAAAAACATGTTTTTTGTGGGCTGGGGTTTTGGGTTTGGTTTTCGGGGGGGGGGGGGGGGAAGGGGGGGTTATTGTGTTTGGGGGTTTGGGGTTTTTTTGTTGGGTTGGTTTTTTTTCCAATCAAACTACATATATTGTACTAATGCAGCCTGATAGATACTAACCTCTTTTCAAAGTCTGGTCAAGGAATAACGGGAAAGAGGCGAAAAAAAAACCAACCAAAACCAAACAGAAAACAAACCCTCATGTTATAAAATTACACACAATATTTATGAAAAACTATGTCACCTTAAATACATCTTTACCTAAAACATGACAATTTCTCTGGTCGGGTCATATACTGATAGAGGCAGGGAAATAGGAGTAGCTTATAAACAATCCTAATATATAACAACAAGTAAATTCTGTTTCCACTGCAAATGTATCGCCCTAACTTTTAATACAGAGCATAAGTGAGGGCAGAATTTGATGCTGAATGTAATGGATATAATAAATACATGGCTTTAAAAGCTCCCAAATATTCAAATGCCAAGGAATGGAAAAGCTGCCTTTTTAAAGGAAATGTTTACAGAAGAAACATGCAGACATTAAACGCTAAATCGTAAAGGTGTAATTTCAAAATGTACAATCTACCTGCTCCCCTATGTCAACGACCAAAAAAATTAAGCGCTGAATGCTGACACTCCATTCTCCCTTTCCTCCGCTACAAAAGCTGAAGCACTAACTTTGAACACCTTGACATTTGCCTCTATGCCTCTGGTTTAACGCTAACCGAGCTCTACTCTTAAAGGAGGAAAAAAGGTCTTTAAAAATCTCAAATACATAATAATTCTTGCACTTACTTCTCTGCAGCTGAGCAGAGCCATTTACATAGTCCACTGAACACTGTTTAGTAAACACGACAAGAGTGCTTCTATCTTACTGCCCTTGTAAAACCAAGGCAGGGGTTCTGTTTTTAGTGCACACTCTGGTTCAGTGTTAATCCTGTTTTATGTTGTTCACACCTGCTGCTGACTAGCAGTCTGCTGATGGGTTGTGGTTTGTGCTGCTCTGAGACAATCCTCACCAGCGTCAACAAAAAACTAATCGCTAAAGTGGAAACAAAACTCCAACTGCTATGCAAAAACTGTAAAAGGGAAGGACTGACATGCATGCCTCATTTTCCTTACTAGTCTGCTACTCCCGGCTGTTCAGAATTTAACATGAGTTTTAAGAGCACATGGTTATATTTAGTCCTCATGCCTAGCTTTTCTAGGAGTTCTTCTCCAGATAGCAAATCTTAGAGACAAATGTCATGGACACAACCTTTATAAATATATGCTGTGTAACTCATTTTTTCCTTTGTGCCTAAGAAAATAATAGGCTTTGCTCTAGCAGAAGTACTGAATGTTGGTAAAAGGATTCATTTGTGAACCTTTACAGAAACAGGTTTTTGCAGATTTCCCAAGAAACTTCTGTAATGTATTTTCACATGAAATTCACACATTACTGTTCTAGAAAGCAGCCTTTTTTTTTTTTTAATTGCAACGCTGATCTACACATTTAAACATTTTTCAAAAAAAGGCCAGAAAGTCAGATCTTCCTCTCATTGACCCCAGCAGTGAAACACACCTATGGCTTCATTTGTACAGATCGAATGCTTTACCAGAGACAAAAAGGTGATCTGTGATTGAGGAATGGGTCTGGAATTACATAGTGCTCATATCCAGAGTGAATAAGAAAATCAAGGAAAGGACAATCAGTTACAATAGAAAAACCTTTGTTTGGTGAACACATCGATGCAAATAACGTATTGAGATAGGGGATAGAAATCACGTGCAACTTGAATGACTCAAAGGCTCAGACGTAGGCACTGTTATCTACAACAAAGCGTTGCACCAGAAAAGCCTCTAAAACGGAGGGCAGGACATACTGCTTTCACACCTACTTTAAGGTACTCTTTATATGACTAGAATAACATAAAGAAGTATCAGAACATTTGGAGAGTGAACTCTCTATATCTCCTTTATCCTGTTATGCCATCTTGGCTTATTTCTTTCCACAAAAGAGAAAGCAGAAAAATGCTTTCTGTCCAAGAGCCAAGTTCCCATATCTCTTAAACACTATATGAACCTTTTCATAAATAAAATGTTGGTTGAAGGCCAGTCAAGGCAATTCTCCATCTATTAAAATTTTTTTTGCATCTCATGGGGAAAGACGTGTTGAATGACCACGACCATCCTTTGTGACTTTTTAATTCTGCATAGGAACACCAAGGTGTTTCTGCCTATATAGGAAGATAATATGCATCACGCAGACATATGTAATCCACGTTATTGCTTTTCATCCAAAATTCATCAGCAGAAACAAACCAAGATCTATCAATCTTTATGTAAATTCAGCATTTCAACCTCTCTGGCAATTCAGATGTAAAACCAAGGGAAAAGGGGGTCAATCTCACTTTGTCTTGCCATCTCCATCTGAAGGATTTCTACCTCCTCTTTAGTCAACACAAGACTGAAGATACTGGCATAATGCCAACACTGCTTTTAAGCTCACACAGAAAATATCATGGGGTAATCTTAGTATTTCCTGGTCACACTCCCTTAGGCAACTCTATACTGGTGCAAATGTCACATCCTGGCAGTGAATCCTTAGATATAGGCTCCATTGCTTCATTGATTTCTTTTAAAATACTACCAAATCATTCATTTTTTTAAAATCAATTATAGACACTGATCCAAAAATCTACTAAAATGAATGGCATTCTTTCCATTTAGTTTTGAATCAGGCCACTACCAGTAAAAGCAAAAGATTTCTTAAGACAGGTGCAAGAGCTTGGCAGCAGGCTGTCCTTCATACCTTGGAAAATCTCTGCTACCTTATCTAACAATGGTACAAAAACCTCACGGTAATTTTGTCTGTATTATCTGGCTGTATCTGCAGTATTCCTGTTCCAGTATTACCTAATGCACAAGTATCACACATTATAAAAAAATTAGGGGGGGAGAAGGGGAAAAAAAGAAGCCCCGCCCCAGTCATCCATCAACTGTACATCCAGGACACTGCTCCAAAGAAATTTAATATATGCTAAAAAGATATAAAAAGACATAAAAAGCTTTCAGATACAAAAGTGCTTCAGAAGCTGGATTTTAATATTGCCAGGTGGTTTTTTTGCCAGATTATAAAGTTAACTTAAATGCCAGAATACCTCGTTTCAGAAGCAGCAGTGGCTTACATATTGTCTTGTATCAGTGGCTGGCGTGTATTGCTGATTCCAAAGCTAGGCTAGCATCAGCTGTGAGGGAGAATAAATAAATAAATACAAAAAAATTGGCATTCCCTACCAACCTCGCTACCTGCTGCCTTCAAGCGCTCTTTTCAAGTATGGCCTCCACAGAAAAAAAAAGTTAAGACTACTTTATTTTGATTATAGTGCTTTCCCCAGGCAGGAATTTTTATTTCAGTTTGAATCTTTAAACCATTACATTTTCAGTGATGCATTTTTATATTTACAGTTGACATCTTCATAGAAGAATGAAACCTTTGAGCAACAGCTCTAAAGCATGAAGGTTGCCTGCAGTAAGTACTTAAATTATTTTACACCCAAATGGAGCCAGTTGTTTTTAGCTAAAATTTAATAAACCTTAAATCAATGACCTTTCTTTTACTGAAAGCCTGCACTTGGGAAAACTAACTTTCCCAAGAAACATATTTTGGTGAGTAAATGCCAAACAAAGGGCTATTTAAATCTGAACATTTTCTCAATTTATAGCTTGTGAACATTCAGTTCCTAAATTCCCCACTGCTGCCTAACGTATAGAACAGTGGTGCCTTGGTTTAATCACATACCATTGATTTCAGAGTGTCACAGTGATCTCATTGACAGTAATCAATAATAATCCAAAATCAATCAAATCTGCTCTTGCACTATCATTCATCAAATTTGAATATCCCAAAATTAATTGTAGGCATGTGAAAGAAAAAGGATCTGGAAATAATAATTAAAAAAAAAAAGGTATAAAAATCAGTAAACTTTGAGAAGATAATAGTGCATCTGAGCATGCTTCATGCCTGCTGGGGTAAGTTAATGATGAATCATACCTTGCCTTCCCAGCAAAGGCTCTGAGACATATTCTTTTTCGAACACGAAAATACACAGCAACCGAAGGCAGAGGACATACTAGTAAATGATCAAGCATTATTTTATGAACAGTTGTGTTACATGCTGAATTTCAAATGTGTTGCCAGGATAGTACAAAACGCACAAGCATGTTACACTACGAAGAACTGCACATTTTAAGTTTGCCGCTGCACTTCATAGAGCAAGAGAGGATAAAATTACTGAATTTCTGTACCAAAAGCATGAATAGATGTAGCCACTTATCAAAAGAGCTGTTATTGTTGCCGAGGACTCCTCTCTCAACATATTCACCTGTAATTTTGTCAAGGTAATAAATCCTTCCATTCATTACAGCACACTCAAAAGCACCCTGCTATTTAATTTAAATGGAAAAAAGGCCCAAAGTGTCTAAAACATTTACTTTTGCTAATGTAAAAGTGCTGGCATTTTACTTCATTCCCGATAAGCCGGTGCCAGTGGATGTGATTATTCTTTTCTTATTCAAAGCATATCAGTAGTTCGAAAGCACTCTCAATCTTATCAGGTGTATGAACAGCACAGTTACTGAAAACAGTTTGTACTGCTCCTCTCTCTTTCTGCCAGGCTATCAGATAAACCCAACTAACTAACTGTATTTACACACAATCAAACATAAGCTGTGTCTTCAATATACCGTAGCCTGTTTCTGGCATGCTACAGGTTTTCTGCTCGACATCAGTTGTAACAAAAAAACCAGCAGTGAATTAGCTTACAACAAAAATACAGCCACTCTTGTAGCATGTAAGACAAAAGGGATGGGGGGGCGGGCAGGAAGAGGGAAAAATTTTATGAAGTAATAATGATCACTTCCATCTCAGTATTTCACAGATATTTACCTGGTGCTACTTGGAAAAGAGCATGCAAGCAGTAGGATTCAAATGCATTCAAAGCATACCTGACACAAGACTTAAAAGCAGGGAAATAATTTCTATTTGGTTTTTTGTTTATTTTATTCTCCTGTTCTCCAGGAATTGCCTCTGATTTGCAAGGAGCGAGAGAAAAGAAAGAAAGAAAGAAAGGGAAATGGTTACAGCATCTGAAGGCATTTAAATACCTTTACTGGTCTTGTCCAAACAAGACCGGGATTTTTCATGATCCAATCTTCATCCGGTATTAAAATTAAGAGACTCACCACAAAACCAAAACCACGACACTCCCCTCCAAAAAAGCCTCTCAGCGACTCTCCTTTTCATTCAGTGTCTCAGATAGTGAATTTTCAGTGCTAACTACTGAGGAATAATAAAAGATCTACTACTTCAGAAGGGCCACGGCTTTGAGGATTTTGCTTACTGCACCGCCATGGGAAACACGTGCAGAATCCCCCCTTCGTTCTTCTCAGAATGACAGCTACAAGGTAGTATTTGAAGAGTTAAACGTTAACCTGGCTGTGCGCTGGGCGCTTTTGGCTAGCTAAATGAAAAGTTCTGGAACGCTGGGAGAAATCCTGAGTTTCAGCTCTTGATTAATTACAGCCTTCTTTAGAAGCTGAAGCGTCGGTCCCCGCGTGGAGTGCCCCTTCCCACCGCCCCCACCCCTGACAGCCTTTTGCTGACTACCTCTGATGGAGCAGCAAAGGGCAGGCACGTGCCACCACCTGAGCCCATCTTGTGCTTCTGTCTGGACTCCCGGCGCAGAACGAGCCATCCTCGAGATTTGTAGGAGAACAATGAGCCGAATTAAGCCAAGTGTGCAGTGCCGGGTAATTCAGCCGATTGTTGTTTCTCCATCTGTGACACTGCGGCCTGGTGATTGATGGGACAGGTGTCATTCATACTAATGTCAGCCACCGACAGCGGCTGCTCAGCTCTTTAAATATCACCCAGCACCAACTGGCCCCAAGCAGCTCCCGTGAGAAGAACGATGGGGTGCCCGTGAGCGTTACTCAGTTATTGGGAATCCGATTCTCACCCCTTTACGGGAACAGTTGGTTAAAGACATGGCATTTCGTGCCACTTCAAAACATCTAATCTGTCCCACTACGTTAACGGCTGCTATCAGAACATTGCCAGGGAATTCTTTCACTGCTGGAAAAGTGAATATAATTTAGTAGAGGAAATCTTGCATTCACGGAACATTAAACTACCGCAGTGAAAAAAAAAATCCACTTTTTGCTGTAAGAATTTTACCATTCTCCAAATATTATTTTGCTAGCAATCCACGTGCCTTTGCTTTTGGAAACACACTCTAAATCTGTTTGGTTTTAAGATGACACATGAGTTTTAGCCTTTACTTTACTAGATGTTTTTTCTTTTTTTTTTTTTGAAGGGTAAAATAATCATGTTAAAGAAAACCTCACAGACTTTCTGAAATTAATTCCTCTGAAAACTATTTTAGCCTTAATACTTGTCAACTGAGCATATCACAGTCCATCTGACCAAGAAAATACCAACTTAAACATAAAAGGACACCAGCACTCATCCTCTGAAAAGACAGAAACCAAGTCCTGCAGCCAATTCGAAGACAGAAGTAAATAAAGAATACATAGAAAATTGCTTGATCTTTTCTCTCTGTTGCATTTTTCAATATATGGAGAATTACACAAACTGCCAGTAACTGGCTATTCTAAGAGCACAGCTAAGAGTACATAAAAGAGTATGATTTCACCATTTTGTTAACTATTGTTCTTTATTAGACTTTCCCATCTTGTATTTCCTTAAAAATATTCATGGTGAGATTAAAAAAAGTTTCTTCCAAAAATAGCTCTAGAAACAAACCCAGAAATAGGGGAAAAGGGGAAAAGAGCAGCAATATCATGGATAAGGACGGACTGAATAAAACAATCCACCTCCTCCTTTCCCCACTGGTCCTGGCACCTTTATATGGGAAGGAATTTCAGAAATGCTCAGGAATCAGTCAGCACTACATTTTAGATAGACTTTTACATTACACTTGCCAGTATCTCTACATCTGCAGGACTTTAAATTGTTTAATATCTAGCTGGCTTGGGGGGTGGGCGGAAGCTGGCTTACATTTTTTTAATTATATTTTTACTTTTTTTAAAAAAAAAAATCCTTTTTTTTTTTGGCTTTTGTTTGTTTTTCTCAGGCCATTCAAAACAAGCAACAGCAACTCCACATCATCTTCTCATTCTAACTTGCCAAAGCCATCAATCTCTGATCACACCTATTAGAATCTTGCTGTAGCCAACGCTACATTTTGCGACAGCTTGACCAGTTGTTTAAGGAAAGAGTGTGTGATGGAGCAAAGCTAAATCGACACATCTGTGATACTTCTGACACCCCTCAGCATGGCTAATATTAATTTGTTTTCTTTGGCTAGGTAAGTGCTGCCAAAACACATTACATATGGTATGTAGTTCCAATCAAAATGATGAAAAGGAGATGTGCAGTTTTTTTCACTTATAGCAACATGAAAAGATACAGAGGAGTAAGAGACATCCATGCTGACCTACAGAGTAATAACCTAAAAAACCGCAAATCACTTTATCTTAAAGTTTGGTTTCAGAACACAACCCTTTAAGAGAATCTGCCCTCCCACATAAAGACTGCAGCTTAAATCTGCAAAGAGGTTTTACTCAGGGAAAGGGAATATAATTTTCAATATATGATAAAAGGATGTATTTAGACTATTCTCACGTGCATATAGGTAACTCATCGTATTTCAGTTGGTTATCATATAAACAAACATGCACAATTCTGTACAAGGATATTACAAGTGGCTTGATTAGACCAAGGAAAAGGAACCTCTATTTCATGCACTCCGACACACTAACTTTCTGCGGTATATGGAGACCCTTCTCCAATTTCATGCTTAATGTTCTGTGTTAGTATCATGAAAAATATGAGATTTATATTTCTAATAGTATTTTTTTGGTTTGCCTTGTCAACTATTTTGATCTAAATCAGAAAATTCCATCTAGATTTCATACAAATTCAGAATGGTGACCCACGGTAAGAATTAAACATTCAGCAGTAAAGAAAAAGAGCATATGCTTGTCTTAACACTCTGTAAAAGTACTTATACCGCTCTAACTTTCATTAGGATGTTAATAGAGATTTTTCCTAGCAAGTCTAGGAAGTTGAAGCAAGAAAAAAAAAAAATTCCATTTTAAAAGAAGTGGGAAATGATGCTCTGATTAAAAAGCTTTGCTCCTTAAAAGGGGAAGATAATTAGAAATTAGACAAGATTCCCTTTAATGCAAACGTGCTATATTAAGGAATAGCGAAAAGCCTTTCTTTGTTTGAAGGAAGTACAAATTAATTGAAAAACATTACAAGCATTATGTAAACAAACCCAAGAGATTTAAAGCTTCTGTAACATAGCAAATACATAAATTGTTTCACAAGACATACATGTCAAAAGGCAACATTCTACCGTATCTACCCAAGTTACTCTCCGAAGTGCTACTGAAAAGGCAAAACAAAATCTTTAAAAATAACAATTAAGTAATACTATCTGAAATAGCAGTACATAATTCAGTTTAACATTTTTCTTTAATGTTTCACAGTATTTTTACTTCTGGACAAGCAAATAGTAACAAAAAAATCATAGGATTTTTGGTTAGGACTAAGGACCATTAAAATGGAATGTGTATTTTATATTTTTGTCTGAGGACATCATGATTTATATTAACAACCGCATGTAGGAGGCTTCCTCCTCTAAAAATAATTATATTCTTTAGGTGTAAACATAACTGTGTGTCCAAGGACACATGTAGCTGAAAAAGCAGTTCTCTGATTGAGAGCCAAAACTTACAGGAATATGAATAAATATTAGTCATGTAAATTACTTGGAAGAGGAAATTTTTATCAAAAAATACAGCATCTTTTGAAAGCAAAACTGTGAGTACAAATGCAGAAAATGCTAGATTACATGGAGAATCTGATATAAAATCAGGTGCAAATATTTTATCTACATTGCTCACCAGCTCTCTTCTCAAGGATAAGGGAAAAAAATAAACACATAAAAGCAGCAGGTTTTTGCCAAGCAACTGCATAAAAGGAAGTTATATAGCTCTGCATATACTTACTGTATACATGCCTGTGTGCGTACACACAACAATAGATGTACATTGCACAAACTGCATAAGGAATATGCTATATACCTGGAACACACACACATGCATAGATACATATGTATTTGAACTCAAAACTTGCTGTGCATAGACAGAAGGTTTCCACGTAAAATGCAAATATATAAAACATAAAACCACACATACACACACTACTACAGATATGACTGTATGCATGTATGATTACCTAAATCAACCCTAAAAGTAAAAGAGGATATACGAAATACAAGAGAACATGTAATAAGTGGAACATCAAGCTGCAGCGACTGTTGGTGTCATCCCTGCACTATCAAACATACATATGAGTATGATCGGAGACAGAGAGGCTAAATATTTCACTGTCAGAGCATGTCGAGAAATGCAATTCATTTCTCTCTCATGTGCTTTAGGACAATGACAATTTAATACAAGGCCAGTGGATGTAAAAGAGATAAAAACTGAACAAACTGGCCCGGCATAATCACAGATTTCCTCTAGAGAGCTTGGTAGCGTGAGGCTCATATGCACTTGTAACGGATCAACATTTTATTGTTTCTTCCCTCCATGAATTTGCTATGAAGAATTCATAGCAAAGCTTATCTTACAGACAGAGGCTACTTTAAGCTTCAATAGGAGCAAGAGTTCCTCTCATATTTTTTTTTCCTACTTATCCTATGCATTTCAGTTATCCTAAGCAAAAAAATCATTATTTGAGATACTTCCTTGAAAGGTTCAAATAACTGGGTTTTTTATTCCTACTTACACTTCCACAGGGGTGCAAGCAACCTCCCTGCAGGTCAAGGGTCAGTCCTTTAAAAACATTCCGTAAAATGAATAATCATGTCACTTATAAATAATTCATATTTTATACCATAATTCTTCTATCATAATTTCACTCTGTAACATACAGAAATAGCAGCATAGTATACGAACTGACGTATCTGTGAGAATAGACATATCATACTTTTTAGCTACTCTAAGCAAAGTAGGCTTCAAGTATTGTTAAATATTATCATAGACAAGTTACCTTCTGTATTTGATGAATAGCACCATGTATTTGAAATTAATTGCAAAAGTAGGGTTGGCTAATGAGGCGGCCCTTATCTTTTCTCAGCAGTGCAAGCACAAGTATTTTTCTGCTGGCTCAATATTTTTTAAATGCCCAAAGTGCTATTAACTAAGTTGAAATCTGATTAAAATATGAACACTAAAATATTCGGAACAGCTAATGCAGCTACACATGAAAAAAAAATTAAAAAAGGCTAAGGAAATTCTTATCTCTCTTCTTATCATTAAGCATGTGTTTTGAAAAATAATAATTAAATAAATTGTTCCCTACAGATTCTCCCAGTTGTTTTGCTTCCCATTAGCATCTTTGAAAACAGTTTGTTAAGACAATAGTTATTCTTTATTATGGAACTATGGGGATGGTGCCCTTCTACCTGCCTCAGTTTAAAAAGAAATTTGTAGGAAATGTTAAAGCTTAAGGACTGTTAGAAAAAGGACAGCGTGCCTTAGGAAAAAATGGGGAAAAAGTACAGAAAAAATGATCAACCATTCAAGAGAATTAATGGATATCCACAAGGGCTTTGCTAATAACACGGGTTAATTACCGCTGCAACGCACCAGGCTCAGTAAATAAAAGAGCACAACCATAAACACATTAAAATGAGCAACCAACACTAAAAGAGGGGCAAGCCCCAGTAAATGAAAAGCTGTCAGACGGGCATTTCAGCACAAACCGTTTATACTTTCTGCAGGATTTAAAAACTTGCCAGCAGTCTATCAAAACCAAAAAAGCAGAAACCTACGACCGGGAAAGAGAGAAGGAAGAAGGGACCGAGGCCTGCCTGCTGCCCAAGGGGAGAACACAGGCAGAGTCTGTTCACTCAGCCACACTGGGGGGCTGCCTTCACCACACAGAGCTGCGTGCCACATTACACGCTGGGTACGTGTACGGAGGCCTGGAGACACTTGAATTTAATATTAACTTTGGGCTTTATTTCTTAGTCACAACTTTAAATAGCTATCTAATAAGACAAATGCATGAGGTTAAAGATCTCCACAGCCTGGAGAAACAGTGGAGTGGAATCAAGTGCTGCTTCCACTTCACAAAGAAGCGTTCTTCAGTCCACCTCTCTCCTCCCTTTCCAAATGAAAGGCACTTCTAAAATAAATTCTTTGGGAATTAGCAGCTATACCAAAATATTTTAACGAAGAGTGCAATTGAGATAAACTCTTTTATGTTTAGCATATAATCACCTCATGCCGTGCACGCGCACACACACACAAACATACGTATTTACATGCTGATACATATGAGTAAACACGCACTTACATTCATCCGTACACAAACACAACCCAGACAGACTTGCACGGCAACTCCACAGACCATTCCCACGTCGCGACATGAGAATGGTTAGAAAAATATAAAATGCGTACACCGACCATCATTGCACTGAAGTATTCACACGATGTGACGCCTACATCCACTTTTTAAACGTTACAGCCATTCTACACAATCTTTATTTCTTGTCATCTGTGCAATTTATGTGTTGCATTGTAAGACGAAAATCCATGCACGCTGTTAACAGCTGAATTTGTTTCACGTTTAAATGCTGTTGCACATTTTAAATGGATAAAACTGCTGAGGGTTCAAATTAATGAAACAGAGTGAGCCACAAAGGGCAAACATACATAGTGCACAGAAGCTTTCTGGAGTTACAAATCTCCTCAGTTTTCTGTGTTTGGCATTCAGAGATCATGTTTAAATTTACTAAACTAGTCCCATTTCCACCTTCCCCCCCCCTTTTTTTTTTTTGGAGTGTTTCAATTGCCTTTCCTTCTTCCAACAGCTGTGACAACTGTTAAAACAGTCAGTAAAATTAAGTCCGCTCTATAATCCTTTAGTCAACGTTACATTTTAATCAGAGGTTGAAGGAGATTTCATGTTATGAACACACTGATTCATTTAGAATGATTAAACTGACACATATGTCAAAATGAGCAGATACATTTATTGCATCTGTTACCTTATTAACTATTAGTAATTATTAGTGTTATTGTTATTGCTGAAAAAGCACAAAGCCAAGGTTGCAGCTGGCTTTAAGTTATTGCATTCTTTAACATGCTCTGCCTTAAAATCAAAGCATACCTAGTGACGGTCAGACAGATGTCTGTGCACTCCCAAAATGTTCGGACAATTTTTAGCTCGAATCCTCTCTGCCCTCATCCATAACATGAGAACTGCAGAAACTGCTATATTTATTTTGTACATCCTTATGCTTGTATGTGCATACACATGTGACAATATATAGCCAAAATACAATTACTATGCACATTAATAATGTGTAAAACTCTAGGTCTTATTGAGACAGAGAAGCAGATATGTTTCTGAACGTTAGTTATTTCTCTGTGTCCACTCAACCACACATGCCTCAAACCTTACGCCCAGACAATATATTGGGAGTGTTTTAAGACGACTTTTAATTGAGCCAAAGAGGAAGAAAAAAATTAGTTTGAATCTTGCACCAGAGCCAAAAAGACATGTGCCCCGATTTCATTTAAATGCATCTATTCTAAGAGGCTTATCTAAACTAATCATTCAAATTAGCTGTAAGAAGGTAAATTCAAGAAAGCTCCTTTGTGGGGGGGGGGGGGAATAGCCACAAAAACCCCCACAAACTTATTGTCTTTTTACATATTTTATAAAGAAACGTGTCACTGTTAGTAAAAGCTGTGGAAATTGCATTCTTACGTTTATGAAGCTATCTTACACCATACAGCAGCTCACAGTGCAGTGACCTATAAACCACATCTGAGAGGGCATCCTACCTCTGTTTATTTTATTTATCCCGGAACATTACAGTGGGTTTCCCTGCTTCCCCTTCCCAAATTGTATTCCTGCGAGCCAGGCTATTTGTTACTTTCAGTGTTATTTCTACCCATATGCAATCACCGCAATTCACTTTTCATCGCTGGCTTAATTACAAATAGCAATGCAATATGCAGGCAGTAAGGACAGCTAGTGGGCATCTACCTATAATACACTGTCACCTCGCAGTACAGCCTTTCCACAGACTGCGTCTAGGGCGATGCTGGCTATTAGCTTGGGTTTTTTCTTCGGTGTTGCTGTCACCCTCAGCGTAACGCGAAGGCACGGCTACGTAAGTGGCTCGACATAAAGAAAAATGAATCGGTGACAGCTCCCGTGATATACTAATATTTAATCCCGGCTGCGGGCTGAAATCAAGTTCAGGAGCCACTCGTCAGCCCCAGACCGCCTGGTTTTGTTTGGGCGCCAGGCTTTTCGCCGGAGACACTCCGCCAGGTAGCTAATAAGTGCCAGCCAAGAACTGCGGCTCGTTAAAAAGTATTTCGTAGGGAAAAGCAGGAGCAGAGGGCCACGCCGTGCGGCACGGACCCCCGCGAAGTACAGAACACACACACACACCCCCCCCCGGTCGCTCACGCTGCCCGTCCAGAGCGGCGCCCCCCGGCAGGGCGGCCGTTACCTCAGGGCAGCGCGGCGGCCGGCCGCTCCCAACCGTCGCCCCAGCGGCACGCGGGCTCCCTCCCGCCCGCCGCCGCCTCCGAGCCGGAGCGGAGAGGGGAGCCGGCGCACCTGTCAGACTGCAAGCGCCGGGGCAAGCAGCGGGGCCGGGCGCTCGCCCGCCGACAGCACCGCTCCTCCCCGGCGCGGAGCGCCCCGCTGCCGGGCGCCTGCCTCCCGCCCGCCTCCCCCGGCGCGCAGCCGCCGCGCAGTGCCCCGGGCCGGGCCGGGCCCGACGCGCCCGCGACGGCTCACGCCCGCGGCCCCGGCACAGCGTTACCTGCAGCGGCGTCTAGGCGCCTGTCATGTTTTGGGGCAGGCGGCGGCGGTGGGGTGGGGGCGGGGAGCGGTACCTACTCTTCCTCGTAGTGCAGGGAGAGCGGCTCCGGCAGGCAAAGTTCTACCGAATCCATGTGCGCCCGGCGACCATTCTTCGTGCGCCCCCGCGGTAAATCAAAGTTTCCGTGGCCGAGCGCGGCGCACTTGGCACGAGTGCTCTCCGGGCGAGGCGGCGGCGGCAGGCGCGGCCAGTTGGGACCAAAAGCTCGCCCGCGCGCCTAATCAAGGACTTAAAGCCCCGCTCGGAGCTCATGAATATGAAGTAGGGCTTTACATATGCAGTCCCCCCGGCCCGGGGGGACGGCCGATTGGTGGGGCAGCGGCCAATCAGGCGCCAGGGGCGCCGGGGCGGCCCGGCGCGCGGCCCGCGCGGCAGGTAAAGGGGTGGGGACGGGGGAGCGGCCTGAGGCGGCGGCGGCGGCCGGGGCAGAGCCCGCAGACATGTCCGCGCCGCCGGCGGCCGGCCGGCCCGCCCGCCCGGGGCTCCCTTCCCCTCCCCTCCCTTCCTCTCCCTTCCCCTGCCGGCCGCGGGGAGGCCGGCTCGAACTTCAGGCGCAGTTCGGCAGGTACCTCGGCAGGCTCCCGGTTAAGGTCGCAAAGGATCGCGCGTCAAGGTATAGAGGATGAAGTTCGCGCTGCCCGTTGCCGGTTGCGGCGCTTCGCTGTGGCGGTTGGGGCCGGCCGGGCTCGGCTCCCGGCGCGCTTTCCTGACGGCCGCTTCCCTAACCTTTGGAACTGCTCGGCGCCGGGGAAAAAATAGATAATAATAACACCAAATGCAGCCTGCCGAAGCTTCTGGGTAACTCAACTTTTCATTGTCATTCGAGTTGCTGCGGGGAGGCGGGCTGGTGTTTTGTTATGTATAATATATATAGATTATATATGTAAACGTATATAAATGTATAATTCTCTATTTAAAAATTAAAAAGCCTCATTTTGTAATTTTGTACTTTCTAAAAAGGGACATTCCTAACAAAACTAGCACTCCAACCCATTTGTTTAACAGCACGGGTGCAACTGGGAGCATACGCAGGTGTGTGTGTGTTCACATACAGGTTAGCCACGTCTTAACATGGGTCTGTTTAAGGTGTATGCCCCTGTGCGAATATTTAGATGTTTAGAGGTGTATATTTAGCTATAGTGAAGAGACAGAAAAGCTCCAGAACTGATCAATTTCTTCTGTAACTGTGAAGGGATTATAGTGGACTAAACTCAGCCTGCCTCATTTTAACAAGATAAGGACAGCGCTGTCGTAGGTCTGCAGAGTAAATCTGGGAGTGCGCACAGACCTGCCCAGTGTTTTGGGATTGGGGTTTTTGTAAAGTAGATTTTACCAAACTAAAAGGGAAAGAAATGCACAGCCCTGCGTGCATGCCTGCATAAACATCACCAAGCCCCCCATTCCAGCAAACCACTGCTTAGAGCCAGCTCAGCATTCTCATCTCTGTTGTATGAAAGGTCCCTGATTAAACTTGTTCCAAGAAAACAACCATACTCAAATTTAGAGACACTGTTTGCACTGAAACACTCACACACCTCGTTTTGAAAGGATCAGTAATGAATTAGGGGCGCATTTTTTTTCCTCTCAAAAGCTACTGTTTTTTACTTAATATTACAACTAAGACAGCATACTTATTTTCCAGGATCAAAATGTTTCCACCCCTACCAGTGAAAACTGATGCAGGCTATTTCCGGGGGGGGGGGGGGGGGGGGGGCGAGGAAAAAAAGAAAAGAAAAGAAAAAAAAAACCCAAACACCCCAACAAAACCAAAACAAACAACTGGAAAGACCATAATTGTTTATAATTCAGCTCAACTCTTACAAAATATTTTTTGACTGGAGCCCTAACGTGGTGCAAACAGCAATCTTTTAGATCAAAACAAATCAGTGCACACCCTCAGAATGCATTAGTATCATTCACAAATAGGAACGCGAATGCCATCTCCAAATCTGTTTCACAGCATTTTACCAAATAAATGCAGCAACAGAACTCAACTACAAAATGGATAAGTTCAGTAGACACGTTGGTGTGTTTACAGCAGAGAGATTCCAGTGTTATGCATTTAACCTTATGTGAAGGCTGGGCCTGCTTCCTACAAACCTGGTACAGATATATGCCAGTTTAGGAATCAGAACTCACAGAGCAAAACTACAGCTCTGACTACTGTATAAAAGCAGGTAGTAAAAGCTTAATTACCAGTAGCATTATGCTGTCTATATTGTTAAATGTGAACTCTGTAATTAAGATGTAAATTCGCTTGTGAGCAGTGAATTAAAAAGCTCTGAAATATAAAATCCAAGCACTCTTTAGAAATATCAGAGAGAAAAAAAATATCAGTTTTTAATCAAATTTTAAAATGAGAGGCATTTAATCATGTTACAGTATTAGAAGGCCCTCTTTAAATAACAATTTGATAAAGGTCGATTTTGGAATCAAATCAGAACTTGAATATGATGTCTTTATGTACAGGTATCTGTATTACTATGTAAACCCAAAATACAGTTCCTACAAACTGATTTACACGTGCACATTGGCAAAGCATGAAAATACAAATATATTGTTTGTACTGCATGTCTCTGAGTGTTTGTTTATAGATTTATACCCAAAATTGCTATTTTTCAATATCTTTCTGCTAAAATTCCTTCAGATCATTTCATGTGTACGTGTTTTCTTATTTAAAAATCACCCATAAAGAATCCCTATACACGAGTAATTTAATACGGTCACTTTTCTGTATTAAGTTCCCTGAACACACCCTCCTTAAAACATGACAGCTGATCCATTTTGAAACTTACCAAAGCACAGGTTAGCTTGATTTCTACTTTTGTTCATTATCTCCTAAGATTATATATTTATATTCAGGTGCTGAAACATGATGGTCTCTCTCCTTCTGCCACGGTCTGTCTTCCTCGTAAGCCCTCCTTTTCATGTTCGCTACCTTGTTGGCTTGTCGTCCCCCACCCTCCTCTACACCCCCAAATAATACATTTTCCTCTCCCCCTGTGAACCATCAGTACCTTTCTATCAACCATCTCTCATCCAAGCAAGTGGCTCTCTTCCCTGCCAGTGCTGCTTCTTGGAGAACCAGAAATACAGCGCTGCACTTTGCATGTTGATAAACAAAGCAGTTGGCTTCTCCCCCCCCTCCACCCCCCCGGGGACTGAAAGTGTCACCTCCACCAGACCAGGGCCTGGAATTCCAACTACATTCTTGAACTTGGGTTTCACAGTTACCGATCAGTTTGGGGGAGGGGGGAAAAAAAAAAGATAAGGAAGAGATTACAGCAGCAAATAAACTAGGGCTAAACGTAGCTTCATCTTCTCAAGCTTTTCTGTAGAACTAAATAAAAATAGTAGGGGAAAGAAAAAAGGCAAAACGGGTATCAGTTTACTGAATTTTATCAGGGGATATAGAATAAGAACATGCATGCAAACACACATCTGCACTAACTTATCAAAACGTACAGTGCAAAATCTTACCACAAGGAGTCTATACAAAACAGTGGTAATGGAATCAGAGAGGGGAAGGAAAAAATCATCATGAGTGCCTGCACCAGTCAAGGGGCATTACTGAGCAGCACCTACATTTCCATGTCTCTCTGTGCATATAATTTTTCCTGTGTGCTGAACAGTACAACTTTAAGCATCCACATTTAAATACTGTAGACATTTCAAGGCATCCAAACAGCCAGATTCTTAAAACACAACTACCTCAAGGCAACCGAAGAAGTAAGATTCAGTGGCACTTCACAGAAGCCGCGTGGTGAATTGTGTCAAATGTGCCTTTACCAAAAGGAGCAACAAGCCCAAGCCATCTGGGAAGGAGCAAGAATATGAAAGAGCCTGTTAGCTGCTGAGAATTTATTTGAAAACAAGTATACGGTTACTTTAGATGGAAATTTGCCATACGCGATGGCACCTTATTCAAAGTCTAGCCAGAAAATATCATGTTGTTAGAGAGTTTGAAATAAATATCAAAGCGTCATCAAATATGTGATTTTTCTCTTTATTTGCAGTCACTAATTTAAAGAAACACGACTCGGATGCGCTACGCTACAGCGAGATCAATGTTGGAACAATACTGTCACTGTCTACTGGTCTTTTGCGCTTCTCGCTGGAAGGCACTTGGTGCATCCCTGGATGTACCGCTAATGAGTTAAAAAAAACCCAAACGCTGCAAAAGTTCCAAATTCTGCTTGCCTCTCTGTACATAGCTGGAGAAACCGTAGCAGGTTATTACTTTAAAACCATCTGCTACTTCAATCTGTATTTAGCATTAATTGCTCCTTGTTTTGATCTTAGGGAAAAAGGTTCATATAACATGATCTGGGAGCGCTTCGTAGAACTTTTCCGGAGTGCATTCACAAGTACGCAGAGCAAGGCTTTTAGCTTTTGCTGCTATGCTCAGTTCCAGCATATAAAAAATGTCTCCGTGAAATAACAGCAATTGCCTTACCATGTTACTGAACTACATTCAATTCATCTGGTCTCAAATAAACACTCCATATTTTCTCCTCGTTTTATTTTCAAGGGCACGGGCGTGGGTATTTAAATGACTGCCTTCACCGGTACAGAATAGAAAGCGTTCACATTGCTATAAATGAAAGTTATTCTCTTGACGAAACACCTTTTCCGAAGCCTCTGACAAAAAAGAAAGAAAAAGAAAAGGAGCCGCACGCACATTGCCTGTCACCCACCAAAAAAGGTCTAGTCCCTGAAGATAATTCAGGCACGCACTTCAATATGGATATCTCACTATTACCCCAAGCTCTTTTTTTAGTCTAAGTTTCTTCAGAGAAGCCGAAGCGCGTTACTGTCTCAGACAGCCAAGGATAAGATGACTGAGGGAATTCGGTTGCTCT
This sequence comes from Grus americana, assembly GCF_028858705.1. Lineage (NCBI taxonomy): Eukaryota > Metazoa > Chordata > Aves > Gruiformes > Gruidae > Grus > Grus americana. The sequence goes on from NC_072854.1 coordinate 103,127,896, forward strand.
GTTTAATTAATACAGGATTATTTCACTTTCATTTTGTGAAGCTAATAATATGACTGGTGGAATGTCAGTAAAAATTAAATCATAAACTAGTGCAGTACCAAAGGGAAAACTTACTTTAGTTATGGAGTATTCCCAGCAGAAATCTTGAAAATCTTATACATATTTACACTGATAAAATACCACATGTACTTCATGGGATACTGCAAGCTTCCTACAATCCTTGTGGCATGTATTTACAGAGCAAGAGTTAACATTTTGAGATTATACATTAATAAATGAGTTGCAGTTATATTGTTTCTTGAATGTTAAGCACCACATACTAAACGCGGGAACATGTTCAAGGTCAATGTCCTATTTTAGACCTTTTCAGCAGCTGTGATATTATGATAATCACACTTAAAATATTCCTATAGAAAGAGTAAATTAGCCCTTTTCACTAGAAGGATTATGATGATAAACAACAAATCCAAAAGAGAACAAATTCAAATTCAGATTTCTCTTCCCCCCCCCAATGCAATAAATTGCTGTCCCTTCCTGTGATGGCTTTTCTATCCAGGAATTTAAAAAAAAATAAAAAATCCACATTATTCTGCACTTACATTACCTCTAGGGTTTTTTGGAAGCCCCACCTATGAAAAAATACCTTCCTTAAAAAGCGCTTGTGTTTTCTGTTAGAACCAAAACATTCCAGTTGACAGCCTATTCTATCACCTGTACTGCAGTGAAATGTAATATCCCACCAAACCAGAAGGGAAAGAAGAAAACTTAGCATCAGCAGCTATTCCTAAGCAAGATTAGGGGTTTAGCTCCATCTAATTGAGGGATGAGACGTGTCCCTCAGTGGGTCTCTTCCCACTCCCCCACCAGCCCTTCTACCTGACTGCAAGCTCACAAGTGCTAAAAATAGAAGAAGAAGAAGATGGAGCATAAATATTTCCCCAGTGAAAACACCAATAATCTTTACTGTGAGCTGACATGAATTGCTTGTTACACTGCCCTAGGATATCATGGCTCGTAGCGCGAGTGCACACACGCACGCGTGGAGCCACCAACCATCCTCAATTCTCCTGTAATGTGTATTTGTGCATGTGCATGTCGCAGAGGCTCCTACGACATCTGACTTGGAGCCAGTACACCTGCTGTACAAAACACACTCTCTCCAGCCTGCCTTTTCTTCCCCCCTAACTGTCCCAGCCCATCTTCCATCACTCTTCTTCCTTTTTCTCCCCCTGCTCCCCCTCTACTCCCTTTGCTCTGGCATTTTTATTATTAATGTTATTGCTATTATTACTGTCCAAGCATAAGCTGATCCACAGGGGAGCCTGTGTAATTTAACCCCTCAAGCACTAAATTCCTTCACATGTGCCAAAGACACAGGTTTGTTGTTGCCTCCAGCAATATCCCAGGAAGACGAGTGATGGCGGTGTCATATCATCACACAGCGACTTAATCTATTGCGACACCCAGGGAACGGGTAACTGAAGAGATTTACAGAACATGCTCTCTGACTGAATACAAAACGTTATCCCCTTTACCAACAAACTCAAGTCACAAGAAACAAAGTGAAGCAAATTTTACCCTCCTATGGCTCATCATTTCCATGACTCTGCTTTATCCAATCCTATCACTGCATTAGTTGTCCCACTGTACATCTTCTAGCCACACGACACTTTTTTCAACATTTTTATGCTCCCTCCTTTGTTCTTCTCCTGTTCTCTGATTAACAAACAGCCAGATCATGTTGAACTGCCAAGGAACATAGCCTCAGAAATCTTTTATCCATACACTAGATGACTGGAACCATCACTTACATCAGGGTTATCTCCACATGCTGTCTTTACGTTGTCTGACATCTAATGCATGCTTTTTAAAACAATAGATTAAAGGGGTTGCACTTTTTAAAGGTGCACAGAACACTAAATTATAAACAGTTTAGCTACAATAAATACCGACAAGCAGGGAAGCATCTATTTTAAGCACTGAAAACAAAAATATTATTTGCTTGTCAAGCGGGGACTTTCCACATGGGCGTCCTACTTTTGTTATCCGTAACTACTGAGGAAGAATTCAATGTAATATAGAAGTATGTAACTGTTCTCTCCAAGATCAAGGTGAGATTCTCTATCTCCTAACATTTCACTGACCTGGGAAGCAAGAATTTGGCGTGGAATTAATACTGGAGACAAATGAGACTAATGAAATGTCCTCAGCTCAGAAATACCTGACTGTGCTGGTGAATCAGCGCTTTCACCGTGGGAAATTAACAGCTCTGAAACACTCAAAAAAAACTGGTAACAAAGGTTGAGTTCACATGCTCAAGCATAAACAAATCCTTCCTCCCCATAAGGTCGAGGGAGGTGATCCTCCCCCTCTACTCTGCTCTCGTTGAGACCCCACCTGGAGTACTGCGTCCAGCTGTGGGGGCCCCAGTACAAGAAAGACATGGAGCTGTTGGAGCGAGTCCAGAGGAAGCCACGAAGCTGATCAGAGGGCTGGAGCACCTCTCCTATGAGGACAGGCTGAGAGAGTTGGGGTTGTTCAGCCTGGAGAAGAGAAGGCTCCAGGGAAACCATATTGCAGCCTTCCTGTACCCAAAGGGAGCCTACAAGAAAGCTGGAGAAGAACTGGTTACAAGGGCATGTAGTGATAGGACAAGCGGTAATGGCTTTAAGCTGAAGAAAGGCAGATTTAGAATAGATATAAGGAAGAAATTCTTCACTATGAGGGTGGTGAGGCACTGGAACAGGTTGCCCAGAGAAGTTACAGATGTCCCCTCCCTGGAAGTATTCAAGGCCAGGTTGGATGGGGCTTTGGGCAACGTGGTCTAGCAGAGGGTGTCCCTGACCATGGCAGGGGGGTTGGAACTAGATGATCTTGAAGGTCCCTTCCAACTCAAACCATTCTGTGATTCTATAATAAGCTGCGTTAACTCATCTCGAGACACCCAGATCTAAAGTAGGTAGAGGCTTCCATAAAGAAGGCCACTGAAATCTGTCCCTGTGGTAACTGTTAATTTTTCTTTCTGTATACATGCCTTCTTTTAAATGCATATATCAGCTGACTGAGCCCTTAATATTGTAAACTTTGTATATTCAGACTCCAGGTCAAATGATTTCTTGAACACGCAAGTATGCATATAAACCAACCACAGGAAGATATTAAGCACATCTTGTACTTTTCCCCAGTCATTAATATGAAGAGACTTGAAATAAAGGTTGTCATGGATATACAGCTCCCAGGTGGGTAACTGTATGGTTCCAGCTGTTCCAAAAAAGTGTGGAATTCACCACCAGTTGCTCTTTTCCCAGGTCCTACAGCTCCATCCACCTGAAAGTCAAAGATCTGATGGTCTTGAAGGAAGTCTTTACAAAACATATCAGGCTGCACTGAGATGCTGTTCGCCACTCCTATTTTCATATCCCACTTAGTGGTGGGTGGAAGATCTAGAATATCAGTCAAAAATCTGTCAGTATATACCAATACAAGCACAACAATCCTGCTATCTCTAGTAGACTTGTACACTCACCTTTAACGGGATCATATTAACATCTTTAATACATAAGAATCACACATTAACAGAAATGCCTGTGTTACATTATTACAATGAAAACTTCTTCTGACTGTATTAGTAAATATGATTAAATGAGACAATATAATCATCATGACATTCTTCTGCAGCTGAAGTCTTCTGTTCTCACCTGTTTCTGTCCTACAGCAGCTTCACTCCTATTGACCAGACAGTTAGCCCTATTCAATTATTCAATCTCAAATCAATAGATTTAGCTCCATGTGTAATGGTTAAGGTGTAAACATTATGTATACGCTCTTCCAGCTTAATTCACGTGCTTGCAAATTTGGATTTATATTCTAATTTCCGTTTTAAGAAACATGCAAAACTAAGGTTTTCATAGGAGTGTTCTTTTCTCCCACCAGTTCTGCCTCCAACTTCAGGTGTTACATTTCCAGAAATCTAGTCTAACTTGCCTATGACACAAATTTCTGTCTTTCACAGATAAAAAAGGAAAAGCAAAAATCGTTTGATTCAAGTATGCTGAATAAACCAATAGCAGTATGACTTTTAAGCAGAGTCAGTCAGTATTTTCCTGCTAAAGCACTCAAGGGGTGAATTGATCCAGAAAGCACAGCCCTCAGACTTACTGCACTTCAGACACTTGTATCACAAAACACTCGGTTCAGTTACTGTAGATGTGCATATGCGTGTATTATATTATCAACTCTTGGTTATCTACATATAATTACAAACAAAAAATACGTAGCAAAAAAGTAAGGTGCACCAATGCGTGTATGCAGAAGTGAATGGCTCCATCATTCATTCCAGTTAGAAGCGACTTCATTAATTTTGTCCCTCCAAAGTCCCTGCGTCTCCACTTAAGGAGCTTCTGGGTGAGCTGATTTGAAAGCACGCCAAGTTACAACGTGTTACGTGCCTTACTAATTCTCGCCCGGGAACCAGATTTTACAGTCCTTTCTCAGACAAATTCACACTAACTTGAGTAGCGCTCCCCCCTCCATAAAGCTCTGTAGAACACATTCCTAACTACCTCCTGAGAGTACGTCTATTTTTGCGCATCTAGAAAACAGATCTAATACCAACACCGTACTACAGTATCTTTACCGACCAGATAACCCAGCAGAACACAGTCACGACTTATCTGAACCCGAGTTCAAACAATCCTACCCAATGGACTAGCGAGTTCCAGGGGAACACCCTTGCTGTTACCTGCCTTGAACCCGCCCAGGACTACGTTCAAAACACCTCAGGTTTATGGGCACGAGGATGACGGCAGGGAGCTGTTATACCAAGAAAATCTAAAGCAATGTCCGCGTGCAACCATTACAGCGTGACTGTTAACAGACAGGCAATAATTTCTCTAACGCTGTCGGGGAAACAATAGGCTTTAAAAAAAAAATTGGAAAGGCTTTTAGAAACAAAATATCAAAAGGAAAAGTTGCAACTTGGTCTTCCTACTGACCTGTTTACTCCAACTTCAGATTATCTGCTCCTGAGGCATTAACATAAACTGCTCCAGGCTTATTAAAGGCCGTATCTATACTCTTTAGCACTGTTTGCATTTGGTACACATATTTTCAGAAGGCTAACGGTCTTTATTCAATAATGAATTTGGCAGCAAAACAAGAATCAGATCTCTTTTAATGTTATTTTTCTAAATAAATTCTCTAAACCTGATTGAGTTAGATCCTTGAATCATGCTTTGGAAGATGCAACTCAGAGTTTCTGAATAAACTGAAGCACTTAAGCAAATCGGACTTTTATTCTTCATCCACTGAGAAGCCTGAGATTTAAGATGAAAGAGCTGGGCTGCCTTTCTTTTTCCTTATCCTGCAAGGTCCCTTCATTTTCCCTGTTTTCCCAGTAGATTTACTTGTAAATCTGGCGACAGCCACATTTGAAGTCCTGAGGTCTGACTCCTGACCTCAGTTATGTTAGCCCTTCCCTGCAGAAGAACTACCCCTTGGATCACTGACTTGCTATTATTCTATGGTTAATAGACCTGACCTGTGCAATATTTTTTTATCTGGCTACAGTCCTATCTCTAAATTCTCTGTTTTGAATGAATACCGATTTTGTGACATGAAGTCTGCTATATAATGAAATGCAAACAATGAAAAGGCTAAATCAGTTTACAAAAAATCTATTTGTCAAACAGTGTGGAGATGCTCCCAATTTAGTCTGGGCAGTGTATGCAGCTCTTGATAAGGGAGTTAAACCCGAGCCGTTCCACTGCATAAAAATAAAAGCATCTGCAAGAGAAATACATTTTCTTTTGGAGAATCTTCCCTGTAACCTGTAGCTAATTATAAAAGAAAAAAAAAATTTTTTAAAAAATGAAAACACACCCACCCCTTGGATTCTGCAGGAATTTTCCAACAGCCAGGAGCACTGTTACAGTAGGTAACAGCAAACGCCTCCCCAGCGCAGTCCCCTTATGTCACATTTGCATTTCTATTCAGCTACATTGCCTGACAATGAAGCAAATGGGTCTGCCTTATCTGTACAATTCTGGACAACAGAGATTTCTAAGCCATACAAAGGAACGAGCTTAACATTCAGCACTCAACACCTCCCGGTGCCCCCCCCCCCCCCAACCCCCTGTGGGGAATGCAGTCACACAAACACCTGTCCACACCAAAACCTGAAACCCTCACACGGTATCCGAAAAGGAACCGGTTAAAATAATAAAAATTAAAAAATAAAATAAAAAGCTATCGACACTTTTAAGGAGCTTGCCAGCTTCGAGGAAGAAAACAGTCCCAACCCTCGAGATTTTCCGGCTTTGTTTGGACCGTAACAGAGAAGTAAAGGAGTGTCCCTGGAATGTAAACGTAGATAATATCCAGTCAACCGTTTGTGGCTCCCTCTGTCCCTTTTAGGCTGGTATTTAATACAGCAGATGAAATCTAGAGATCCTTTTATCAGGGAAATTTCATATCACCCTCATTTTCATTAGAAAACCTTTAGCAGCTAGTCTGGCTAACTCATGCCATTTCATTGCAGTATGAGGAAATTTCCAGCTAATTCCTTCAAAATTAATATCTTCTCATTTAAAAGTTAGAAGCGACACTAAAAAAACCTGCACAAGCTGAAACTTCCAGATCAAACTTGCGTTATGACAGGACTTAAGCCGGTTATAATACAGGCTAGGGCTTTAAACACCAAGAAAAAAATTACAGCGACACAGCTCTATAGACACTTGGGCTTTAGGCTGGCTTTCGGTGACATCACACACACACATATATAGGCACACATTGTATCTGTCGTCTTGGCCCTCTCCCTCGCTCTCAAATGATGAGGGTAACAAAACAGGCTTCGTGTGCACAATCTGGAGTTCAAGAAACGTCGTTGTGGAGGGGGTTATCCACAGGTTTGTTTGCATGTACGGAAGTAATCCGGACAGCAAGCACGGAGAGGGGAGTGGGAGGGCGTCTGTCTTTTTGTCCTACTTAGTATATCCTAAAGCACAACACACGTTTACATAGCATACTGAATTTTACATTGCTAGCTTATACTTTAATTGTCCTGAACTTCCAGGTAAGGTTATTCTTTGCTGTTGAACAAATGCTGAATTTCTCCCCAGAGGTGGTTGCAATGAGTAGCAATTCTCTATCTTTTTCTCACTCACACAGTTTTGAAGATTTACAGGCATGAATATCATCACGTTAACGTAAAATGATATTATTATTGCCAAAAAAACAGGCAGTTAAGCACAGAGACAGTGAGGAATGCAGAACGCTTACTTGGATTCAAAGGAAACACGAAGCTCCTTAAAGCAGCCCGTTGTTTTTAATTTTACTAGCACTGATGCTTCAAAAGCTGCCGTCTGTCGTTGTTGCCTTTGCATGAGCTGGAGCGAGAGGTGAGGGTACGTACTGCCTCTTCAAGTGCTACTGAGCGAACAGCCAACTTTTATTATCCTTAGCACTGAAAAGGGCTTTCTTGCCAAGGCGGTATGAAACTACCAATTGTCCTGGTATCATACCTCCTAAAGCACTGCAGATCCCTCAAATACCTTCAAGGTGACAGATCACTTTTTACCCTCAACTGTGCAGGCGCATGAACGAACTTCATACAAGGTGTGTGCATACGGTGCAGTGCGGAACAAAATTTAGTCCTTAAACTTGCTATGATAAAAAGAAAACATAGAACAAAACTAAATAATTGCTACTAACATGTCAATATTTTAAAACATTTTTCTAGACTTTAGTTTTAGAGATATTATGAGGTGTCACATACTACTACACTGTCGGAACTACTTGTGTCTGTTGATTTATTAAAAAAACCAAACTAGTACGGATGGAAGAGAGATACGGTAGCTGGATAGTTAAGAAGAAAAGTAACCAAGGAAAACATTTTCCACAGATAGTTCCAAGGCCTGCCTAAATCTCAAATCAGGTCATCTAATAGGCTTACGTAGCTATCCAAATGAAAATAACCCCTTACCTCTGCCCCCTTGTAAACAAAAGAGGACAGAAGTTGCAGACGACACTTTGCTGACTGCACACATAATTTATGCCACCGTATCACATCTTGAAGATACCTATCATGATGGCTTCTACAAGCCTGTCCCTTCTGGAGTAGAGTAAGCAACACATCTGACCCAGAAGGATTAGACTAGAAATTCAACTAATTCACGAGCCCTGTAGGCAAAACACCATTTCTTCTGCTCTTTGGGGCATTTACAAGGTCAGCTGTTTTGGGTTTTTTTTTTCCCCCCCAGTATCAGGTCAGACTCATTCATCTGTCAACATACACAGGATTTGTAAGTGACCACGTAAAATTCAGCTTTCCCCACTATCAAGCCAAACAACATGGTATCTTTTGTCTGGTTCCCACAATAAGGGATGATTCAGCTTTATCAAAATATGCTTCTCTAATGTTACCTTGCTCCTCCACAGGCAACAGTTCAGAATGATGAACACAATATTTCCCATTTAAGAAGATATTCTGGAACACAACTTCAAATATTCTGGAACGCAGCTCGTTCCCCCATCCCGCTCTGCTGTCTTCCTGATGATCGCTTTTCTGAGCGTCACATGGCACAGTTTTCTTCCATCTGCCAGGGAACTTTCCCAAAAAGTATACCGACTTCAAGAAATGAGGAATCAGAAGAGAAGACACGTTCAGATAGAATTCAGAAAAATGATCCGCTCACCTCATCTGTTTCTCTAGCAATATGTGCACTGTTACTATCCAATGGCCTCTTTGGTAATAAACTTGTCCCACCTCCCATCTGCTCTTCTTGCTGGCCTCCTGCCACTTCAGCCTCAGTCCTTTCCTGTCTTCAAGATGTCATTCAGCTTCACTTGGTCCCCTACCCATTTGTTTCTCTTTCCAAGTGAGATCAAGCATACATCTTTCTATGTCTCTCGCTCCAGCCTTTAACTTCTGCGCCATCTTTTTAGTAAGTGTCTACGTTTCTGCTCCATTTATCATAGTTGGCAGTATGCACTATGCAGGTGTCAAGAAAACCAAGAGAGAGTTCACTATTCATGATATTGCATTTTCAGCCTTCTTGTGGCTTGCCATTGAGTGTCAGCTCCTTAACATTAAGCTATATGTTGAGAAGAATGTGTATCAGTTAAAGACAAATTACTTTAAGCCAATACAAGGGCACGTAAAGAAACAAGGCTGCTTTAAAGTTAGACTTTTTCAGCCTCACTCTGATCTCTTTCTAGATTATTTTTCCTTTTACTTGCTGATTAGCTGAGTTTTTATGTCATCTCTACAACGTTTTTCCTTACTGACTAAAAAATCAGCGTACAAGCCAGTGCACGATGCCGGACATAACTACCACGCACGCAGACCTCTGTAAACGTGAATGCCTAATGCTTGACTTTAGTGAGTGCTTCCTTTTCACATCAATACGGAGTTGTGTTTCAGTAAACGTAATCCAGCTCTGAAAAAGAAATGGCTTGGACTCAGCAGGACGGAAGTCAAAGCTAAATGAGAACCACCTCGCTGTGGTTGTGCAATGGCTGAGAGCAAAGCCCCACCCGTGCCCTCCACTCTCCAGCAGGGAGGGGACGCAGCCTCCCCCCGGGGCTGAGCACCAGAGACCTGCCTGCCCGCTACCAGCCAAGACCCATTGTTTCTAAAGACAACACTCAATTCCACAAACATACCACCAAAGCCACCTTCATATCCTGGAAAACTGGTTTAATTCACCGTCTCACCCGAGAGAAACTTCCCCATACGTACAATGCTTCAACACAATACAGGCATTAAAAGCAACTGCAGCATTAAGTGCTCAATTGCAATTGCAGCTATTGCTTTAGAATTGCAGTCAGATTTGTTTGGGGGTTTTGGGTTGGGTTTTTTGGTTTTGTTTTATTTGTTGGTTTTTTCCCTTCGAATATAGTTCTTATTCTAGCATTTCAAGTAAGATGAAACATCATTGTAAACAGCAGAGTACTAGGTATAACTTCACTGCCCTAAGAATCTAGCTTAGCAAAGTATCACAGGAACCTAGCTGAGCCAAGACAGACAGCTGACTTGATGAAAATTCACAAAATGCACATATGACGAAGGTTTTCAGGCCAGACGGTTCTTTAGACAAATGCAGTTTAGAGATATGATGAAAAAGGGAGTGAATTGACCATTGAGGCAGATTCTGGATCACTTAATATTTTCCTTACACTACTGCTTTTTAAAATACCTGATATAGCTTAAATTGTTTTGCGTAAAGCCAAGCTCAGAGTTTTCCATACTAAGTTTTTTTGACTTCTGATGTACAGTCAATCTTGATAATCACTACAGTCTCGTTTAAGCTCAAACTTGTCAAACTTCTACATTGGAATTGTACACATCCAACACCTACACAATTCACTACTTTTTATTTGATGTGGCAAAGAAGATGGACACCCTTTATTATCACTAATTTCTAACACTTCTGTCCAGGCCACCTTCCTGTTTTTACCCATCATTAGTGTGACAACAATAATAAAGCCAGAATTTTTCTTACAGTAAAACAGACAAGTCTCCAGTTTTTGGCCCAGATAAGCGTAATGTCATGCATAGTTTAAACTCTTTTCCTTTACCAATACCATGCACTCTTTAAAACAAGCCTGCAAAATGGTTCTGTGATTGGCAGACCCCCATCCTACAGCTTTTCACATCTTGTTTCACATCATTTCTGTGGAAGTAAAAAGGACTATTCACATAAATACAAACATAAAAATAAAGGCATAACATGAAAATTTACTTTATCACCTTGCAAAATTTCTCAGGGAAGTAAAGTTTCATATTTCTCCAATGCAGTAAATATTAAATTACAAGTTGAAAGTCAAATCATTTAGGCAAATCATTTGCTGGAATTTCCCTCTTTTGCTAGAAGGCAATAAAACATGTTCTAACCCTCTTGTCTACTATATCCCTTCATGTTATTCGGAGACCACTGCACAAAGTCTTCACTTAAATAGTAGAATATACAATTGCTTTAAATACTGTTACCTATTTTTTTGTCCCTATTACACCACCCGAAAAAAAAAATCCATGCCTACGGAAGGTGGTCAGCAGCATGGAGTGGGTCAAGGTTATGGATGAAAGGGCAGAAAAAGTGCAAGATAGCTACACACTGGGAATGGGCAACACCACTTCATGGGCAACACACGTGGCACGTTATGAGCAACAGCAGATTACAGTGATATAATGAAGGGATGCCTCTCGTACCCTGAAAGCCAAGGACAGCACAAGACAATGACCCATCCAATTATCTCTACTCTTATTTTATTCCTCATCCTTCAGTCAACTACCTCAAGCGCAGGAAGCACCCTCCTAAATCAATCCTGCGTTCATTCCATTTATCCCTTTACAGGTAGGCTCATTTTATTCTGGTCCACTCAGCGCCTGGCACGACCGAGAAGAACAAATTAACGCGAGCGTAAAAGTCTAGCAGATTCCATCTATAAGGAGCTATCACCTATTTTCCTTGTTGCATCCCCTCCCCTTTACCAAAGTGCCATTCGCCAGCCTCTGTGGCAAAAAAAAAAAAAAAAAAAAAAAAAAAAGCTATTTAGTACCCAGCGCCATCCTGTGCAACGGGGCAAACCCACGCCCCGTTGACCACCACTCCATAGTTGTTTGCGTTGTCTCTCTGGTTCGACAAGTCTGTGCTGAAGGCACCTGTTAAAGCTGCTTCAACTAAGCTGTTCTGCATTTGTCTGGCTGGATTTGGACTTCCCGGATCCCTGACTGAATACAAAGTGATTTGAAAAAACGGTGTTTGGCAACAAGCACAGTGGGGAGTACACTGTGTGTTGGTATACAAGAGCACAATGTGTTCTTCATAACATCACTGAGGGAGCATGCTGCTAGAATCTCTCCGCTGTCGAGATCAAAATGGTCTCCTTTGTTGTCAGCTGTTTAATAGCAGCTGTTTAATGTAATTCCAAATGATCTGCTTGAATGAAGTTGTCATTCTTGCAGTTCACTTTAATGTAGTAAAAAAAAAAAAAAAAAAAGAAAAACCCAACCCACAGCTCGGTCATGTTATTTTTCTATTGTTCTTCTGAAAAGTTGAGCTCTCTTATATTTCTGCTAGCCTATCAAAATAATAAAAGTCTCATTTCTCAAAATAAAACATGAATTTGAGAGAACAAAAGAGGCAAAGGATCAAATAGTTATTTCAAAATGCTTTCCTTTCAGGCATTTGAGAATGGTATGATTAAAAATATCTTTGCTACTAAAAAATTACACACAGAAAGAAGTAGTCAACTTGCCAGCAAGTATGTGAGCAAAAAGAATATCTATTTCTATAGGTATTTCAGGACATTTTCTCCTAATGGGGCTTATAATTTATTTTATTGCATTTCATAAAGCAAAAAAAGTTGTAGTAGAATGTTGATGTAGTGAAAAAACATATGTAGTACTCTTCTTGATGAAGCAGTTTAGTTTATAGAAATATGCTTTTACGATGCGTGTAGGTTTTGTTAAAATCTCTTTGATACCAAGAGCGATAATAAGGACCATAATCTGTAAAAATATTTGCAGTTCGCTGATGAACAATAGAGGGCACTAATGCTTCTAATCTGGCAAACGCATCACGCGCCAGACAGACAAAATAGCGGTGGTACTTGTAGCACACAAACCGCATCATCTATGCTAAATACGTAGATAGTAGAGAGAGGATTTCTGTCTCTCGGAAAAGTTCTTTTTGTCCTTTAAACTTCCTTCTTTTTTTTTGCCTGCAGAAAGTAGGATGTGATAATAACACGCTAATGCTTGCAGCCTTTCAAAGTGTTATTTTCTTTTGTTCGTTGAACAAAGCAGACGCAACTTTTCCTCATACAAATCCCTCTTCTGTGTACTTTCTCACCACATTCTTCTCTGTTTACCTATAGCTCTGTACAGTAGTTCAAGGTAAAGCAATTCCACTGATAAATGCAGAAGCCAAAGGATGCTTAACACGTGCGTTACCTATGTTCCCAGCAAGCTAATATAGAAATATTGGCTACAAACATCAGCAGTTGAGAGATACTGGGGTACCACCTGAAAGCTCTAGGTTAGACGGGCTTATCGGGGGGATCTTGCACCACTAAAGCATTTTAAGCAGTTTCACTTCGCTCTGAAAAGGTGCGGCTACTGAAAGAGGTACTTTCGATAAAAGGCAGTTGCAGAGCACGTATTTTCAAAAGGTTCCGCACCTTAAACTACCTTTTCTCTATAAGCATTAAAAAACCCCATTTAGAAAACAATTCAGCCTTTTTCCCAGAATAAATCTCAAGAAGATTAAAAACTTTGTTAGAACCGCTAGTAGCTGAACACCATCTACCTTTTTTAAATGTTTACCAGTCTCTCTCATTGCTATTCAAAGAAACAGATTTATTTCTCAGCCTTGGAGATTGCAACTTTGGCAAGAGAGACTTAAATACCACACACCAACTAACGGATTGTTGCTAACATTGGGAAAAATTGGTAAATACACTTTAATTCAGAATAACTGTTATCTGGAGAAACACAACAAATACTAATATTCTGGTGCAGTAATTTCAGCACATATTTTTAATGAAAAATGAAACATATGTCCTGTACACACTGCAGACAGCAAAGTCTTCATGAATTGTATGTCTTAATTTGCAACTCCTCCATTTCAGAAGGACAGAAAGACACCAAACTCTGGCAGCTCTTATGACATAAGCATGTTGTCCGAGTCAAACGATACAGCTTTAAGGCCGTGTTAGTAGCCAGCCTCCAACCTGAAAGCAGGACTCAAGTTACTTCCACTACAAAGGCAAGCTACACAAAATTAGAGAAAATAACTCAAATTTCTGTCCTGAGTCAGTATGAAATATAATGAGTTTTCATCTTCCAATCTAGAACTTTTAAAGACTTTTTGGCTGCAGATCTGAGACAGTCAATGCAAGTATTAGACATTCTTTATTTGACTATACTGAAAAGGTCAAAAGCCTACACACTATTCATCCAACCCTCACTGGAGTTTTCTGACATCAAAAGATTATTCCCAAACTTCAAAGGGGTTTGTGTTGTTTGGTTTGGGGTTTGGGTTTTTTTTTGTGTGTCTTTTGTTTTTCTTTTTAAATATGACCTCAATGCAAGCATTCTGCCTTTTGGGTTTTTTTGTGCGTGTCATACAAGAGACTGGCCTTCGTGCATTCCTCCATGTCTTTCAAACAGGCGTAAGAGAAATTGCAAACTAACAGGTAAAACACAAACCGTGCTATGAGGGATTGTCATTCCAATTCAGCATATTATATTAATTGCTATCATACCGATGGCACTCAGTTGTGTCTTACTGAATATCTTGAGAGAGAACTAACAGATACAAACAGTATCTGTGATGGTACCCAACGCAAAAGGAAGCATATTCTGGCCATAGAGACAAATTCTGGCTTATTCCTACGCTAAAAGTTGCTAAGACATTTTGTATACAGTAAAACTGCAGTGGGCCACCAGGCATAGAAATACACAGGCAGATAATACATGTGTAGAGTACCTGAAAAAGAAGAAATGGTTCAAAATAGGATAAAGACAGGGCTATATTTTAAAGAATTATTTTGAGCAACTCATTGCTATTTTATCACAGAAGTTCTATATAACCGTTAAACCCATAGACAAAAAAAGAGAAAATATTGCATAAAAATGCAAGTTTCTCTCACTTGTCCATGCATCATAAGTTTTCCTTGCCTCACCTTCAGCAGCTCAGCAGTGACTGCTACCCCTGCTGTCACCCTGTATGTCACCTTTGGCTCTCTTGCAGTCATTGCTTGGAGCCCTTACCGAGGTCAGAAGCCATGTTGGCTTTTGTGGTCCTCCTTCCCCCCAAGTCATAAGCATTCTTAAAAAGTAAGTTTATCACAGAACTGCTGGATATGTAAAACTGTAGATTCCAAATATTTTGAAGGACGCATGGTACGACTTGTCTCTGCAACTCGACCCCATTTCTAGATTTTCCCCAAGACATTGTCCACTATTTCAAAATACTGATTGCCCTGTCATCTCAGTCACTGCCTCAACATGATTTTCCTGTCGTTCTCCACGTGAGGCAATACTGTATGCAAAGTGATCCAGATGCCATCTCAATACAGGTATTAGAATTTACTGGTTTCTAATCCACAGTTTTTATTTGATGGATACTTATAACTACACTGGGCCAAATTTTATTACTAGGTACATCCCTAAATCTGGGCTCAAAAGGATTTACTTCAATAGAGTTAGAATGGACTCATACCAGCGCAAAACTAATCTAGAGACTAATGAAATAAGAAAGGACCTTTATCGAACAATGATTCCAGCAAGGTCATTTTTATTCTTTTCCTTTTATTATTGACCTGCCTGGAACAATAACCAACATGGCTTGGAAATGCATTAGGAAATATCTAAAATACAGTTATGCACAACTGCTTAGACACTAGCAACTTCCAGAAAACCTCCAAAGTCCTAGAAAACGTGTATATATATCGTCCACGTAACGATTTTTACAGAATTTTTAGACTATCTTTGTGGAACAAATTCAGATACTTCATCTCGTACAGCCAGATACAGAGGTTTGGTACTAAATGTTATTGCAGGAAATACTATAGATAACATTTCTTGCATTTTCTTCATATTCACCTTTCAAAGTTTTCTACAACTAATTATTTGATCTCTGTCCTGGGTCTTTAATAAAAGGGACTATGTTAATAATCAATTGGAGATTTCAAAAAAAATAAAATAAATCCAAGATGATGGAAACCGAAGTAAACTCAACAAGACCTCTCCAGCCTTAAAACCAGGTGAACACTGGACCTGTCCTACTCCTTAAGGGATGAGGCGTAGTTATTCATCCTGAGATTAATTCTTGCCAAGGATCCTTCCTCCAAAAGAGAAAAGAAGGAGCAAAGCAGGTAGACAGTTGCATCGCAGAGGTGCGCCATTACCGACGCCTGGCGTCGGCACCGGCTGCTCTCTGCACCAGCGAGACTTGCAGCACTGAATCGGTAAGTGCATTTCCCATTTCATGAATCCCTAAAGCAATAGTTAGTTTTCAAAACAAGAGGCAAGTTAATCAGCAAATTGCAGAGTGTACCCTTAGAGCCAAAAGTATTCTCCTACTCACCCTCCCAGTCCTTCATGTCAATAACAAGGAATTATATTAAAATAATTATGTTCTCCTGATGCCTAAGCATAAACACAGAAAGGCCGCTCCAGCCTCAAAAAATTATGAATATCCTTCCTTTTAAGCAGGAACCTATTTCCAAATGGGAGGACATGACTTTGAAGTGGTTTTTCTTTTTCATAAGCAATATACAGAAGTTCAATTATTCATAAGAGGGACTAGTCATGTAAATAAGGTCTGGAAGACTGAGCACCATGTTGCCAAAACACATCTTAAAGCGCAAAAGACAATTTTAGCCTATAGCCCTTCCTTGCTAGGAGGGTGCAGTCTCAGGAACCCTGGCCGGAGGAGGCAGGGTTCGTAAATCAGCATTTAGACCATGGGGGGAGGCCACTTACGGCAAGTTACAACGTACAGGAGGAAGTTTTACAACAGGAGATTTACAACAGCCAGAGTCGATAACGCAAAAACAAAACCGCAGAGCGCCTATCTATCAAATGATAGCCTGAAAAGCAAAGCATAACTCTCAAAAAATTTAGTCTACCTGAAACCGATGCTTTGATTCCTCCAGCAAGGCTGAGGTTTGATGTGCAACTGCATTCTGGGGATTCGCTAATTCTTTCAGTATGTCTTCATAAGGAGCATCCCCTGCTCTTTAAAACAGCAATTCTGCCCGCTTCAATCAGAAGCAGGGAACGATTTAGTATTTTTGTTGGCTGGTTATTTATAAGAGATCTACTCTAGATTAGTCCTGCTTGAGTGGCATCATAAATGGCTCCATTCCCCAGCAGTAGTCTACTTCAGATGGGAACCTGACAACCTCTACTTAGTGTGTCTTTCATAGTACACAATGAAGTGTAAAAACTGCCGTGAAAAAGCCTGTGTTTCAAAACAAACCGTCTCGGTAATAAGCACTTAAAACCACTTTTTATTAATATATTTCTTTGTGTACAAAACGAAAGCTTGATGCTACAACAAGCCTTTGACAATGTTTTTGTTTGTTTTGTTGGGTTTTTCTTTCTCTAAATGAAGTACTGCAGCAGCTTGTAGAAGGTCCAAAATAAATTATTTGAAATAAAGCGTTCAAGTGAGGCTTATGAAAGGGTTGGGTTTTTTCCCCCCTCATCACAGCTTAATAACATGGGGTTTTCAACCAAAAAGCTTAATCAAAAATCCAAAGTGGAAATCCTAAATTAGTAAATATTGAATTTAACCACTTTTATATCTCAGGTATTAGCAAATACCTTTGGTCTACAGAGATACAGCCCCTTCTAATCCTTATCTGAATTTGCAATTAAGACTTCAGAGCTACAGATATCTGTACACAGCTCTGTACACAGCTCTGCTCTCTTATTTTTAAATGATTGGACCCAAATCAAATCAGTCTTCAAATACATTGAAAAGTAAATGTCTGATGTCTAATTGAACTAATAGATAACACTCTTTTTAATACTGTTAATGCTTAGTGTGGGCTTTGCACAGACAGGAGCGAGGGGAGGGAGAGAGTGAGAAAAAATCCACACAGAAAACCTTGTCATTATATTATTACCATGCAGCGCCTTGGTATGAAGATAGAGTAAAGCTAATATTTACAAATTATTTACCAAAAAAAAAAAATTAAAAAAATTAAATGCGTTAGGAGTTAGATGAGTCTTCTCTTTCACTAATTGTCACCTCCAATAGGACATTGTAAGAGCCTGAAAATGAAGCACTTATGAGTTTTCTTTTCCAATCTCTTGTGGGCTTCTCTCAGTTTATCGTAAATGAACAATCGTGTTGGAAGGGGCACCGTCTGTTTAATGTCATTAGTGATTGTTTCATAAAACAAACAGCCGCTCCGCCATTCTGCTGCAGTTAATCTTAAATCTAAACGTGGCGGCACTTGGGGAGAGTCTCAAACATGGTTTGTTCTAACCAATGCAGGGCTCTTAATCTATTGCAAGTCAAGGCGCTTATCTCTCTGCTCAGCTCAGAGCAGTGATTTCTTTGTCCAAATATCAAACCAAACCCAGTTAATATCATGCTTCCAGCCTTTTCCCAAAGATTTTTCCTCCTTAAATTGTGGCCAAAGCCTAAGGTGTATTTATTTATTGCTTATACCATTTCATGCTTATTTTTCATTATTAGCAAAGTCAAACTATTTCCAAGTTAGTGCACAAGGGTACTTCAATGAGCTTAATCAGCCTGGTGAACTGATAACTTGGAGATTTACCTAATTGGGCTGGAAAATAATTCATTCTGGATTAAGCCTATAACGGCACATGGGTTTATAACAATTGAGGACTTTTATACAAAGGCCCAATCCAAAGAGTATTAATCACCTTAAACTTTCATTAACATTTAAGGAAACAAATGTTGACCATCACTTTGTGGGATCGCATTTATAGCGGCAGCAGTCATTAAAAAAACCCAACAAACACTATACAAAACCCCACCAACAGCCAAACCCAGTGCTGAAGAAAATGTCACAATAGCTTTTCCCCAAGTGCCTCATTCCATAATCCTCCTTGAGAAAAACAAGTTTATCCCATGTGCTTTTCAGCGCTACCACACCTTTAGCTGGTACACAAGGGTAGGTATATTTTGGCAGCTTATATATTTAGGAAAATTACGACAGGTGTTTACAAGTGTATTTGTGAAAATATAGAGATAATATCTGTGATGTATGTGTGTACAATAGATTTTAACTCTCTTCTCACTTCTTTTAAACCTGCTCGAGTCTAGCACGAATTTCAAAGTCCTGAATTTGGAACAAATGCATATGTATGTTCTTGCAAAGTCAGAAGCAAAAAGTTTCTTTTGAACTGGTGGCAACCTGAATGAGTGGGTCTGAGTAACAGGGCAGACACCTCTGATGACAAATGCTCACGTGATGGGGGGCAAGTGGAAAAAAAGTTTTGCTGCTCTAGGAAAGCCTGAAGCATTTTTCTGGCCTTACTGTTACCAACATATCATCTCCTAAGCCCTGAGTAGAAATACCTCGACGGCGGAAGAATCTTGAGCATTTGTTCACCAAGAAGAAAGAATTAAAAAAAGTCAAGTAAGATTAGCATCCACCTCTGAAAATTCTTACAGGTAACCAAAAGTTGTGGCAGGCAAACACTGGTGGGCAGGTATACCAAAAACGTCTTCTAAAACGCCACAATACTAATGCTTATATAGTTTATGAATATACTCCCTGGTTAAATTTAGCAAGCTGAGCTACAGATACATGTCAATATGGTGAAAGCACACAAAAATTTTTCACTCTCTTCATTTAGAAAATGCAAAAGAAAACAAAACCAGTGATACATGTGAGCCCCCACTCTTTCGTGGGCTATCCCTCAGCACTTGTATTAAACTCCCCTAATAAACACAAACAATTGTCTTTTTCTTTTCTCTTTAAACAAAAAAAAAAAAAAAAAAAAAAGAAAAGAGAGAGAGGGGGGAAAAAAAAAAATCAATTCAACTCAGGTTTTTCCACATCTTCATATCACTTCCCATCTCAACTGGCTGGAGTAGAATTTCAATTAACTGGTAGGAGTCCAAGAGAAGCCCGGCTGCCTCTGTTCCTCCCGGTCATGCCCCATAATTGTAGAGGGACCTGCATTTTTCAGCCAATGACACGGCTTACAAAAATAGATACACTGAGTTATTTGATAAAGGAACCAAAGCCTGTCACTCCTGTTCAAGTGCCAAACAACATGAGAGTGAGTGAGATTGCATTCAGATCCCAAACTGGCCAGGCTTATTATTCCCCAGAACCATCTCATGTTGGAGGGGGAAAAAAAAGAAATAAAGGGGAAAAAAAAAAAAAGGAAAAAGAAAAAGGAACACCACATGCAAGCCACGTTTCGAAACCTCCTTTTTTGGAGGAAAATTAACTGACATGTTTCCAGCCTGTCTCGCCTCCAGAAAGCTCTCCAGTGCAAGGCAACAGCGGTATCTTTATGCATCTCCTACACATCTTTTTTCAGAGAGGAGAAATGTTGGCAGGTATACGTCCCCTCTTGTGTTCAAAAATAATCTTGATTCCCAAGTAAAATTCTGATCAACTGTCAAAGCACTGCTAAGAAGAAGAAATAATTGCTAATGGCTCTCTGCACCAAAACTTTGGGCAAAGAGGCTTGTAACTCTGTATAGTTACAAAACCTAATCTCTAATATATTTTACCGGAAAATTAATTGTTCCTTTAAGAAAAAGTACTTTTATGAAAAGAGGAAGAAGCATGTTCATAACTAAGTGGCTGATAGAATATCTTTGGATTATAAGAAACAGTTAAATAAATGTTTGTATTTCTATTTACACTTAGTACCAGCCACCAACATCGATCCCAGCATTTTTCTTCTTTTCTTCATTAGATTTATTTCTGAGCATCAGAGGTATTCAAGTCTATAACAATTCAAACACAAATACTAAATGCTCCATAATGTTCAATATTTCCTGATTATACAAGTCATACAATATTACAAACCATATTTTCACAGAAATGTGTTGTGGTGCCTGTCCTATATAGTCCCACAAGTGAACAAGACAAGTGGAGTGAGTACTGTTGTAGCGGTATTTTACGCTTACCATGCTACAGGTGTGCCCCATACTTTACAGATTAAAAAAAAAATAGGTCACTGGTTGAAGGTGCCTCTTCTAATGCACCAACATATTAGGTTAATATTTTCTACTTTATAATCGAAAACTTGTACCCAGTTTTAAAGCTCAATTATTGAAAGAGCCAGTAAAAATGAAGCCATAATTATCAAGTGCAGACTTCCCACTTGCAATGGCCAATCCAGGTCAGATGAAATATATTCTGGTAAGAATAAACTCAACCAACAACTCTCTTGCAGAGCTATTCCCAAAGTCAGAGCTTATTCAGAGTCCAATCGGAAACAAGGTCTATTCCCTTCTTGTTTGATATGACAAACGCTGTCATATCAAACACCCGTCAGCTGCCCTTCCCACCGCAGACTCTGACTCATCTTCCCCAGCAGGTAGGTGTAAATGGAAGGAAGCAGGCCGGCTACTGGAGCTGGTGGAAAACTTGAGCAGACAACAGCAGGGCGATGCTGTTATTCCCCTCTCTCAGCAACACAAAGACATCCGTGAAGACCTTGTTCAGGTGGGAACTACACCAAGGAACTAAAGGACAAGTCCCAGCAGGAGCAACACAAAAAATACCTTGAACACCATGAGCTTCAGCTTTATTTTTATTTAGATAATAAAACAAATCCTTGCATCCATCCTGGAAAACTTATGCCATGCTCTTCCTTCTCAACAAAAATGTCACTACTGCTGCCAAACTAGTAGCAACTCAGAGCACTGGGATTAGTAACTCTGCAAATAAAATAAGCTCTGCAAATAATCACCTCCCAGTTTCTCTCATCTTCCTTTTCTCAGTTCTTGCTCTTCCTCCTCTGGGTTTCTTTTCTTATCGTCTTATTCACATATCAGTTCCCCCTACTTCACTCTATCCATTCTTCTCTGTCCTTTTTTCTCTCTACCTTTACGGCTTCCTCTCTGCCTGACCAATAATTTTAATTAAATCTGAATTACAGAAGTCTAACTTAAAAAACCTTGACCAAATACTCTATTCAGGAACCACTTCCATTTAAAAAGAAACACAACCCCAAACCAGAATGCCACACGCAGACACGAGCACGTGATCCCAAGCATACAAATACACAGGCATTTGCGCTGGTTGGAAGTTCAAAGACCTGTGTGCTTTGTTTATTAATAATGTGGGTACAAAGCAAAAAGAAACACTCAGGACTACAGCCTAAAAGGCCATCCTGATAGGCTAATCTGAAGGCAATCACCAACACTATTATATTGTTACTTATCAAAAGGCTATTTAAACAACGAGATACAAGCCCTTTAAACAACGTAGACACTTGGACTTTGTAACAGAGGTGGCCATACAGATCAGGCTGGCTTTGATTTCCGAGTACTGTAAATATGGAAAATTTAAGTAAAGTCTACCCTTTTAATTGACACTCTGGGCAGTTTACTTAATCAGTTGAACACCTTCAATGAATGAAATTCCCTTAGGAAAGAAGGTTTCATAATCTGTTCCCTAGGAGTCCCAATTATAATAAGAAGAAACATTGTTATAAGTATTATACGAAATGATACTCCTTCCTGATACTACTACCTTGTCACTACAACCCCTCCAAAGCTGTCTCTGCTTAGTCTTGGTATATTTTGAACTGCCCAGTCTTCAGGCCCTGAATTTAATGGGTTTCTGTCCAAAGACTGGAGGACTCACCCTATAAGCCACAATGCTGTATCTTTTAAATGGCTATTTTATATATATATGTGTGTGTATGTGTATATATATAGGTTGAATCAGAATGAGATTTATCATCTTTTCTTAATTTTGCACCGCATATTTTGCTATGGACCATCTTCTTTTGTGGCATATTCTGCCTGTTAGTCCACGGTTAGCCTCCTGTGTCAAGTTTTATATCAAGACATTTTTCAGGTAACAAACAGATTAGTAACTGAGAAAAGAAAATAATAACTTCTTTTGCCTGATTTTGCCAAACGCCACGGCACGCTCCAAGGCATCTCTACCTGGCCACCTCAAAAGCCTCAAAAGAGTTTTAGTAACTGTAGAAAACCAGAAGTTTTTCATCCCAATAATAAAAAGGGGCAAGAGGAACTCTAATTTGCAGTTTATTAAAAAAGAATGAGTTTTATTTAGAAGTGTCTTGGGACTACAGAAAAACCCAGTGGGAGAGAGTGGGGACTCTGAGAAATGAATACGAACTAGCGTGGCTTGAACAGCAGTAGTGCAATAAACCGAGTACTTCAGAACAAATTTAATCACCTTGAATTTTCAGCAGCCCATAAAGGCACCAGTCTGGGAGAAGAGAGTCGCCCCGCATTGTGCCGAGAGTACAAAGGTAAATCCATCGCACAGTACTTATTACAAACTCAAAGCCAGTTGGCTCGGCAATAGTTGCAGGCCAGCAGAAACTTTCTGTGGCACCCAAGCTTCTAACAATAATCATCACTGTTGTTATTAATAACAACATCAATGCAAGCAAGTACTAGGAAGGAATAGCCACGATTCCATTGCATTACCGTACACAGTTTTCTCAAGGGCACATTTGTTGTCAACTGCTACCACAGCTCCAGATAAGATCATGGTGGAGGTTTTTCAAATTCATAAATATGAATATAGAAGTCTAAACCTGACTTTTATGCTGATTTTACTTTCATGAGATTCTGCTTTCAAACTGTATAGCTGTAGAGCAGTTTCACAGCAAGCACGCAGACAGCAACAATATGGATTTGTCTGCATACAGTAGTTTCATCTCCAACTTCCTAGTGCAATCTACTAGGGAGTAGCACCGTAACAAAAAAAAATCTGCCAGCGCTTAGAACCCATAATGCTATTATATTTTTAATAATGAAGTCTGATGACAAACCACAGCTTCTCTTCCATGCTAAATATCTATGGAAAGCTCCACATATTCATTTTCAAAGGAGGGGAAAAAAAACCCCACACCGATCCTTTGACTGTGTTGTGCATCCATTTCCGGAACACGGCAGAAACCTCTTACGCTGTTTGCAGAAAACAACAAAAATGCGTGTCTATGTCAGATAGATGGAAAGTTTCATGGCTTCTTATGGGCTGTGTTAACGACCTCATTTGATTCTCTCTTGTATATGCTTAAGAATCAAAGCAGTGCAGCAAACTTGCTTGTCAATGCAGATAACTATCTGCACAAAGGAGAGGGCTAAATGGTTAGCATCTCATTAGTTTGCCATAAGGATTGAATAGACTGAACAAATGTTCTCAGATTTTTCTCCTCCTTTTTTCTTGGAAAAGTTTAGAGGAAAGCATAAAAAAAAAAAGAAAAAAAGACTAGTTCAGATCATAACCAGTACGTATAATGCCACAAGTAACTACTTATATCATAGAGTACTTGCATCTGAGGAGTTCAAGACACCAAAAGCAATAACCAACTTGCAATAGGCCTAATGTATTTTGCATCCCAAATGTGCTCCTGAACCTGGCTAGCTTGCTCTTTAGTTTTAAACACAAATTTAATTTCCGCTAGAGATGCAGTGAATTACACTGATCTAATTTAAGCAACAGTGAACTTTATTAACCTCATAGGATTGCCGAGATCTTCAGTGCTGTATTTTGGGACTGCGCACTGGTGCACCAAGTTCTCTTGAAAAATTTTCAACAGCAGGAGGCGGTCGCCTCCTTCGAAAAATTTTCAGACGTATATAGACATTTGTCTGTGTATTAGACTACATATATATGTGTCTATATACGCATAAACTTATATGTACATACGGTTGCGTGCGTACGCACATAGTCTACAGGTTGCTTTTCTATAATCAAGCAATCACTAAAACAACAGTGAAGGAACAAATTTTGTAAGGGCGATATTCTCCTCTCTAGGGCACGCTGTAGGTGTATGGTTAACTGCTACACGCGCATCGTGGGAAGGACATAGCCCCGAGAGTCTCTGAAGGCCAAATGTAGTTCATTTTCCTTGACTAACTCACGTACTGAGCCGAAAATGCAAAGAGGGTCTTGTGATGCTTTCGCAATGTAAAGTCCTGCCAGTTGGGGATCAGGCAAAAATAGCAAACATTTTTTTAGTGAAGACCTCAAGGTGGAGTTGGACACTGGTTTCCTCACTAACATCATCTCTCCTGCCATAAGCTCTTTCCCACATAGAGAGAAAAAAGCGTAACAATTGCAATAATAAACAATTCCCATATATGATGCATAACTGCTACTACCAGTAGTAATTTATTTTTGTAGTTGAGGATGTTTTCTAAATGTTCACATGGACAATTACTATTTGTTGTTTGTATTACCACTGTGCCTATAACCGTGCTCATAGACCATGACCCACTGTCTTGTAAATGCTGAAGAAGTTCCAAACAAAAGGACAGTTGTTGCCACAAGTAGCTTGCACAACGTAATACGGCTGTAAATTTGAGCTAGCATCAACAGCCGTTGAAATAGCCTGACAATGAAACAACTTGGAACACAGAAATTGCCACACGGGCTCAAATCTAGTTTCATCTAGAACTATAAGCAGAACCTGATGCGTCAGCGGAAAATGCAAAAAAACCCTGCACTAGGCAGATCTGGGATAACCCATCCCCCAAGAAAGCGTCCTTGCAATGTCTCCTAGCAATTAGAGTGCAAACTTAAAGGATATCATTTCAGATCTGTTTTAGTATCTTTTTTTAATAGATAATAACAACACAGAATATTCTCATTCATATAAATCGCCAGACCTTTTCCTAAAACACATTAAATTCCTTAGCAACTTCCCAGAGCAAAGTAGTCCATTACCTAATTGCACATCAGGTGAAAAATTATTATTTATCAGCCACTTTTCTATAGCATTCCCCTTGTTCTTGTAACATCGGGAAGAGCTTTTCTATCTCATGTGCCTTCTCTATGCAAAATAATGAACGTTAGAGTCTTATCGTGTTCTTTCTTATTCATCTCCTCTCAAAGGTAGCAATCTCAGTCTTTTCAATCTCTCACCATGTAAGAGTTTTCCCATGCACCTGATCATTCTTCTTGCCTCACTCTGAACTCCTGGTAAATCTGTAACACCCTATTTGAGATGGTGTCACCCACTTGATGAATTGGCACTATTTACGTAATGGCATTACTGTATTTTCCATATTATTCTTTATGCTTTCCTCATGTACCTAAAGCTGTCTTTTGAATGAAGCTGTGCTCTGAGCAGATGTCTTCAAGTAACCACCAGTATTGACGGCTGGGTTTCTTTCCTGAGTTGATGTAGTTATTTTATAGTCCAATTCAATAAATAGTAACATTTTTGCAGACAATTAGTAATTTTTTCCATCCCAGTGGTCATTACTTTGCATCTATCATCAATGAATTTCATGTATCATTATGCAGCCAGTTAAGTCCTCCAGAAGTTCCTTACAGACTCTCATCTAGATTTGACTAAAAAATTTTGCATCTGCCAGTTTTCCCAGAGCTCATTCTTACCGATAAAAGCCAAAACAAGAAACCAGGCATGCAACAGCTTCCTTGCGTTATCAACATGGCTTAACTCTTCTCTAGAAATAAAGCCTTACTGGGGTGAGAAGGTACAGGAGTACTCATGCCAGTTTCTCTTGTGAAACTACCGACTAGGTGGGAGAAATTTAACACATAGGAAAGAATTATCTATATACAGCTGAACCCTTCACATAAGCATCCACCTAAGCCTCCATCAGCTAGAAGTCATATTCAGTTACTACAAACTGGAGCTGAATTAAAACTGATTAGAGGTAAATGCTGCCATATTGTGCAAGAGACTACACTCGACTGATATCAGCGTGCTGGATTTTTACTTCAATTGCTTTCGCTATAACTCAGTACACTTAAATTCTTAAAAATAAAAGTAGCGTGAATCTCTCCTAGTGGAGGAACATCCACATGTGTGAATTTGGTCCCATCTCTCATCACAAACCAGTGCACCACTTGTTCCCCAGCTTATTCCAGTTTCAGTCTAGAAGCTATTCTCTTTTAGAGATAACTGATACTTTACAGAACAAGAATAAACTACAGCCAGCAATCCAGGAATCAAGTAGATAGAATGACTTAACCCAAGTTGCACCATCAGTGTATGCCACAGACAAGCATCAGACTACGTTACATCGGTGTCTGAGCTATAAAGCAGTCATGAAATAGCAATACCGAATATTAGTTACATTGCATTCATATAACAGTAATCCCTTACGACTAAAAACCTGAATCAAATAATTTTTGTCATTTATTTTGAGTTTTTCAATGCTTCTTTTCTCAGCTAGCTCTTCTCTTTGATACATATGATTCCTGCAAATTATCTCTTTGAAACAGGCTCACTTAATTTATTTAACAGTATCAAAGACTCTGATTTAAAAAAAAAAAAAAAAAGAAAAAAGAAAGAAAAAAGAAAAGAAAAATGAGACTTTCTTACTACTTAGGATGACTAGTTTCTCTGCATTACTCAGTCACTGTCTTCATAGCTTGGCCTTTGCACTATGGAACTGTTAAGTCAGCCTAAAAGAATAACTCGTCTAGTCTACAGCCAAATTTCCAACATTTTTCATGAAAAGACCCCAAAATCTTAATTCTTAATTGTCACAAGAGACTAACAAGTAGCTCTGACCTGGTGCCCCAAAAGCCTCCTCCAGGAAATCAAATGAAGTTAAAGGCACAAATTCTCCAGGCACCAGCGAAGAGCGTGTACATACTCCACAGCACTATTAAATTTGAATATAAAATACCAAGGGGCTGCCAGATTGAGAGAACCTCGTATCTTTATTTAGAAATACTTTTTAGGACCTTCCCTGGGCCTAGAACTTTGGATAGATTATTCTGAAACAGGAAATTTTGAGTATAAAAATAGCTGGAATTATTCTTACTGCCACCAGATCTGCAGACCTCTTAGCATTCACGTATCAATGCTTTGGAGCCTTTGCCGCCTTAGCACTTCTGTATCTAAATACACTACCAGCGTACCTTACCATAGCTGAAATACTTCCTCTTTTGGGACCAATCCTGTACATCTTACTCGTACAAAACTCCCACAAAAATTTAAAAAAGAATAATATATAAATGTGCAGCAGTTACATTATGGATAGGAAAGCCTTCTGGACCCAATATCCTAGATGCCTAGGTTGGGTGTGATTCGGAGCCAGACACCCGAACACAGTCAACGGATGGAGGGGAGGTCCTCCAGAAGGTTATTCACACATCCTAATTGGATGCCTACAGTTGGATGCGCAGATCCTCCTTTGCAGCATGCCCTTATAAACACACGAAGCGCAACTGTTCCTGAAGTTCAGGTGAGATACCAGAGCAACGCATTGTCAGGAATCACAATTTACCAGCATCCCCTCTACAGAAAAAGGAGACCAGAACAATGCTGGTAGATTATGCATTAATCTTACCAGGCATGGTGAGTAATAAATTTTATGTCTAAAATATCCACCCGCAGCCAGAAAAATTATTTTACACATCTTTGCTACTTAAAGCTGAGGGGAGGGGACAGAAAATAGTGTTTCTTTTGCAGAGAGTCATATTTAGATACCAAAATGCAGTGACACTTCGCATGCTCTGATTTACAGTGAAAACATTCACATACCCTTAGCAATAGCTTTCAATCCTCAACAATAGCTGTGTAAGTGATTAAAAGTAAATTCCTATGTATTTTTTTAGAAAACAAGAACATTTGCACTTGCTAGGAGATGGCTTAGTAACTCAGAGCTGTGCCACTTATGAGTAATGGCATGGTTGCCTCATTCTTTGACCATTAAGTATCTTCCCTGTGTGTCTGTGGCTCCCTGTACACATTAATACATGAGCTCCATGCTGGTTATCAAATCGCAGGCAAAAAATACCTAGTATTGGTCTGGAAAGAAGGCGATTATTTTAAACAGCTATGGGGAAATTAACTTTCCAATCAAGATTTCAACTTGTTGACTTACATGAATCGATACATATCATTTCCAATCTTTATGTTATTGTGTGTTAGAAAAGTTAGCGCTGAGCTGCAGAATTAGGTCACTTGCATTAGATCTTCTAATTAACCAGTTCTTCCTTTAAAAGAGCACTCGCTCGGCTTTCAAGACTACTCCAGCATTTTGTCAATAGAGTTCAGAACAGGGCTAATGATTACCATTAAAGAAAGCCCAGAGTGATTTTAAGAACTTATCTTTCTGTATTTTGTTCTTTTTATCCAACTGTGGGATCCTGGAGTGAAGTCACTTCAGACAACTGTTCAGGTTTAGGGGAAAAAAAAAAAAAAAAAAGAGGTCAGGGAGGGAGCAAGAGGAAAATTTTCTGTAAGTGGAAAAGACAAGAGCTACTTCAACACAAAATACTCCCCTCCAATTTACAGGCTGATTATAGAAAAACAACGCATCCCTAGACACACTATTAATACTTTTTTTTTTTTTTAAAAGACCTAGTAGTCTTTGGGAGGGAAGTATAAGAACTACATTAATACATACACAAAAATATTTTACTTCTACCTTTCTCTTGCTCTGATTCCCGACCTTTGTAGTTTATTCCACTGTAAAGAAATTCTGCCTAAATTCTTTGAATGTCTGGCCCTTGCCGTAGCTGTAGTTGGGCTTTCCTGTGCTTGTGTACATCGTTAGCTCAAACAGCCTTCAGCGGTCTGCCTCATCTGCTCCTTACACAAGTGTCTTTAGCCAAACTGATGTCTCCTTTGCCAATCTACCTCGATATTTATCTTAAACTCTTGTGTAGACTTTCTCGCTGAATTTCACCTCTCCAGTTTCTTAAACGCTTCTGACAGGTGTTCAAACCCAATTCTGACTGATTTCAAAGAAACTGAATGTGGCTGTATGCTCTGTGCACATTACTGTTTTGCACGAGATGCTATTCTTATTTGCAACATCAGTTTTTCATTGCTGCTGTACCTTTTGGTTTGTTTTTTTTTTTTTTTTTTTAATAAAAAACTTAGGTGAGAAAAATACCAGCCAAAGCTATTTCTAAAGAAACCTGCATCGCTCAGCTGTGCACATCACCACAGGAATAGTGGATGCTCTATTAGTTACGCTGCCTTTCATCCACAACATCCATCAGGACCTACACGTGGCGCAGGCAGCGAGGACCCCGTGCGTGCCCGGGTTTTATCCTGCCGGTGGCCTGGCCTGGCCCTGAGGACCACCGGGCAGTTACAACCTGCAAAGGCAGAGCCTGGATAGGAGGATCCCCAGCAATCTGTGCAATTTCCTGCTGGGAAGCCCAGCTTCGGCATGTATTCCAAGCCCGTCCCTCTATGAGATCCTTCCTCTTATCACCAGTGTACGGTGGTAAAGGTTTAAAATCCATCTGTGCTTTTCACACCCTTTTATGGTGTGAAAGAGTGCCTTTGGGCCAAATACAAGACCAGCATGTCCAAAAATACATTGCTTCAGCTTACTGCTCTGCTTAGTGTGCTCAGTTTATGTTCCAGTAGTTGAAATCTCCAGTTAACTACTTTGTTTGCTTTTTTAATAAATCTTTTGGAGTTCTGTTATCTCCTCATAGCGCTATCTCAGTTACTGAGAGTTTTTCCTTTACATTTACAGAAGGCTACTCCTCCTCCCTGCTGCCTTCCTCTTTGATCTCCTCTCAGGAGTTAGAAATTATTGACCGCGCATGCTGCGTCGATTTTCCTGCTTGCCATTTGAATGAATTATCATCATTACGCAATTCCTCTAGAAACAGTAAAGTTAGAGGGTGAAGTTTGTCTGGACGGCTAAAGTGCCCAACGGCCCCTTTTCACTTTTACCTACTAGGCACCCTTGAATCAAATTTTGCAGACAACGACAAAGTAAATTCCACAAAACTCCAAGGCTGGCAATCTAAAATACGATGAGGCATTGGGCAAAAGCTTACCTGAAATCAATGGGAAACTCCTGCTGTTTTTATCCCTAACCCTTTTCTGCACTTAGCGAGGAATTCCTATATGCCTTGGCATTCAGGTTATGTCAGAAAAAGAAGTCTTGCTTGATTTACTGTAAATTAGTAATGGGCAAAAGTAGCCAGCTGGGCTACTTCCATTGATTTCCATGAGTAGGATTCCTCTAAGAGTATCCATTTCCATGTAGGCCCTTTGCTTTTCGTATGACTGAGAACCAAATTTAAAGGAAATTATGTTATCAATATTTTAGTGGATATACTCCATTTTAATGAGATTTGTAAGATACAGTTTTGGCCCTAGATTAAAAAGAAAACATGTCAGTTTGTTATTCCCATTGCTTTTTTGGCCAATGTTATTTAAAAATAAAAATCACAATAAAGTATATCTTGAATAATTCATTAATCTGATTTTACATCATTTTTGTTTCCCCCCACTCCCCCCCCCCCCCCATACAGACATGGCTGTTTCTGTCAACAAGCAGCAATCCTCAGCTACTTTCACCTTGGATTCCTGTGGATGAGTAGATTATAATTTTCAAAACGCCGTTACGGGGTCAGTGCTCTGAGAGGGTTTACAAATGAGGATGCCCAAACTTTGCAAAAGAGGCACCCAGAGAAAGTCTTCTGCTAGAATTTAGTAGCTGCATGTTTTAAAGTTATGAGGTTCCTTAAACATATATTTTTAACCCAGTTTTATGTCAATAGTTTGAGAGCAGCAGAGTACAAGAGCAGCAGCACAGCTTCTAATGTTTACATTGTCACACTGTTTTTAATTTAAAAGCAAAGAGCCACGCTACCCTTTAAGATACAATTAAACCAGCAAATATGATTTGATTTATTAAAAGCTACTAATAAGCAAAGCTAGCCAGCTGGGCTCAATCTACTAGGGGGAGAATTATGGATGAATTGATAGATTCATAGTTCACCTGACAACTAATCCGCGCAGCAGCTACGGTGGCAGTTCTCTGGGAAGTGGTGCAATTGGGCACAAATCATCGTCGCCATCGTCATTTGTATGTCTATGGCAGCTTTCGGTCAACTACCTCGCAGATCTTTGCAGACACTTAATTAAGGCTCATGATATCCCCTCAAGGGAAGTCAATATTAGTTTACCTATAGGTAAACTGAGATACAGCAATGCGCAACTTGCTCAAGGTCATAGAGTGGGCCAGTGGCAAAGCCATGAATAAAACCCTCTAAATTTGACCCCAGCAGCCTGATTTAATTACGAAATGATGCTCCCCTTCTGTTACCAGTTCCACACTGGAAATAGCAGTGACAGATGCTTTTGAGAAGGAAGCAAAATGTGGCAAAAGCAAGAGGTAACAAAGTAGTAAAAAGCCTCCCCAACAATATAGAACCTATAGAACCTAAAAACTAAACGTGGAAGCAGGTCTACCGGGCATCTTTTGTTGAATAAATAAAATAGTTTCCTTTACTGAGGGGGGAATTTCATCATTTCACTTGCTCCCTAAACGACTGCTCTCAACAACTAATTAATGTTAGTGGCTAGATAAGTAAACTAAACCATTGTGGTAGCATTTCTCAGATGTTTTGCATATATGCAGACAGTGAAAAAAAACAGATGGAGAATACTATAATGAATTGAAATGTTCTATTTAAAAACTGTTTGTCAGCTGTAGTTAAGTTGACACTGTCATCATGGCAACAAATCACAACACTTCCCATGTTGTGCCTCCGCGTTCCAGTTTACTCCTCAGAGCTGAGCTGTTGGAAACTAGAAGTTCTTGAGCAGCCCCATGAGTGGAACAACAAACAAGTGATGGCTACCTCAGGTTTCTACTGCACTCGGACTGGAAGAAGGTCAACGGAGCACTCAGTTTTATAACAAACTGATGGTTACCTCTACTATGCTGCACCAGATTAAAAAAATAAACAAATCAATCTACATAAGCAAAAACACTCAAAACCATACAAAGCGACTTCGCGGTTCGGGGTGCTGATAAAGGGCTAACGTTTTTCAGCTCAAGGTCACTGGCTGAAGTCAGTTTGCTCTGGATGTAACTCAAAGTCATTACAATCTGCTGTTCAAATCCTAGCCTATGCAAAACGCACTTCTGGTCTCTCTGCAGTCCCTAGTGGACTGGAGTCCACAGATATTTAAAAAGCAAACATAATTTCAGCTGGCACTGCTTGGCACCTTCATTGATGTTCTCAGGGGAGGAGTGAGTGGGCACCAACACGGCGTTCCCTGAACACCCTTGGGACAGCTCGCCTGGTTCGGGAGGTGCCCTGGCTGGGCTCTGCTTCTGGACACGGTCCACCCCTATTACGGGAGGTCCAGCCCTTATCGCTTCCACTCATACCCTTCACCAACTTGCTTTGAGGTTTGGGGTTTTTTTTCTTTCTATACATAAAAAAAACCCCAAAAACTCACACATGTTTTCTTATTCATAATTTATTGCCCAAATCCAAAACCAGTGAATCTGTAGTGGAAGAAAGAGCAAGGCATTTTACAAGGTGACAAAGAATCAGACCCTCCAATTCTTTGTCTGATTAAACTTCAACCCCAGTTGAAGCCCAAATGGGGATCTCAGAATCAGCCATTTGTAATTATAATTACACTACTATACATTGTAGACAGTAATAACATTTGCCAGGACTGAGATTTCTGTCATCTTCTCACAGGGCTTTTGAAACTAAGTCATGCTGCTAAAATAGCCTGCAATTCTAAACTACTTCAGATTAATTTAAATGGATTTGCATTTACATTTCCTTTACTTGTATTAGTTATGGCTATGCACAGTCAAAAGGAGTAATTAATAAACAGTAAAAATGCAAAAGCCTGATTTTTCTTTACATCACCAGTAACGGGTTTGAATCTAATAGAACTAATACTTGCATAAAAGAGTGGAAAATGATAGGCAAATAAGTCTCAAACACTCTACTTGGTTTTAATTATTCCACTTTTTTAGGAGAGGTGAGAAAAATATCTGCAGAACTGCCTACTCAATAGAGCATGAACAATGAAAATACCTCTACACAGCTTGCAACCTCCTATAACACTGGTTGTAGAAAGAGTACATTATTAAACATTGTGACAAATGCGTAGGACATTTGTATCTCAGTTCTTTATTTTGCTAGATTTATGTATTTAGTTAGTTGTGATCCAAATTATTTCCAATACTTCTGGGTGCAGAATTGTTCTTGCTATTGTCTCAGTTTTTACACACGGAAAGATAGAGATTGTCACGAGGGAAAATCAGACACTGGTTTTAGCAGCAAGGACTTGATTTATTATTGCTTCAAACAAGTTTCATGCATTAAAGATCCCTGTACAGAACATGACATGTTCTTTCTTTAAAAACAGCTACACGCTTTAGCAGAAGTGACATGATCCAAATGGTCTCGGCTGACGTTGATGGCTATTCTAATGCTGCACAGGAATGTCTCCCTGACTCAACGTGTTTAACATTTTTTCAGAGAGAAGAATAATAAAGGGAAAAAATAGTTAAAATGAAATCCCCATTCTGCAAAAATACAGTTTTCATCTCACTTTCTGTATTGACTGCTATCCCTTAGGCTAGAGAAGGCATTTCTGCATACATACGCACGTGGCCCCCTTTATTCAGATGTGAATTTCAGCAGCTGATAATCATCTGTTGAGGGTCGCATCTGAAATCCACTGATCTGAACGGGAAAACATTCCCTCATCTTCACTTGCCTTTGGATTAGGTACGTACAGATGTGTTACTTGTACAAAATAAATTGCTAAGTAACCCCACTGAAGCAAAAACACATGTAGACATTTTTGCTGGGAGAAAGAATGGGAGGAAGAAAGGGGAAGACTGACAGAGCTGAAGGGACACAATGGTATCACACAGGGTACCGATTACAGTGTTTTGAACTGCTGCCACACAATTCATCTTGAGAAAATTTTAACACACTTCAGATAGAACAGGTAAGCGCATTTTTAGTTTCTAATATAACTAAAATAGTTTACAGTTAAGTATCCCCAAAAAGGCAATTAATTATGTACAGATGAAGAAAATAAAGCTAGTTTATTATTTTACTCCTTTGCAAACATACCAAACACATAAACCTGTCATTTTTTACCAAGTCCTTTTTTTTTTTTTTCTCCTCTACATGGAAGGATCTTCTTTCCTTATAACACATGTTATTGTCCCACTATTACAAGAAAAAATGGGTGAAGTTTCTTTGGATGCCCACCAAAACAACATGAGGGGTGACTATAAAAAGAGATTAAAAGTGATCTAAGTATTCCTTTTTCAAGGGACAAAACAGTATCAGCTCCAGTTTCATCAGCTCTACTTGCATATCAGTGTAACATGAAGACAGCAGCAATTAAATTATTCTGGATTTATATGTATGTAAATGGACAGAACGACCCTCCATCCCTGAGGTTCCAAGGAATTATAGACAACTTGAACAGTCTTTCTTCCTTCATCATTTGCCAGCCTAACTTCTCTCCTGCTTTCCTCCTACAGTCCCTGTCTTGTTATGACCCTCTCATGGCTCTGATTTCCTCTTTCCCACCCACACATCAAATCCTTCCATGGACACGACAGGTTCCTCTGCCGTGCTTCCTGGCACGCACTCCAGCTACAGAGACACCGCTCCTTTGAAGTCAACCATCTCCACTTCTTAACATCCAGAAGAGTAAACTACCTCAAAACACAGTGGGCCAGACCGTCAGTGATCATGTAAGAACTGCACTCAAGCTATGCTGACTTACTTTCTCCAAACCAGGGAGACGTCCTGTTGACCAAAGCAGTCGTTTTCAACACTAATCTCAGCTCTGCAGTGCCCAGGTGACCACCATGGCAGGGAGACCAACGTCAACCTCCACACGGTCACCTGGCCTGCAAGGAAACAACAGGGTCTGAAACGTACCCACTCCCCAGTGAATTAAGCAATTATGCCACCAAACCCTTCACCATATGTAATGGCAAGTCACAACATACCAGACCATTTTAGACACAGGAGATTTCTACCTCGATTTTATTCAATCCCTTCACAGACCACCTTTGCTAAGGAACATATCCTAAAAAAAGGGCTAATCGCAACACAAAAAATGAAAGCACCTAAACAGCACCTGCAGAATTATCCCAGTACGTCTCTCTCTCCACTAAAAAAAAAAGAAAGAACCAAACTGCTATTTCCCACCTTTAAGTGATTGAATTTGTTTCACAAGACACTGTGATGAAGCTCAGCAAATGAACTGCTACATACTGACTGCTGCTTAGCGTGCTTTCAATGGTACTCTCGATCTCCATGTAGCAATTGCACATTATTTCCTAAAACTTCCATTTTGCATTATGGCCCGTGCCTATTTCTCCCTTGGTTCATCTCTCTCAAGCTAGGAATGGGAAGAATACTGGTACAAGAAGAGAAAAGATATCAGAGTAACTTATTTTCTTTCAGCATTCCTCTGAATGTATTCTTAAAATTTTCCCTGAATGTTTTGGGGTGAATAAGTGAGTCCACAGATTCACAGTATTTACCTGAAGTTTTAGGAAGAGGAATGAAGACATCGTAGGTACAGAAGAGTAGTACCTTTGAGAGTTGTCTTAAACATTCTGTATATAATTCCAGCAGATTTTCTACAGTTAAATATATTTTCATGCAACAGAATTCTGAGACTAATGGTAGAGGTGTGAAAGCAGCTGGGAGCATAACCAAAACGTACTGCCAATCTGCAAGAACCTCAGTGTTTCCCACATACAGCCAGTGATGTCTTCCCAAGTAAAAAGTGTGGGTGGACAAATCCCCTCTGAAGTCACAACAGGTGGGTTTCTTCTGACTAGATGAGCGTGATGCCGCCAGAGTTGCTCATCTCGTAGCTCTTTAAGGCTGACAGAGAGAGGCAGGTACTTACGGTGTTGAATTTCTCTCTTCTAAAGCATCCATCTGAAACAAGGAAGATGACTCGTACCCTAGAAGGCCCCATTTCTCTCTACAAAGAAAGTCCAGGATGGGGAGCTCAGATATAGAAGTTTACACTAGAGGTATCTAAAGTTAGGTGAAATGAATCTCATCGTAGGAGTTTTTCCAAGGACTTGAAAGAGGAGAGGATTTAATCAAAGGGCTATTTCAAGATAACCATCACATGCAAAAAAAAGAAATAATTCACTTTGCTATGGCCAGCTTTAAGTTGGGCTCGTTTCTCCTTAGCAAAAGTGGTTTGAACATCACATTCAGAGTTATTTCACCCTGTTTGCAACAACACAATAAGTGGGTCAGAACAGAAGAATACGAGGATTTTGCCTTTTTCTTCTTGATTTCACAAGTGAGTGTCTCTAGAGTGCCATTCACAGTCCCTTAATCTGTCTGCCTCTCCAGCGGTCTCTTCATAAAAGCAAAGGGACTTCACCAGGACTTCACCACTTACACATTTCTAAAATCACCTAGATTCTTTGATACGAAGATTACGAATATCACATATTAATATTTTTCTTCTCATTTAATTTTTCCTTCTGCAGCTCCCTGACATACTTCTAACAAGGTTCTAGCTGGACAAACCCATCTTTTTGCTTTTCCTACTTTTTCAAAGGAAGGAAAAGATGATTCCCCTATTTATATTTGTTGTTGAGTCTCATTAAGTTTTAAGAAAGCCTTTTTATTAACCACAGCGTGTCCACTTTGTTTGGTGAACCTCACTGTGAACATTAAGTAGAAGGTCTTGCACACAACTGTCCAGGTGCTATTGGGAATTACATAAACCCACAGAGACTGAACAAAGACTAAAAGCACAGAGTAAGGCAAAGTGCTTCAATAAAAATGCAAAGGGTGGGGTTTTTCTTGTAAAAATGGATTAAACATAGCTGAAGATATTCATACAGGTGTGGTTAGACTCTAACTGCGCTGGATTATACTGACATTTATTAATACAATTTAAAGTCTTCAGTTAATAGGCTTGAACTCTCTTGGCTTTACACAGGGTGTGTAAGAGATTGACGTACCAACACTATAAATACTCTCAACTTTTCCATTTTCTTTCCTGACATTTCTCTTCGACCACTGTCAGGCTAACATTTGCATCTTGAGAGAAAGAAATAAAAATATCTCATACATGGAAAAGGTTCCTCCACTTATTTATCTCTTGTTATTCTCTTACTGTTAGTCTGCCCCTGTCGTCGTAACGTAGCGGCCAAAGAGGCCAGGCAGGTGCATTTCCGCGCGCAGCTGAAACGACTCTTCGTGCTGCTAACAAGTTATGATCAAGATTACAGTCAATACAGTTTAAGCTAGAAGACAGAGACTGGACAAACTGATTAACGTGCTTTCTCAAACTTTCTTGCCTATTGTGATCCCCTTCCACCCCCTTCTCATTTCTCTGAAGGCAAGTATTAACACACCTAACGTAAGGTGTATATTTATGATGGAAGAAGAGCTAGTGATCTGGCACACATGTAAGAAAAGAGAAGTTAGTCCAGAGCTGAGAACAGAATGGCAGAAGAGAGGAGTTAAAATAAATCAGAGAAATAGCCAAGACTAGGAAAAAGCTCATGTGTTAAAAGCAGTAAGAATTCTTTATGTCAAAGTTACAGGTACACTTCCATAGCTCAGCAGTGTTCTGACAGCGTAAGACAAACGTACATACGCACATAATCAGCCAAAATAGGTATAGGGTTTTTGTGTATCAGAGTGATGTAGAATAACTGGAGAAACCAGAAAGTCTGACACATCGATTCGATGTGGAAAAAAAAAAAAAAAAAAAAGATGAAGTTATCTTAAGTAATACTATCTGAAAAAAATGGCCCAAAGCACAATTCAAGGACCACTTCTTGGATGAGTAGCTGTTTTGTTTCCTGTGTACAGCAGGTAATTTTTAATGACACCCTTTATTAAAGTCCTAGTTTGAGGAATCGACAGAGGTCCAGTGGGCCAGATTTCACCTGTCTTTGCAAAAATCCAAACTCCACAAATATTTAAAAAAAAAAAATTAAAAAAAAGGGCAAAAAGCCCGCAATTTTAACCAAGAGCCAGGTCTACTTCTCTGTTGCAAACATGAGTGAAATGGGATTGAAAATCAACGACAGTGAATTATATTCAGCACTTATGTCAGCATACAACATAAAAGTTGTAAAGTTTTCCATGTCTTTGGCAGCAACAAACCTGCCTTAGATGCATCAGTAGGCTGGGATACTTCACCTAATGTCCAGTACCGTAGGTGTGAATACTCATGAAAGCGAACATCTGTTTATTCACAAGGCAAAAATTATATAATCATGCCACCGACCTTGGTGGATTCACCTCCCTTCAGGTTTCCAGTGAACTCAGATAAATTGTTCTGTGGCCAAGAATATTGCATCAGCCTTAGCGTAAAGTTTTTCTGGTACCTTAGAAACTGTGAAGTCATGGCCGAACAACACCTAGGTGATTTTTTTAATGCAATTGAACAAAAGTATAATTGAATCACTGCCTCTCGCTTGCAGACTGCTTACTTGTGAAAATTACAACAACTGACACAGATACAAACTAATACCATGAGAGGGCTGAGTTTTAAGATAGCCAAGCTCATTTAGGAAAATAAGTTGGAGCACTCCCAGGTCCTTAGGAATGAATCTCCTATTCCATGTCTTTATGACATCTTTGAAGTATTCAATGTGTGTGTATGGGGGTGAGGGGAAGATTAAAAATATTGAAGTGTTCTGTGAAGATATTAGCCTTTCATTTCCTTTTGGCCAGCTACAAATTGTCAGACTGTTGAAACCCCAGACACTATACCAATCCCCAATGCCTAAATGACATTCATCAAATAATTTCCTAATGAAATGTATTAGAAACCACTTAGAAAAAAACATATCTGTCTAATTTCCCAGAACAGACTAGAGGCTTAATTTTGTTCTCAGCTTCACTGGAGTAATTCTAGAATAACTTAATTGATGACATTGAATTACTCAAATTCTCACAGCAGCATATCTGGAAGGTGAATTTGGTTGTGGTAACAACAGATTACGAGGACTCAAGGTGCAAGATTCAAGCCCCAAATATCCATCTGAATTAGGGTTGCTGTCTTGCTTCCTCACCACAGTGCTAGGGGTTGGGCAGTGGCCGCTGAAACACATTTTTCCTGTAATTTGAAGGGTTTGTGAATATCACGTACGGACATCCAGCTACAAATATAGAGTAGCCCTGAAGTTGCTCCAAAGTACAGCAGTGCTGGGATGGAGGACAAGTCAGAGCAAAGAGTCTCAAAAGACTCCTTGGCAGCTGCTCTCCCAGCAGCACGAGCAGGGCACAGCTTGCAGTCCTGCCCGTGTCTGAAATGAGTTCCCAACGCGTTGCCGTTGTTATTAGCCAGGGGTAGATGGAAGGCCTCTAAGGGGACAAGCTGAATTGTAAGACCAACCTCCAGTGAAATAACATTTGCAAAAAAGCCACAGAAACAGAAAATTCCAACAAAAATCATATCTCCTCTTCCTCATACAGAGAAAACAAAACCTTCTATACATCGTCAGCAGACCAGCACTGGTCATAGACACATTTGT
This sequence comes from Grus americana, assembly GCF_028858705.1. Lineage (NCBI taxonomy): Eukaryota > Metazoa > Chordata > Aves > Gruiformes > Gruidae > Grus > Grus americana. The sequence continues at coordinate 103,167,867 of NC_072854.1, forward strand.
TTTTTAAGAAATCAGGGCATTTTCCTTTCAGGAAAAATGGTTATAGATCAGTTAAAATCATGAAAGATGTCTATCAGTTGGAAAGGACAAACGCATACAGTGTTTCTGCATAGTTTCTGCTAATCTGTCTGGAAAAAGGAGTGAAAAATAATAGATATATTTAAATTTATATAGGTTTAGACATAATCATATTTTGTAGCACACTATAGTCTTTGTCTTTCAAGCACAATGGAAAATACTGCAAGTTCTGCGCTAAAGGCAGGTTCCACAATAGGGAACTGACTTTGAATCCAGTCTGTCCTACATTTCATATGCACATTTGGGTCATAAAAATCTCATTTATATATGTTATCCCTCTATTCTTGGCCATGTCTCTCTCACAACATGACTGTATAAACTAATATACAAAACCTATTTGAAGTAACTACACCAGGATGCATTCTTTATCATTCTTATCTTGTCCTATAGATTTGGAAGTTAAGGTCTTTGTTGTATTCATATAGGTTTTCAGTTTCAGAAGGTCCATTAACTAAACACATTTCTAAATATATACTACTTCTGATTTTTACTGGACCCCAAACCTGCCATACTTTGTTTTTCCCCCAACTAGAAGTTCATCAGCTAGATCTTTAATTCTGGAGAAGTGCAGAGGGCAAACCACTGTGCAAGGGCAAACTAGGAAGCATAAAGAAGTCTAATAATTTTCCATTAAAAGAACTGATGACAGCCACGTTATGGAAACTGCTCCTTGGAACAAAGAACAGCATGCAGTGTCACAGTTTTGGACTGGATTTACTTGCTGGTGGTGCTAAAATAGCCAAAATCTGCAACAAATTTTATACTGATTTGGACTGGAATAAAAAGCTAAATTATTGCATAGACATAAGGTGAGAAACCAGTATTATGTCCCAAAATACATCAGGTCATCAAGAAATAACTTGCATTAGAGGGAATAGCAGTAAAATAAGCAAGAAAAGGTAGGTTTTATCTTCTTTTTCAGAAGCAGAAGATATTAATTGCTCCAAGTAGCACACAGGTTTAGACACAATATCCTGAGAGGACTTAAGGTCGTCTTCCTAACACAGATAACAGTCTAACACAGAGATCACCTTGCAGATCCTTTGCTTCTCTTTTATAGCCACAGACACCGTTTCTCGTCACTTTCACAATCATAAGGCTGGAGCAGCTACAAGAAGAGTTCATTTGGAAGCACTTCATTAGGAAACCATGTAGGGTACTCTTATCTACTGTTTCATGCAGCCTAACAGTTGGAAATGAGATTTTCCAGCAGCATGACACCTACCAGCTATCCACAGCCCACCTTGCAGAACTTCCCAGATCGTATGATGAAAATCCCTGGACAGGTCAGTGCTCTGAGTCTTTTCTATATCTCCTAGATTTCTTGTCTCTCAGGCACATGTACAAGTGAACTCTTATTTGAAATTCCCATTTCCTCTCTGTAGTAAAAGTAATAGCTTCCTTTGTACATGCTGATTATACGTCCACAAAAAAACCCAAAACCCAAACAAAAGTATGTTGGGAGTTGCAATAAAGGTATATATGCAAACTAATAGAAGCAGTCAGAGCTTGAAAAATAAGGGACACAATGAAACACTTTCTGACACAGGTGCTTGCCCAGCCAGGAACCCATTAGCACCTTGTCACAAAAGCCCCTAAGCGCACACAAATATGAATTTGGAAGTCATAAAAACCAATGGACGTAGACAATTAAGTGACCAATGAAAACCTGTCATCTTCTCTCCCTCTTTGGAACATAGCCAGGAACGACTGGTGGGAAGGAAAGGATAATTTGGAAATACCTGAACTTTTAATGTTTACTGACAGGAGGGGAAGAAAAAAAAAGACAGAAGACTGGTAGCAAAGGATGGGAGAGAGGAAAGAGTGGTTTGAGGCAATATCTCCATTAATTTTATAAGACTTACAAAACCTGAAGCCTGGTAGTGACTGCCGATTTAGCAGGATCTAGGGGCGAATGTACCAAGCATCTCCTAACATTTCCATATCAAGCAAGTTCCAAGGCATCTGCCAAAGAACCAACGTCTCTACCCTCACAGTCTCCCCTAGCTCGCTGCTGCGGCTACCGCTACTGTTATCCGAGTATGTTCTGCGTACCTCAGTTTTCCTACTCCTCCACTTCAATCACTCCTCAGAAAATCCCGAGTCTTCCACTTTCAAATCCAAAGCTCCACCACGGCATGAAAACTACTTACATCTTGGCCACCAAACTTGACATGCAGTGAGCGTAAAGCTTTAGTCTAACTAAAAATATGCTCTGCTGGGCTTGCGGAGTCAAACTTCTCCAGTCATAGCTCATAACCTTTGTCTTCAATATCCATTCAAAATCTGTTTAAAACTTGTTTATCCTTTCTAGGATTCTACCAGGAGTCCTCCCATGTGTAACTTCATAACATAAGCCTTTAATTATGAAAAAGAAAAAAGCCCGCATGAGAAATCAACACACCCACTCTTACCAGCACACCTCTCCCCACCCTGTTCGTCTCGATTATACGTACTTAGGTGGGAAACTGTTTATTATCACCAATTATAGAGCAACTCTGTCCTCACTGCAGAACCGCATCATATTAGAAATTGCATAAGTACCGTAAAATAAGATGGTCCTTGATGTAAAGAGCTTTTGGCAAGTTTGCCCTGGAGAGGACACTCTCGGTATTTGCTGCCCAAGACACCCCTCTGGAACCCCTTTGCTGTTCACCATACAACAAACAAGGGAAAAAACCTCAAGAGAAAACACACATCTAAAGGTAAATGTCACTCATACTTAGCAAGAGTTTTTAACATAGATCTTAAAGCACAAGTTGGAGCACCTTAGCAATTTTCACAGGATCAACAGTTTCTTCCCCTACGTTGTTCACTGCACAGTCACTGCGAAGCACAAGACTTGGAAAACAGATCTGACAGGCACTTGGAAATACCCCTGTTTTCAGGGCTTAAGAGAATTAAGGGCCTGACTCTTTCACTAGCACAAATCAGAAATAAATGCAAGGAGTCACCTGACATTATGCTGCTCTAAAACACGTATGCAGCCAAGATGTTGTGCTTGCTTCAGTGGAATAACTTCAGTAACACGTGCAGATTGACATGCAAATAAACCTTTTGAAATTGCACCAAGAGGTGGAGAGAGAAAGACAATCTTGATTAAAATTTTTTGAAGGACACTACTATGAGGTGCTTAGTTATGATCAGCTCAACATAAATTATCATATAACTCATTTCCAATGAGAATGCAATATGAGCTAAATTTTGCACTGATTTATAGCTTACAGAGGCTTCACTGAAAACCCTGGTTGTTTCGCAAGTCCAGGTCAGTGCAGAATTTAGGTTTGTTTTCTTTCATTGAACATGTACGATTGTGCATTAGAGGTGGAAGATCAGCAACAAAATAAACAAGAAAAGGACTTTAAAAAAAAAAAAGTATTATCCCATGTAAGGAAAAGATTATTCCCCTTTGCAAATTCCTAAACCTGTGTTCAGTTTGCCCTGAATCGACCGCAACGGTGACATCATTTCAAAGATGGTAATGTAGATTTTGAAAAGAAATATGACAAATGAAAGTTTAGTCTGAAGCCTTTCTCTGATATTCACAGATGCTTGATTCTTCTTTTCAGACCAAAAGCCTCTACGTGCAGCAAGTCCCCATTTAGTTGGCAGTCTGCAAAGAGCAGGTGGTGGCCTACCTTAGACAGCAATGAAAAAATGCATTTTTCTCTTCTTTTTCTAACCCGCTTCAGAAACACTGTGAAATCTCCTGCTAAAACGCCCACAGACCCAAGCAGAGTCTACGTTCTGGTCACAGTTGCAGCGTATAGCCAGAGAAACGGCAGAAATTCATTTGTACGAGTGTAAATGAGATCAGAGTCAGAGCTGAGGCTGTACGACGAGACTAGCAAACTTGCAAAATCGATGATTAAAAGGCTATCCCATACAAAACAACAGTCGCACCTGAGGATTCAGATTTTTGAAGGTACTTGGGGTTTGTTTGTAGGTTTGGGGTTTTTTTAATTATTATTGCACATCATTAATCTGTTCGGACATTATCTCCCTTTAAGTTTGTTTGTTGCTTTTAATAGTGTATTTCAAGATATCGGCGAAGCATCTCTCTTTTTTCGCATTAGCTCCACTCACACAACCCTTAGAGCTCAAAGACTTGTGTGATTAATAGCTCTGCCAGCAATTCCTATTTAAAAACTATTCCTATTTTATCTTTTCTTACCCTGTCCCTGATTTTCCTCTACTCTCTCTGTGCAGAATACCCACTGCCAGCATCTTCATGCAACCCAAAACTTTGCAACTTTATTTTTCACTATTCCTTTTCCACTGTAAGAAGGATCCTGTCGATTTTGTTGACTGGATAATAACCAAGCAACTTAAAAGCGCAATCCTACAAGTAGCTGAGTACCCACTATTGATGTGAGCCAGAACCAGTAATTTAGCACCTTTGAAAGACCTCAGCACCTTGCAGGATGGTATCAATGTGTTTCAGCTCCCTAAGCTATGATTTGTCCGTGCCCCTGTTTCTCACTCAGAAGTCAGCATTACCTTCTAGTCTTGGATTTCAAGGAAACCGAGAAAGGTATTTAAACGAGATCACACAGGATCTGTCACCAAGCAGGCAACGCAGGTTCCTTATTGCAAGCCTCCCAAGCGAGCAGTGGAAGTGTAAGTCATATTCTCAAAATTATTCTGTCATCCCCGTGACAATTTAATTTTTTTTTTTTTTTTTTTTTTTTATCTAGTGCTTCTCGACTCTGTTTAGGTAGCCATGTCTCCTCAATATCTCATTCAGGTATAGCACGGAAAAGTCTAACAACCCTGGGCTGGCAGCCAAGCTTGCCTGTGACTGACACTCGCTTAACTGAGCAAAGATTTGCTCTGCTCCAAGCAGGAACCCGACTACACGAGGACCAGCAGTGACAGCGAGGGTGCAGGCTTGCATCCTAACAACGCCGTTTCCAGCTTGTGCTCAGGCAAGTGGAACCAGCGCTTAAGCTGAATGCTAAAAGGCTTCAATCTTCTGCTTCTTTCCAATTCACCTTCTGTATAAACCCAGGACTTTTTATTAAGAGCGGCACATTAGGGTAGTTACATCGCTAATCCGGGCATAATTTTAAGCTCAATGAAAGGCGATTTAAATGTCGAAGGAGTAGGAAAGCAAAGGGAGGCACAGAAGAGAGGAGGTGGAGAGGAATGAATTGCTTAGAATACATTTTTTAAAATGTATTCTTGCCAGTAAATGATAGAAATAAATCAGCAGTATGAAGTCACTGGTAGCGGGATTTAAAATAGAGTTTATGACCATTTGCTAAGGGGCCAACATAAAGCATAAGCAAAACTAATAAAAATATAGCTTCCACGAGCAATGATAACGTTAAGCTGTTGGAACAAATTCTTTGATTTAAATGAAATTACACTTCTCCAAACATAGACTACAGGCGAATTTAACAAAATCTCTGCCCCAAAAGTTTTACTGTCTAACCGCTCAATGATTGGGGCGCATAACAAACAAAAATGTGCAAGTGAAGTTTGTGCACAGCAGAAATACGTGGATACCTAAATCTCTTTGCCTCACTTGAAAAAAAAATTTTAAAAAAAATCTCATTTTCTGTGGAGAACAACTGAACAATTACAGTCTTTGTGTAAGCAGTTCCATGTTTATGTACAACCACCCCCCCATCTCTCTCCCCATCTTTTTATTTTCTTTTTATTTTTTAAACTGAGGATACTTTTTGTTGAATAGAGGTAATTAGAAGAGGCAAAATGCTGTGCTGGTACTTCAGTTTGAACCTAGGTGGACTAGAGAGCTGTAGAAGAGAAGTCAGAGTTGGTCTCATGCATATGTTTTCATCAACATTCACACAGTCTTGGAATCTAGTCTCTGATGCTTTTCAGTCTTGGAGAAGTTGCCATGACACCATTTATCAAACATACTAGCAACGTACAGGTCAAAGAACACACTCTTTCCACGTCCAGCGGCCTGGTGTTGGGTTTGACATGCAAGAAGCACTGTACCAAGCTGCGAAGAGCAATGAAGTTAGCCTAGCCCGTGGACTGAGATAACCCCTTAAACTTTTCATCTCTTAAAACTTTGGTTTACATTTCCGTCAGGTCACAAGCAAAATCCATTTGGTCATGTCAATCCACAGATGACATAGCTTGATCATAAAAATCATCAGAGAGCTAAGTACAATTGGTAATCTCAACAGCAGACAAAGATGCTCTAAATTAGAAACACGTGGGTGGGTTATGCATCTCTCCTATCTGTCTTCAGTAATTTATCCACTAAGTATTTTTTTTATACATTATTCTTAAGTGAATATAAAGTGAAAACAAAAATAGCTCAGCTAAGACATACTAAGAAATAAACATTAGCGGGATGGGCAGAAAAAGCAAGAGCGGAAGTGAAGCCTTCTCAGAGAAGGACCATACAGTCCACAAACATCTAAGAGATCCTGTGGCCAGATCTCTGCTTCGTCTCTCAGGAGACAGAAAATCCAAAAACTTTAGCACTGCTAATATTGAAATGGCTTCCCCCTGCCCCCCTTCCTTTCTCTGGGATTTTTTTGAACCTGGATCTTATAATTGAAAGCCAGTGGATTAAACATAACACATCAAACCACTGTTAACACCCAGTCTCCTGCAAGGCTGAATCCTAACAACTCTGTTTTCTGCCTACAGTATGTGCAAGCAAGTGGAACCACCACATGCACTGCATGCTAAAGGCCACAGCCTTTGTCTTCTCCAAGTTCTGTCTATTTCAGAGGCTAACATGCTGCAATTAGTCTAATTAATGTGAAACAATGAGCTGTGTTACCACTTATCAAATTGATTGTTCCCCTATCAAAACAAAACAGGCTGGCTTTTTGATGTAATTTCAAGAGATGATTTGAAATGTCATGTTGCTGCAAGCCAATTACCTTATGACTGGAGTCACGGTCAACAGAATACATAATTAGCACGAGTTTGGGAAGGCTGCTTACTGCTAGTATGCTAATTAACTGTCTTTTGTCATAAAACAAAAAGGTTGTAGCTAGGGTTGTGAAATAGGTCTTTTTTATTTACATTTCTCTGTGCTTATCAACGTGAGGCATGACAATGCAAAAGAATGGAAAATTTTAATTCCGCTACTTCAAATTAATACTGAGCTGGAAGGTCAGGCACCGTGTTGGACTACAAGCAATGCTCAACGCTTCCGTGTGCGACGCGCAGGCTGCACCCTCTGCCCAGAGCACGGTAAAACGAAGCACCAAGCAAATCTCATACCAAAGAGCTGCCGAGCAGCACCTACAAAACAACCGATGGCACTCGATGGGTACCCGATGCTCCTTTCCAGAAAGGAGGAGAATACCCGCGATAGCCCGAGCGTGCCGGGTGCCGTCCTGCCAACCCCAAACTGCTCCACCACGCCTCTTCAAAAGCACCTTCCAGAAAAGACTAAACTACAAACAAACGATGTTATTACTTCTGCTTCGGCACGGTGCTCAAAGAACGCTTAACGAGGGCATGCAGGATAGCAAACGAACCCTGCTTGTGAGTAAAAAGCTTCATAACTCAGCTGCTGCCACCTCCTCTCCGCTGCCTCATTTGTGTGATAAATTTTGTATTCCTCAGGCATTCGTTAAAGAGCTGATCCTGCAGGGCGCTGGGTGCCCTCTATACCTATAGGTTTCGGGGGAAGCTGAGGAGCTCATTACTTTGCAGGATAAAGATCTACCAGAAAGAATCCAAACTTAAAAGCCGGCTGTCAGCGGCTCCTGCTCTGCCCTCTCTCATCCCAGCTCCGCTCCACGTGCTGCAACGTCGTCACACCAGGGTAACGGAGGGCAGAAATTAGCTTAGTGAATCATCACTAATTCCAACCAATTTAAATTCCGGTTTTCTTTTTCCTGCCTATAATTCAGCACTTTATCTAAGGTTTTGCTTGGCCTGAGCGACTCCCGAGAGCAAGGTCTGGGATCGCTGGAAGTTTTAATGATGTTGTTTCGCTAACAGCTGCTGACTTACGAATCCTCCTATTTGTCGTAAACCTGATTTTGTTTCCCTGTGCATGCTTCATTTGAACCACTACAGAGATAATTCTCGTGCTTCTTGATAGCCTTTAAAAGCAAGGGAGACGTGTAAATCACTCTATAAGAGAGAGGAGAAATTAAGTGTTCAAAACCTAGATCAAAAAGTTGTCAAGCCTGCCTTTTCTGAAGACTTCGTTTAAATTCAAACCCAGTCTACTCCAGGTTTGCACAAAGAATCGTTAAGCTTCAAGTCCAGAAATGACATCGAGTGGCTCACCTTTCAAATCATGATATGAAATCAGCAGGCATTCCCAAGTTAGTTTCCTGATTTCTCTCTCCCAATCTGAGCTGAACTCAAAGTGCAATAAAATTAGGTATGTGGGCAGGAAGGCTAGATTTTTATCTTAAATGATGAGACCTATAACGAACAGGAAAACACTCATTTCTTCTGGTGCTGTCATTTACTAGAATCAACATCATCCTTCCTGTCTTTATTCAGCAGAGAAAACAAAGCTAATCCCAATTTCTAAAGAGCTGGCTAATAAAGGAGTCAAGGGATCATTAGTCTAATTAACTCATTCCTGTTTTCAGTTTACATTTCATTATGCTATTACACTCTTTGAAATGTCAATTTTTAAATACCATAGAAAACTGTTTAACATATAGACATTATGTTCAACAAATCTAGGGACATATAGAACAGTTACTCAATATTAGTAAATTAATAGTATCCAGGTACGCAACTAAACATCTCCCAGCTAAAGCATTACTGTAAACTTCATGTATTGATACAAAAATCAGGGAAATATTTCAGTGGCACTTGGCCCCTTGCTTTATGGTGGTGCTTTTGCTACCCGAGTATTTTGTAACACTCGGGTAGATGTCCCCGCGTCCGCTTTTGGTAATCAGACCATTTTAGTCTGAACAAAAATAAATCAGGATACTAAGCTACAACTTCCTGCCAGGGTTTTTTTTTTTTTTTTCTTTTTATTGGGTGTCTTTCTATAGCTTAATCTAATGAGCCACTTACTGTACTTTAAGTCAATTTTTAAATTGATTTAATGAGTCATTGAGCCATTTACTGTCTTTTAAGTCAATTTTTAAATAAATGCAACTTCTGTTAAATTGATGGTAACTTCTGTAACCAGCTGTTTGGAAACAATCAACCTGAGTTAACAGTGCAGGCTTGTACTGCTACACTTGTGCAGACAAGTACAAGTTTTATAAACAAGTAAATTCTTGATATAGATGAAATACTAGATAAGAATACGTGCGTGCACACAAAAGCAATTAGGAAAGCCTGTAGGCACACGCACAAACACACATTTGCCTGTGTGTACCTCTGAACATCTCGCACGCGCTGGCTACCTACTTGCTGGAGAGCAAACATTTTTGCCTAACATTTAATCCAGTAAGTCACTAAACGTGTGTAACACTACACAGGACTTGTCCCCGAGCATCTCCTGGATTAATTACATGCCCCAATTAGACGTATATCACAAACTGCTGGACCACAGCCTGAAGTATGGCGACATTTTGCCAATGTGCTTCCTTGTCGTGAAATGTCTGCAGGAGTTTGGGATACCGGAGCAATTCAGCTGGGCACGACTGGCACTATCTCCTTGGTATCCTCTTTTCCAAATGCTCCACGATGAGATGTCCCCTCCAAAGAAGTCTTTTCTCCTACGAATTTGCACAGCACATACACCAACTATCATCTCGGTAGCTGACAGAATCAGGCTATATGTGCCAGAGTACACCCGTAACGTTCTCCCAGTGAAAATGCCAGACATAGCGATTCCTTTGTATGTATTTTAAGGGATGCTAATGATTTGCTTGAGCTGACTCCAACTCATAGGCAAAATGAAGACAGACACATTGAAATGGGAATGAAGCATGACAGCAGCTCTTACATAAATACGATCCAGGCATCAATTATATCTGCTACAGCCTGGGCCCAGTTATTAGTCATGCTAGATAACAGGTAAAGAGATCTGATCCTTACGTATATCAATCTTTTCTTAGGTGTCCACGATACACCAAATCACTTTTTTTAAACTTTATGACGTCATCTGGCCCTTACTGACAGTAAAAAGCTTACTAGGTGATTCCCTGGTTATTTTAATTTCTGAGCACTGGAATTTGGTCTTCTGAATAGCCTGGACCCTGGTGAGTCCTCTACAGCATCTCTACAACATCCGCCAACTGTGACAGTGCACTAACGTAAGTTTAGCTCTTCTGTCCTATAGGTGCTACGGAAATGAAGAAAAGTTTGTTTCAATATCCACCTGTTCAGTCTATCATGGGAAAAGAAGTCCTTGCTGATCCCTAGAAAATGGAAGACGTGACTAGATATCCCACTGGCTGAAGGAATTCACGCAGCTATTCGTAATCAGTGGTTTTGCGTAGCTGTCCTTGCTGTTTGGGACGGAGGAGAGTTCAGCTTTAGACACCCAAGTTTGAAAAGTTTGTCTGAGAATACAAGCTTACATTAGAAATCTCTTACCTGGTGAGACACACAACTCCACCCCAGGATGAGACTTATATTAAGAGATATTTAGGCAAAATTTGAAATTAAGGGGAAAGTTGAACAGTGGCAACCATATATTACAGAATCTGTGCAACATGTGTACACGGAGCCCAGATCTGCAGGAACCAGAGAGGACGATACCATTCAGCTTTTTGTCACCAGCAATAACACACTTGAGGAAAAGAAGTGCCTTTAAAGAGATGTAAAGGAGGAGCATGAGTGCAGTGCATGGATTATTTTGAATGGCTTGACAGGGATTAAACCACATTCATTCATTAATGTATTTTGAGAAGGCTAATGAAAAATAACATATCTATCTGTTAAAAACATAACACATATATCTTTAATATCAGCTCTGCTTTAGGAGGACTGAATCCAGAGAGGAACCGTGGCTAACAAGGTACCTGATAACGCCCCCACAATAAGAGGTAAGCGTTAGCTCTTGTTAATTCATGTTCTTAGTGTTATTCGGCGTCGCGAGCTGACCCAACGTGATGTAACAGGATGTGGCATGCCAGAATGCATCACGACGTGTTCGGAATCGTAAAAGCAAACAAACCCTCAACAACTGAACTTCCCTGCAGCCCCTGGTATGGAGTTCGGCATTCCTGATCAGACACTGTCTTAGCTTTATTATCAACGTGTTATACCTCTTGTTGGTTGTTCAATGAGTATTTTCTCTCATCTGTTTTCTAAACCAGCCAAAGCAGGTCAATGCATCTTCATTTAAAAACAAAAGCACACAATGCTGCTTAAAGCTTTGACTGACTGCGGTCTTTTATTTTCTTTCCCTCCGTGTGTTTCTACCTGGTATCACCCAAATCTAGCATTGACAAGAGAAGACCAAGGCGATTAGGAGATGCACACTGTTATTTTAGCAAATCCCTTAAAAAAAAAATAAAAATATATATTTGGACTTGAAACAAGCCTGAAACATTAGAGCAAAAGCTAGTACAAAAGCAGGAGCTACGGCACCGTCTGCCCCGTCTAACAAGGTGTTGAGCACCGAAGCCCAGGGGACTCTTGGTGCTCTCGCTGTGAAGATTAGACAAGAGCACTCGCGCAGGACACAGCAGGAATATGAAGGGACATGAAGTGAGCAATCCCAGCAGACAGCCTGTTGAAATGTCAGTCAGGCACTCTGCCTCCACCACCTTTCACAGAGCTAAACATCTCTTTATGTCAGAACAAATTGGGCGATCCTCAAATCTTTTTTTCCTCTCCCCTGACTTCAATGCGACGACGAGCGCTGGGAAGGAGAGCGGGAGGGAACGCGCGGAGACAGTTCAGTTCAGTTCACATGAAAGCGCCCTGACACGCTACAAGACTGAATACTGATATTGGCAACTCTTACAATCTTATCAGAGAGGCAGGAGCGGCAGCAGCCGACGTGCTACAGACCTTCCCCCCTTCCAATTACGCTGGGTGGCTGCTCTGTTCCCCAAGCATCCCGTGATGTCCTTTGAAAATAAACTCCTGGGCTTGATCAAAGGCCACAAAAGCAAACGTGTCGTTTCTGTATTTACAAGCATATTTACTTTTGTCATCTTTTTCTTGTTTCTACTCCTACCTCCCCTTGTTAGTCTGTTAAGGAGATCTAATTTTAACCGGCGTCTAGTTCAGTGCTCAAATGGAGACTGGTGAGTGACCACAATCTTATCTTGAACAATATGGTTTCACTTGCAAAATTCTGTACAGGGTGTTTGGTTGGGTTTTTTAACCACAAAAACATACACGGAAGTTATTTTTACAGCACAACAACAATAAAGAAACTGTCCCGCTGACTTCTGTGAATGTTAGAGAGGTCTTAGTATGATTCTATAGAGATACAAGAATTACTTTGATTTTTTTTTTATTCGACTCAACACATGAAACATTGCCTTAAACATGATCAGACAATTTTCATTCTTAACAACAACGACAGAAAAAAAGCATCAAAGGGAAACAGAAAATTTAACCCAGCCAAGATGAAGAACTCTTGAAATGACTGGAACGCCTGCCTCCAAGAACAGCAAGATTAAGCTGCTAGTCTACCTTTAGGTTATAAAGGTGCCAAATAATAAAATTTCTTCTAACAAAGTAACTATCTAAAAAATCCAAACATCCCCTCACGCACACGAAAAAAACCACCATAAAAATTGCCAACAAAAAATCTGTGGTTTTAAAAAATGCGAAGTGAATATTCAATAAGAAAATATAATTAATTGGTCACCATCATGCCTAGCCATCTACCTGCTCAGATCACAGGTTTATTGCAAGCATGATTATTTGTACAGAACGATCAATTTCTAAGACTTTATTCTGGATAATATTTTCTAAAAGTTGCCTGAAAGTTCTAATATTAATTGGTGATCATTAAAGATCAGATGCGTTACAATTTCAAGTTTCTATTTATGACATTCAGGTAGGTAAATGCCTGTGTGTATGGTGCAGACATTACCAGACCATTTACTGCCCATTACCACCAAGAAAAGAAGCCCATACTAGAATAAACTGTGCAGCATTTCTGGCATTCGTTAAAGGAAGAAAGCTTTATAAGAAAGAAGAAATACCACTGATTTTTACAGGTGTTTAATAAAGATAAGCTGAAAAAAGGGTTCCTATTTTAAGCTTGGTGATAGCTAAAAATGCATTCAAATATGTTCAAAAGCAATCTGAAGCCTCCTAAAAATGGGTGTTTAAAAGTATTCAAGAAAACAGTAAAAATGCAAATAATATTTGTCACATTATTGTAGGATATGGGACAAAAATGCTCATAAATTCAAAGAACCCTGCTGAAGCAAACCGCATTTCATTTAAATATGACATTATTTGGGAGTCATTAAAACAGGAATAATGTTTATCGGTTGCATTGTAAAGGTTACTGTGAGAAAACAGCAAAAGCTTGCCCACAGTAGAATGAGTGGTGCAAGGGACAGTGAGCATAACACCCTTAATTTTAGTTGTTGTAGCTGTGCCACAGGAAATAAAAAAGACTTAATGTAATTGATAATTCACTACTGTAGAAATACTACAGTGAGAATAATGAGGAAGCACCAGTGTTTTCAAGAATCTCGGTCCAATATTCTAATGTCCTTCATATACATTACAATGAAATTGATTTTAAAAAAAAATTAAAAGAAAAGGGTGCCAATAGCGACTGCTGACTTTCCACTCAGAAATGCATTCAGTCCTGACAAAGAAGAAAGCATACAGTGCCTTGTGATTGCTACAAAAACAAACTGCCATCATCCTTTCGTTCAACCACCTTTCCTGTTTTGTTTTGGGTTTTTTTTTTAATGTGGAAATATAAACCCACCTAATGGGACCCTTAGGCTACAGAGAATTGGGCTAATATGTTGGGTTTAATATAAAGATCTGAATTCTCACAATTAAAAGAGAGACATTTTCTAGCTATAGCCATGAAGAACCTTCTGCAACTGGAGTTGAAAAGCTTTTGTTTACATAGACTTACACAAGTCTGTCTCTACTCACTTCTAAAAACATAGTGAAATAATGCTAAAAGACCCCTAAAACTCTGGAGTTGCCATTTTGAACCTCAAATTGTTCCCTGCAGTCAATCAGCAGCATTAATTGCTGGTTATTTGTACATGGAAATCAAGATGTAGATGCACACTGAGGCCTTGATTACGCAGACATTTAGTCAGTGGCTTGACTATTGAGAGTAGTTTTTGGAGAAGCAATCAAATTAAGCATCCCATTAAACATCTGATGTAGGTAAATCAGCTCCCAGGTTTTAAAATTTGATCTGTCTTGCTTTCCTCCATCTATTAGATTCATTTGTATAAATCGATCATGCACTTGCCTTAGTCTTGCCTTAATTCTGTCAATGAATTTAAACGCACCACATACAGCACTTTTATGTAGTTTAAATTCTGTGAAGACCCATTATGGTTCCAACTAAAAATAATTCTGCGTTACACCCTGCTAAATTGGTGGCTCGCCTGGAAATGGTGCCAGTCACCTGGACCGTCCACGAGCCGGTCTCTCTTCCAACCCACGTTGTGACTGGCCCCTGCCGATACGTATTGAGTCGTGCGGTCCAAGGGGATGGAGAAAAGGGCTGAAATGTTGGACTGCCTCTTAATAACAAGGCAGAGGTCCCTCAGACAGGCACACGTTGCTCCCCGAGTCAGCGGCGCTGCTGACGCCACCTTTGTCGGCAGCTCTGGCCAAGCAAGGGTTTGGGTAGGACGCAGCAAAACGCTGGCCAGCCACACACAGTTCTCACCTAGCGCCTTCGATCAGAGCTCAGCATTACCACTACTCAAAATATGTTTCTACCAAATGTCTGTCTGGTTTTTTTTGGTGGTAGTACAAACTGCATCACTACATTTTCCCACCTCTCAGACAAAACGCGTGGCTTTTCCCGAAGTTGTTCTGAATAGAAGCCAAAATAACGCCAGCAGGCTTTTGCTGAAGAACCTCCACAACTGGCCCGATCTGCATTGGTCCACGTGGTACACAGTCTCCCAAAATCTTCACGTGGCCTACACCAATTTGTATTCACGTTATTTTCTTTGAGCTTGAAATGCATTTGTGATGTTCTCTCTGAAGGCTCACAGTTTACATAATTCGCCATTATTCCTGCATCACATACTGCTCCACGTGGTGGGCTAAATTCTTCACCGCGGAAGTGGTCAGGCACGGGCTTAACTTTAAGCACAAGAGGTCCCTATGAGACGTCTGCGCTACTGCTCACATGCTATACTTAAGCACACGCTTATTTACGTTGTTGTGCAATAGCCGATACCTAACGCATCTTCCTGGAGCAATTAATAGTGGACACACAATGACTACAAGTAGAAGCAGGGTTATTGTCTCCACAGATTTGCACTAACATACCGGTGTCTCAAGACATCGCTTCATTTTCATAACAAGGAGGAGATTTAATTTCTGCGGATTTGTGTAAAAAGCAATTTGGAAACTTTGCAACAGTGATATTGCTTCCCATAAATGCCAAATTGGTAAAAACATCATAAGAGGCAAACACGGCACATTTACAATATAATTTTTTTTATCTTAAGTACCAGCATTATTCAAAGACATTATACTGCTAAGTATCCAAATAATTCATTCATTTTAAGGATCGAAAGCATAATATTATTTTGTTAAATTAAGCTCTCTCTTTTCCAAATCCCTCTTTTCCACTTACACTGATGCAAATAAGGCATCTGAAAGTGCATCTGTGTGTGAGGCTTTTATTTTCAGTTTTCAGTGTTTGTTCTGCTCCAGTTGGGGTGTGCACTTGCCTTCTCGCTGAGTACCGAAACCCCCAAATAATTGCAATAATAATTGTAATTCCCTGCTTTAGATCATGAAATGAGCCTCAGGTATCATCACCTCATGCCCACCTTCCATTGCTAGCAGGAAGGAGGAGGTCGGCGAGGGAAAAACGTCGCTTACCTTTAGCTTACTGGCACCACTATAACACAGTATCTCCAGTTAAAAAAGAAATTGTCATAACTAAAAATGACCATTTAAAATGATAGCAAAGATCAAAAGTTCTGACCATGGTAGGCTGGGGCCGGGGGGAGTTAGGGGGGAACGGAGCACAGACAGTCCAGTTTTAAGCGCACCCTATTAATTGATGAACATCAGGACTTTGTGGTCATTTAACACTCCCTATAAATGAAGACTTGATAACAGTTATTGATCTCAGCTTTCCTGGAAGAGGATCCCTGGGCTCAGCAGTGAGCAGTTCTGCTTCTCTCAGTTCATAAATACAAGAATAGAGCTATTGCTCAAATGCCACCCTAACTGCCGAAAATGAAATAAAAGTAAAATTTCAGTGCAGTGTGGAAGCAATATAGGTGTATTTCCACAGGGTTTTTTTGAGTAGATAGCCCAAGGTTAATACAATCTCAAATTTCCTTATGGGAAATACAGAATTGCCACAGCTGACCCCGGCTATCATTTGAAAATATTTTCTTAGTGAATGTCTGCTCAAACCATAGAGGTATATAAGTTACTGTTCTTATTTATTTATTGATCTCCCTTCTGTTACCATGGAACTTGAATACCCCTAAACATTAATGAATTCAGCCTAACAACACAGAAGAAAGGACTACAAGCATCTCTGCTGCCCAGGCAAGAACCTGAGGCAGGGAATGGGAAGCGCTGAGTTGTCGCATCCCCAACACAACTGTGTCACAAGAAACAGCTGGAAACAGCTATTGTCTCTCCTGTTTTATCCTTCTGTCATTCAAAACCTTTCCCCATTTTCCTTCTTTCTAGCTTTTTCTCCCTAAAACTCTGCTATTCGCTGGTCAAATCAAAACCCGATTTCTAAAACTTTCTGTGATGCTGCCAGAAGCGCCTACATTACCGATAATATATTATCACATGATTTAAACAGAGAAAATTAATCCCCCCCCTCTCTTTCCAGCTCCTCTTCCCCAAAATCAGAAAAACAATCTCTACATCTTCTGACCCCCGGTTCAGATTAAACTCGGATGTCAAAGAAAAGACCTAGAAAGAGGTGCACGTCCCTTCCAATACGGATTTAAGGAGAAGCTACACAAGTAGATGAACTATTGAACTCAGTCCTCTATCTTAAAAATACACATTTCATTGGGATGGTTAATGCACGATATAAGTACCCAAAAGATGTAACAGAATTCTGAAAAATGAATTAAGGACGTATCGCCATCTCCAGCAAAATAATAAAAGTAGAGAGATTAAGAGGCAAGCATATCTTTTTGAATTGTAAAATAGGTTTATAGGTCTTCTAATAACAACTTTTACTCAAACCTTACATAAATAGGCTTATATGATACAAATATTATGTGGGCTATGTGGAAACTACAAGGTCCCTAATCATGTTTAGGGATTACTTGACAGAACAGAGACATTTCATTCCTATTGGACCTAGGGATTACAGCAAAGAAACATCTAATATTCCATTTTTTAATTTCATGCATTTTTTATTTACCTTTAATGATGCTGTATATATTCATCATCCTGAAATATTAAAACAGTATGAAAAAAGTAATAAATTGGTGGAAAATTTAGGGAATGGGAATGCAACAGCACGCAAATCATACACTATCAAGTGCTTGATACACATTTAAAATTACTGCCTAGTACAGCAAAGCCAAATTCCTGGCAGATTTCTCAAGCGCAAAGTCACAATAAGAAGATCAGCAGAACAGACTGAAATAATAGAATATTCATCCCCCTAATCCATATGCAATTCTTTAGGGCTTTTTTTTAACAATGCATATGAGGTCTGACTGTATTCAGGATTTAAATAAGTTGTCTCTCTCTCTCACACACACATGCACACACTCACTCTGTATTTTTGTTAAAAAAAAGTATATACAGTTATCATTTCTGCTCTACTGCACCCACATTGACAAGGTTAGCACATCTCCTCACACCTCAGATGAAACAATGGCATTTTAAACAACAAAACTGTTAAAAGAAATACATTTATTCATACCATTGAAACCTCCTGCAACAGCTTTGTTGGAAGAATAGGGTCCAGTTTGCCTGGGAAAGGGATTTTTTTTTTTTTTTAAAAACTTTCCTACTTAATTCTAAATAATTACTGGTTAATTTAAAGCGATTTCACGTTTAGTTACTGGCAATAAAATTTTGAAACTAGTATTAAATCTTTGAGCTCATGCCTTTCTCTCTAGACAGATGAAATTTTAGATCTAGTATTGTATAAAGGGACAGAGACCTAGAGACAAATCAATCACCACTCAAAAGACAGATGCTGATGATAACAACGATACATGTAGAAAACATTCATGAGACTAGGTGATGGGGAGGTGTAGTATAAAACTCCCATTGCCATGCACGAGATTACGGAATTACTTTCAAGTAGTGCAAAGCCACAACTGAGTTATAGGTGTTCCTCCAAAGAGGAGTATGAAGAAATTCATACCCTCTCATACAGGCATAAGATCTTGAGATCAAGCGGGTTTCGCACAGGTTCAACTCTCTGATCAGGCTGCAGAATATCAACACCACAGACGGGTGATATAAAATGAAGATATAAAATGAACATACCCAAAACATAAGACATTTGCAACAGTAATATACATGTGGACTTGCTAAATAAAGGTGCCTACGTGTGATAATTACAATGACCACATGCAGAAGCAGCTTTCACAACCATCATGACAGGTCTCGTCACAACTCTGTTAGTGAGGTGAAGGAGCGCTAGGACAGGTGATGGTACCTGGAAAGCCATCTGGTAAGTGAGAAAGAGCAGCCACATCCTGTCGAAACCCGAATATCAGAACATAGCTACATGCTCTTTGTAGCAACAGGTCCCACGAGCAATAGCCCGGGATGCAGATTGCCGCCGAACATTCAGCAGAACTTTGGGGCTCTACCTGGCGAGGGACGTGCTGGTCCAACCCCTTTCAAATCACACTCATGTGTTATCAGCCACACTGTGACATCAGTTGACCTTGCTATTCAAGTTGCAAGGTTACTGTTTTAATTCAATACAGACTAAACAAGCAATGTAAAACACATTTCATGACAGATTTTCTTTTTGGTAAGCAACCTGCTTTTCTTTGGTAAGAACCTGCTGTGATTTATGCAGCTGTGACACCAGTACCTGCTCACATTATGATGCGCATCTACTGACACAGAGTCCAAATTTATTGGTGCTTATTGCTTACAGGTATCTAATTATTATTGATAGTTTGGGGGAAAAAAAGTCATAACCATACTGAAATCAGCAAGAACAGTCCAGCAACAACAGGGCTAGAATACATCCATCCAGTTTGTATATTTTGCAGGCCCGTAAGCAAAAGAATAAGCATTCTTAGAAAGGATTTGATCTGTACTAGTGAGAAAGGTGTTAAATTGTAGAAGGAAATAAAAGACAAACGAACATCAAACTTCTGCTAGCAAATATGATGAAGAAGCAGTGTCTATTAACGCACACTGAAGTTTGGAGAGAAAGCCTGACAGATGCCCTGCAGAGCTGCATTGGACCAAATCTGAATCTGAAAGGCACAGGTGGCAGCAGCTTTGCTGCAAACATGCCGCAGTTTTAAATGACAGGGTAATTAAGTAAAAATACAAAGTACCATTTCATTTGGGGGGGGAGATTAAAAAAAAAGGCTATAGAAGGAAGCAGAGATTTATTAAAGAGGAATAAAGAGCACCCAGTGAAAATTAGGGTATGCCTGAAATACATTAGTGCTACTCTTCCTTCTGCTATCCTGTATTTTACAGGACATTACGCATGCCTGTATGAGTCTTTATTTTAGTGAAGACAACAACTCCTTGTGATACAGAAGGCTAGAAAAGGAGAGCTTTGGCCCAAATTTCAAAACTTTGTTCCAAAGCAGAGAGCTACTAATGCTTTTTTACCAGTGTTTGTAAATATGGTGAACGCTTTTGAATGTACGAAAGAAATACTTTGTTTCCTCATACTCATTTGGAGAAACGCTTCAGCCACCTTCTTTAGAAAGTTTAAAAGCGAGCAACGTGAGATACATATTTGGAATATGAAAGTTTAATCCTACTCATTAAAACATGACAAACTTATAATTAATTGAGAATGGAGTCAATAACGAGAACATCCTTCAATGTAATGTCAGTACTATCAGTGTGTAATATGGGAACACGTTATAGAAAGTGAAGCATAATATGGAAGATTACAAGTCAGTTTAAAAAAAAAAAGAAAAAAAACTGTCTGAAAGTTTTTCCTTGGGTCCAATATTAAAAACACAAATTCTAAATCCTCAGAAGTTACATTTTCCTGGTCATCAAATGAGATAATACATTACGTTGTTTTCCCGTGATGAGGAGTAAGTCAAGGTCTTACATTGCCTGATTAATCTCACAATCAATATTTAGAAAAGGTTTCTCTGAGCTAATCAAACTTGACAAAAGCAATCTTCAAACTATGCCACATTCACTGATTTGTAAGATCTCAAACTTGTGTTTTATTAAATGCAGTTTAAATTAGCAACAGCTCTAAATCCACCTGCTTATGACACCCCCTGAATCTCACAGACAGTACATGAGGTAGGTAAAAAGAAAACGCATGCAGATCAAAATTATTAGGACAAATTTTACGGGCTTTTTTTAAATGAAGGTTGCCATTTTAGTTTTAAGATAGCAGCCAGCTACATCCCTATTGCTCACATTATGTTGCATTTTGGGGGGTATTTTGCTGATGGTATTTAGTTTACTTTTTTCTTCTGGAGTTAACTGCCTTGACTTTACTGGATAAGGTACGTGCGATGATTCCTCCAAATCATGCTTATTTCTTGATACATATGAAAGAGGATAACTTTCAATACAGACTTCTATGTTGTGACGGTAGAGCTGTTACCACGAGGACAACTAGTAGGGAAACACTACAATGCTGGTAGGGAACGCTGTGGGGAAGCACGTAAACACCATCCCAATCTTCACTTTCACTACCAATTAGCGTTGGGAGCTTCCTTTCCTTCTGTGAGCAGTCACACGTGTGCGAACAGGGATTTTCCCATGGTTTGAGAACGTGTTTAAGTTTGGTTGCCTAACTCTCAGCACTAAAAGAGAGATTCCTGAGTTAGCATAGCTGAGCAGGAGAAAGAAAAATATAGGAGAGGTGTAAGTGTTAATCCTCTACTGCAAATATTCCAAAAGAATATCAGGTTTCCACCTTATTCTTCCTCTCGAGTCACACAATTTCTGGATAAGTTAGTTTCTGAGCTACTGACTCCCCTCTATTTCCTCACGGTTGTGTGCAACAGAAACTGCGTTTCAACATAGGCAATGTCTATGATCAAATAATATAATACTCCATTTGCAAAGACTCACATGTATGAGAAGTTGCTAGTGCAAATCTTTTTCAGACCCAAGGAAGGATATCCAAATATTGGGTAACACACTCTGACTGGGAAGACTATCAGTGAGTTTCTCTATTTGTTTATATAAGTGGGCCAATGCTTTTTAGAGCACTTCAGAGCACTTAACTAAAGCAAACAAGCACTTGAACTTTAAATATCTAGCAAGAGAAGCTATTGACAAGTATGACTTTACTTAGTAAATCCTAGTATCTTTGTGAACTTTCACTCATACAGTCTCTTCACGAAGAGAAGCACCAGGCTCTTATCTCAACTTCAGCTCTGTTGTAAGATTAAGAGTGAGAGGGGTGAGCAGCTGCCTATCCCCCTTTTATTTCTTTTTGTTAAAGCAAGTGGCTTTATTTTTTCCTGCATGGGGACCCTGGGCCCACACTAGTCTTTAGAAAGCTGTTTCCGATTTTGAAATCTTATTCTCTCTCTTATCTGGCCGTTAAAGCAGGGTTTTTCTATCTTATAAACCTCCTTTTCCACTCCTTGCTATTCACAGGTAGCTAAGCCTTGATTTGGGAATATTACATTTACCAAACACTATCCTATTAATTCCCAACAGGTGAGTAACGCTGTGGGAATAGCTTGCTATGCTCAGTAAAAGGATGCTTTTGGTAAGTAGTTTTGTAAAGGCACTAGAGTCACGTGCATCTTTTAGGTCTTCAAATATCCTCCAGCTACTGCATTATGTACAATTACATCGGTCATTTCCTGACCTAGATTGGTGCGATCTGATCCATGTATACCTTTCTGCTGAGATGTCAGCATCCAAACGAATAATCTGAAAGATTATTCTGTAGCTTTGGACAGTATATTTTTTTTGAGACGTCATGATTTCATATGGGTCAGGTAACACACAACTTCATAGCTGGACTCTGTCGAATCAAGTTTGCTGTACCATAGTAGCTACGCTCTGAGAAACAGTACAGACTTATGCTGTTTGAAGAAAGGCCATTTTCAGGAGAATGCCACCTACATATGCCAGGTCAGCTCAAGTATTAAGCTGGTCCTGAGAACCACCAAAAAGGTGGTGCTTAAAGCAAGCTCTTCCATTCAGTAGCAGGTACAACTCAATTCCCTAAAATCCTGCAGCGCATTTTGATTTTTATTTCTGTCCAAACGTGGTTTGCATGCAGTCTGTGTAACGTGGCAGAAGAGAGGGGATAGAATAAACCTTTACTTTAATCTGGTCGTTATTTCCCTTCTCTAAGATAGTAAAGTATTTTTAAGCTTTATTTTGGAGCTCATTAGCCACATTGGGATTTCATTTCACTAGTATTAGGGGACACGTCGCACATCCTGAAAGAGTTTACAGAACGGTCCATACGTCGCATACAAGCACGTGTCAGGGGTGGTCTGCCTGTGTACGTGTGAGCACTTGCACAGTTACGTGCACACGTGTGTGAAGCTGGTGGTACTGGCTGTTTGGCATTTGTACTGGCTAGTCTGGTAACGAGCATTCTACCAATCCTATTTTGTTAGGGGGAAAAAAACCAAAACCAAACACGCACAAGAGATGCAGTTAAGAACATGAACTACTCAGTGCTAACACATCAGTCTAGGGAAAGTTCCTAAAGGAAATAGCTTTGAAAATTCTTTTAAAAACCCTGCAAGTTATAATTGGGTTTTAATGTATAAAACGGCTGAGTAATTTAAAAGTTTGGAAAAGAAAACAGTCTTTCCTAGAGTTTATGAAGTGATAAGGCTGTTTCTTATAATGATTAACTACGAATCCTGATTTCAAACATGAGTGTCTGCTAGCATATGCTCTCCACAGCTGACACTGTAAGATCATACAGTTTTATCAAATTAATATTCCAGGACCCAATTCTGATATTAAAACCCCATTCCCCACCTCCCACTTGAGTAAGTGCCTTGGTTTCTACATAAGTATTTCTTGCTTCCTACTCTTAAACAAAAAGTGAAATTAGGATTAAGCTTAGTTGTTGGGGTGCTCTGCTCCTGATGCATTTTGGTCTACTGAATGAAACAAGTTATATTTGGATGTACAAGACATATTATGGCATTCCCACTGGAAAAAAAAAAAAAAAAAACCAAAAACAAAAACCCAACAAACCAACAGAACAAAACAAACACCAAACAAAACAAAACCAACCCAAAACCAGAAAACTAGTAGCATTCAAGGATAATGCAATACTTACTCATTTAAAGAATTTTTTTAGTAGCGAATGCATATTAGAAAGACAGATGAAATACAGCCAGGACAGCATAAAGCATGTTTTTGGGTAAGAGTGTCC
Organism: Grus americana; assembly: GCF_028858705.1. NCBI lineage: Eukaryota > Metazoa > Chordata > Aves > Gruiformes > Gruidae > Grus > Grus americana. Next base: position 103,191,520 of record NC_072854.1, read on the forward strand.
CAAATAATATCCCATTTTAGAACTGTGATAAGACTATGAACAAGACTATGACAAAAGAAAATGTAATTCAGTTTTGAACACACTGCAAATAAGTAACAAGATCTAATTATTTAGAAAGCCCTTCAAGATCCCATGGCTTTGGTCAAAATGAGTTAAAAGGGTGAAATTAAAGAATGGAAGAAAAATTTAGACAAGATGAACTGAGAGAAGAACAACAGAGAACAGCAGTGAAAAGATACAGATCTAGGGAAAGTACTTGTCTACTTTATTCTAATAATAGAGTCATCAACAGAGTATCTGTATGCACTAACACCTAATTTGAGCATCCTGAATTCTGATCCTGATTTCCAGAGGTGGCAACTACATATTAAAAAAAAAACAAAAAACAAAAAACCAAACTTAAATTTCTCATTACTAGAAATAGATTGATTTGCATGAGAAAGGTGCAGAGTTAGATTCCCATTTCATTTATGAATATTAAGATTATAAAAAAGAAGTCTCAAAGTAAGTCCTAATTCCCAGGTTCACACTTCCCCCCCATGTTGGTAACGGCATCATTGCCCCGGAACCCGGGAAACAACACATGCAGGGGCCACAGGGAAGAGGCAGTTTGAGTCAGCCCAGCAAAAACTGAACAAGGGTTTAGGAGATGAGCACGAGAACTTGCAATTCTGTTCGCTATTCAAAGACAAACAAATACAGAAACATCCAAGTGGAAAACATCATCAACAGTGAAAGACCTGACTGACTTTTATGGCCACCTGAGCACCTGACTACACAGGTCAAGGGCAAATAGTTCAACCCAGTCAGAAACTTGGGACCGTTCAGTAGAAGGACCTGCTCATGAGGAGCAACTTCCAAAACTGCGGTTGTGCTCCATTTTTCTGCTTCTCATTAGTTTGACTCCCTTCAGCAAAACCTGCTGGTACAGATGGTCAGCTACTTGGTTTATTTTTAAGTATGTGAATGTAAAATGACCAAACAAACACGAGTTTACTCTGGTACAAAAGCTAATTGCCAGAGTAATCCAACATGGCGTATGTTGGGCACAAGAGATGATAGCTGATATTCCACAGTCAGCACATTTTGAACTGCTTGCTGGGTTTCGGTTTTAAATCGTTTACTAAATACTAACTTTAGCCATGGTTTGGGGTTTTTTTGGGGGGCGGGGGCAAGTGGGTGGTGTTAAATTTAATATAAGCAAATCACCAAGGTATTAGAAAAACAGCAGCTAATTTACTTGCTGCTCTAGAGAATAACTCAGGGATCTAAATTATTGTTTTCCCATGCTTCCAGCTCTATGCTAAACATTAGGTTGTCAGAATTGTCTTCATCCCCTGAACACTACATGTGAAAACTCTTATTTTTGTGTTCTAACACTTGCTTATATAGTGAAGAGCCACCTTAGTGTTCTTCAAAACCATGCTGAAGTAGGAGACCACCCTTTGTTTTGAAGGTAAGAGTTTGGTTTACCCAAGACAGCAGCCTGTCAACTTCTCAGACCTTCAGCCACTAATCTCTCTCTCATCTATAAGCGTCTAACACGCATTTCCTTGTTTTAACTTACTGAACATTTACAGCAGCCAAAATGCATTTACTTAACACAACTCAAATGCTGTCTCTGGTCACCCTGGCCTCTTGGGAAGTTCAAGAGCAGGACCCAAATTTGAAAGGTTGGCTTAAAGATGAAGCGTGAGCCATTGCTGTGCCTGAAGCGATACGCTTCAGGAGACAAACCAACCCCCCCCACTGCGGGCTGCGGTCTCCCACCACCCCCGGCAGCTCCTGCGTGCTCGTTCCACCAGACAAATCGCAGAGGAGAGGGAGCGAACCCCCTTCGTGGACTCACCATCCTTTTCTAGTCACATTCACTACGCATTGCATTAGAAAATCGTAACGGTGTTAAAATATTTTGGCAGGATTTGTTATGGCCAGATCACTCACTTCCTTTGGGACACACAAAGCCTCCTCTGGCAATGAAACAGCCCAAATGTCAGCAAATCCTATAGAACAGAAAACGGTCTGTCAATGTAAAGCCTAAACGAATCTCCAATTAAACAAAACAAAACTGTATAACATAAAAATGCACATACAGAGGAAAAAAACACCCACCCCAAACAACCTAGAAATGCTCACTTTTTATTAAGGTGGGATTTTTTCCCCCACCCTCCAGAAAGTTTTTAACAGCATTACCATGTATTCATCACAAGGTGCTATTAGAGCACAAGCTCACTCCAAGTGTTACCAATTCACGGACAGATTAGAGGGCACATTAATAACGTAGTTAATATGAAGTGTTTAGAGCCTTTACGTCGGTGACAAATACGACTCAGCCAAATTTCCTGACCATTGAGGCCACGGAGGAACAATTTGGTAGATTTCATCAACAGTTCTAATTATGTTCCTGTCAAGTCGAGAACAAAGTAATCCATAACTGGGGGGCTGCTCGGAGACAGTGCCACGCGAGAGTAATTTATGCCCAAGACACAGGGCCCTCGCTGTAGTTAGTGTGCACAACGCTTGACTAACAAGTGGGTTCACAAAAAGGAATTTATTAGGGGAAACGCAGCCCTCCAGCTCTGCGCGGCTCGTCAGGTGCGGGCTTAGGAGGAGTTATGAGGCAAAGTCGCCTTGTTTATACAAGCATCCAAAGTCCACGCCGGCCTCGGCGGGTTTTAAAATGCAGGATTTCAGCCCAAGGCGTTGCACAGGCTTCTGCCGGAGGCACGCGAGCCCGCGGCCAAGGCCAAGGTGCGACCCGGCGCTTTTTAAAACGTTTCAATTCTTGGGACACCAGCAGCAGCACCTCAGAGGCTGAGCGGTACCAATGCCCTTTTGCGATCCTATAAATAACATGCTAATGAAAGAGGCAAAGGGATTATTAGTAACAGTAAACTAAAATGTCACAATACACGACGCATTTCTTACCGCAGCCCAACTGGGAAACAGGCTGAGAAAGGGAAGGAGGGAGGGGTAAACGGGGGAGAAGCTGTCATGTAATTTTGAGTCATTTTCCACTGTGATCTATATTGGGATGCGGTTTCTATCCTTTCAAACAGGATCATTTTATATATGACACTCTTACTGCATTTCACGAAAAGGTAGGAATGTCTCCCTAGCGCTAGGAGAAGTGCAAAGCCTGGCCTCAGTCATTCAGGACTGGCTACTTGCACGAGTAGTAAGATGTTAAAGAAAATAAAATCATGCTTTTCAAATGTAATTAAGAATAATACCTCTAAACACAGGGAAAAATAACATTATAAAAAATTAGATTCATGGGATAAATACAAAATGCTTAATGGGTTTTAAAGCATAGTTTTCTGAAGGTAGCTGTGGGCCTACACCACTGTCAGCAGTTTTAGATTTTTATTTAACAAGACAAAACCCACAGAACTTAAAGTCATTTTACAGCCCTTTCTTTGATAGTGAATAAACAAGCTTATAAAAGCGTTACCAGCTAACCAAAGCGGCAGCCTGCTTCAGCAGACCAAACGCCAGCTCAGATAAGGGGAGTCCTCAAACCGAGGACCCATTTCAGAGACCTCCTTGCTCTGGGAAGGTTGCCGCCTTCACCCACCATCCCCACCGGAAGAATGGGGCAAAGGTGTGAAGGCAAGGACGTCGTCCCCATCTGACATACCTTACCAATGGGTTTTTGGCTGTACAATAGCGTTACTAGCTTCACTGAACTATTGGTTTTACTTCACCTTTTAAATACTAGTTGAACACTGGCACAGAGTGAACGCAGAGCGAACGCAGAGCACTAGGTCAAAACCCTGAGCTTCTCCTTTCACACTCTACTAAGGTTTCTTATTTAAATTTCCTTGAACCTGTAAATTCTCTGCTGTCAAGTTTAGAAATTTCCCAGCACCTACTGCATGGGACAGTATTACTCTCATGTGACCAAAGCTTCACAGAAATGTGATTACTTGCATATGATTACCCTTTGCATCCAAGGATTAAAAAAAAAAAAAACAAAAAACCCCAAACCAACCAACAACCACTTTACAAGCTTCACAAGGAGGCAAAGAGAAAAGGTAAGGACACTGTCCCATTCTGCTGATGTGAAAAAAGAAACCTCTCTGGTAAATCAGACAGATGGTAATTTGGAAGGCAAGCGATGCCTGGACGTTATAATTCCCAGACTCGTGATTCAGTCACAAGACATGCTTCCTTTCCTGGTGAAATGTCATGCTGCCGCATGCTTCTGTTACAGAACACATCTTAACCAAGTGTAGCAAAAGCATGATGATCCCATTAAGTATCTAACATCTAATACCTTGTGAAAACTAATTTAGTGCTTTATCAAATCTCTAGTTTGTATGTAGAGCAAAAACCGGCTACATTTGCTAATAGGGCAGATTGACCCATCCCATATATTATCAAACCACATCAAAGTCTGCTAGAGGACAGAGCCTCAGCTACTTATTATCCCTTGCATTAACTCTCTCACTACCTACTCGACCAATACATTTTCTTGTAATACATCTGTCATGATTTTGCAGAGAAATCAGCAATTCTGAACAGCGCAGCAGTTAGAGACAGATAACAGGACTAAACCCATCATGGTCGCCTGGCTTTCCAATCTACTGTTAATTGGCACAGACGTGAGCCCTTGGAGCTAGACTTGCACAACAGCGCACCACTGCTGGGCCCCAGAGATTCGGCCTCTTAGTTAGATTTGTATTTTTAGAGCTTTAGTCATTCACATGATTTCTTCACGATTTATTACATACAAGAGAGGAATAAAGTTGGATGCCAACACCTTCAAATTTACAAGTTGTTTTTTTGGTTTTTTTTTTTTTTAGCAGAAAAGGGCATCTTATGCAAGAGAACATGTGGCTTAGTAATCAGGAAAAAAGTGCTAGAATATTACTAATAATACTGTTAGCAGCATTAGATCAAACGAGAAAAATCTATCTATCTTTCCTGGCTTGGATGCTATGCAATTGTATTCCCACATGTGTTATATTTAGGGTCTTATTTGTGACACTGTATAATGAATCATATATCTGAAGCCATGCTTCTGACTGTCTGGGAACTTGCATATATAACTAATAAAGGGTTTGTTTGGTTGATTGTTTTGTTTTTAAATCACAGTTGCTACTATTTTCTGTTAGATAGTGTTTTGTCTTTTGGACCCATTGCACATGGGTCTCGCTTTTTCTGACCATTTGACTACTTATCACCACTGCAACCCAGAAGCTAGTGCTAGAATATTGAAAAAAACAAAAAACAAAAACCCCCAAGCACACCACCTAAAAAAACCCAAACACCCCAACACAAACAAACAAACCCCAAACCAAAACCCCAAAACATGCTCTCTTCAAAAAAAAAAAAAAACCAAACCCAAATCCACTCAATGGAAATAAAAGATGCCTCTGCTACTTTGCATACGTGATTGTATATAGTTCGGTATATATCCCTCGTACAACCCTAGTCATTCACATTTAATTCTATGGCTTCATTTGTTTTCTCTTTGTACAGTTTCTCAAGCACTGCCATCCTCTTTTCCCTTACAAATTCTGGGCCTACATATCTTTAAACACTAATATAAACAAGTACAAGGCATTTTGGGGGGGGGGGTGGGGGGGTATTATTAGAAGTTTTGTAGTTTCTTGGTGTTCCCAGATCCCATTAATGATGAGCCATTTTTAATCCAGAGAATAATAAAAACTGGTTACAGCCCAGCTGTGGTTTAGCATCACCAGTTCTGGCAGGCTGATACAGAGAGCCTTCTACTGGGTAAAACTTCTAACAAGTAAACTTCTAGCCAGGGGGAATAAATTAGATTTTTTTAAAACAACAACAACAAAACAAAACAAAACAAACCCAAAAGTGGGCAGTGAGTTAAAACATCACAATTCCACATTACTGAATTGAACTGCAAGTCTTTGGAGCTTTATCCCCCCGCCCCCGCCTTTCCTTTCCCTCTGTATTTTTCTTCTTCTCTTTTTATGTCAAAATCACAGGAACTACGCAGCCTAGCAAGGCTGTAATCACTCAGCAGGAACCTGGCACAAGCACAATGCAACCACCAGCCAGGCAGCAGGAAAATGAAGGAAATCTCTCTCTCCCTCCCCCATAGGTTTCTTAAAAGGGGCTCGGCGTGAATGAATCTTCCCGGTAGCCACCAACAATTTCTTATTCCTTCCGAGCAATCATCAATTTCAGCATCAAGTGGTTTAGTGGCTCTACAACTGGTAGTGGCAGCGGAGTAAGCCCAGCATGCAAACGTTTTGGCTAATTTAAAACCCTTGTGCTGCCGAATCAAACATGACAAGACAACAGTAAAAAGAGAGGCTATTATCCCAAATGAGAGTTGGCGGATGGCTGAAATTGGCTTGAGTGGCAGAGACAAAAGAGGTGGAAGGAGCAGGGACAACCAGGCATGATAATACCAGATACAGCACACACTTTCTTCCCCACCCCCAGGGCATTCACATACATAGCTACCTGGAAGAAACAGGCAACATTTCCAAGTTTCATGGCCAGGCAAAGAAAATACACTTAAGAAGATACAAAATAAATCAGTACCTGGTAAAAAAAAAAAAAACTTGCCCCATGGGTATGGAGAAACTTAACTTACAAGAGACATCGCCGTTTCAATAGAAAACCTAACACTCCGAAGACTAAAACTGTCATTTCCTACCTGAAGTCATGTCCCGTTGCCCCAGGTTCATTACTGTGAGTTGAGGATTGGAAGAACTGATTTAGGATAGAGTAACCTTAAAAGGGGAACAATCTGTGGCGTGCCTACTGGTGAATAGCTGCTACGCACACAGAGCTCACCAAGAGCCCAGATCTCAAAGAGCTGCTGTGGGGAGGAAATGTGGAGGGCAGAGGAATTAATTTTGCAAGGCATTTGGGAGACCACAATCAGACTGATGATGTTCAGAGCCATGAACCCTGGTGATGGTTTGCAACTCACAGAATGATGACCTGTGGGATCACTGGAGAGCAAGCAAGTTGTCTTTTGCAAGATTAACAATTTAAAAGTGCTGAAATTAATTTTGTTTAATAGCTGTGGGTGCAGACTCCTTACAAAGTAGGTTGCAAGGTCAGCAAGCCTCCTAAAGCCTTTTAAAATGCAGCTTTTTATAGGGACAGTAGATTTAGGGTGGCTTAGGGCTTAAAGATCTAAAAAGCAAAAGAAGTGTAAGACGTCATTTCCTACCACTTCCAAGTCTTGGGTGAAGACATGTTCTCCATTTCACTTCTCACTCTATAACATACACTTACTGGTACATTCAAAGCTACTTGAGGCGGCATGGGTTTCTTAGGGCAGGCAAGGTGAAAAAAGACATTAAAATCAAATACAAGAACCAGATTAACCAGTACATAGCAGGTTCATCAGAGTCACACTGGAACATGCCTGCCTGTGTTGCAAAGAGATGGTGGGAAGAAAGAAAGAAAGAAAAAACGAACAACAACAAACACCACATATAGCAGAGTAAGAGGCTGGAAGGGGAAGCCAAGGGCAGGGAGCGTGCTCACACCCCTGACATCATTCAGAAGCAGTTCACCTGTGATTCACATCTGCCCCCTCATACGAGGCCATTACACTCTAAGTTACTGTACTGCACAGAGTGGTCCAAGGAACAGCTGGACTCAACACTGAAACCCAAATCAACCATTTAAAAGACACTTGCTCAGCTTCGCACCCTAGTATGTGTGAGCTATCACTCACAACATACCAGAAAATGCCGATTAGTGCTCCCTTATAGGACACTGTTTTGTCCTACATTTTTAGCAACAGCATCCAACTAATTGCCAGGTAAAGTCCACAGTGCAAGTTTGGGAAACGGAAACAGGGCGTTGGTTTTGCACCACTGTGTAGGATGGTCTGAATTTGCTGAATTAATCAATGTTGCCTTGAAAAGTATTTGCATTCTGTACAGTTGAGCCTGTGTGAAAGGTGGACTCATGAATTCAGGCAGGAGTCCAACCCTGAAAAGTATGCGCCCCCAATACAAAAACCATTCAGTATTTCTACATATCCACCTGGTCTTGCAAACACATCTTCCCAGGGAACCGGGCAGCCCAGGTGAGGCTACGATCACAATGGCATGTGGGTTTGTTTCATCCTGCCCACTCCTTTCAAATCTTTTTTTCCCCCCTCAGCGTGAAGAAAACATAGGGTTTACTTTTCAGAGGAAACCCAAAACCAGTAGCATGCCAAGCAGTGGACGCACGAGCTATCGATACAGAGCCAACTCCGGGACAGGCAAGCAGTACCGAACGGAGAAACCCGTGCCGCTCGGCCGCAGGGGCGAGCAAAACCACTTCGGCCTCTGCAGGCAGCCTGGAGCAGAGGAGCGTGTTGTCCTGCCTAACGAAACTTAGTTGCTATGATCCCGCAGACTGAGGGGGCCATCTCCCTGGCAATGAGGTAACTGACGGTCATTAGAGAGGACAGAATTAATTCTGCGACGGGCCTGTCGCTGACAGTGGCCAAAGGAAACGCACCGGCCATTTTTCTCTGCCCCTTCCACAGGGAGTTAGAACAAAGACAGGATCCCCTGGGAAATACTTAAGACACCACAAGAAAATCATTTTAGATGCATATTAATGCTGCCACCAAATACTGTGTGCTTTCAGGCTGACATATGCTGCTGTATGTGGTGTTTGTTCCCTTTTTTTGTCTCAAAGTTGGATTCATATCCTCACGCAGCACTTCAAGAAAAGCCCAGTTCACAGTTCAGCAAGGCACTGCTTAAAAGGCAAGCCTGATACAGGTCCTTAGGGCATCTCATCCATCCTGCGCTTGGATGGCATTCTCCACCAAGGGACCCCATTAGGAAGGAAGGGCAAACAAATCCTAACCCAAAGCAGCCTGAAACAGCACCGGCATACTGGTACAGCAGCGATGGATGAGACTCCATTTGTCTTCAAAATATGGGAAGCCAATATATCTGCTTCACTGCAGACTCAACTTTACTTTCCAACCTTGTAGTGTACTTAAAGCTAAAACGTAGATCAGCTTTCTATCCAGGAATAAAGCAGCAGAGAAGCGTCACCCAACACTCCAATTAAACAGACTGGAAGTGACGCGCTTCCAATGCAACTCCATACAGCAAAACACCCCGAGATACACTGTCTGCGTTTAAAATCAATTGCCCGGGAAGGCACAGCCACAAGCTACAAAAGGTTTCCTTTCCCATCCATACAGCGGAATAACTCAGAAGCATCTTAATGCTAGTACAAAGCTTGCTGGAAAACGCAGTTGCTGTAGGAACGCTATCACTACCGGAGATATCACCGATCCTACTCTCCCTACAGAAGGTTAGGCCCTTCCAAGCAGGAAGAAACAATATGTTTGTTCTGTGGCCAAAATAATTAAAAGCTTACCTATATTGCTTTATATTTCTCCTTTCATAAAAGAGCTTTGTATCAGCGTTGAATGAGCCGAGTTGTGAGACTAGTACTTATCTGGAAGTCTCCGAGCTAAACCTAGGTCTGGCCGAAGTAGATACAGCTTCAGTCACTTCAGGAAAAGTGATTCTGTTTATACCAGGTCAGAACATGGCCAAACACGCTTCCTTCAACACTGCCTGTTAAAATATTTAAGCTGAAGTAGGTGTAATTCCCTCATGGATAATATATAAGCATACCTCTTTGGACTTCTCTTTGCACGTTCATATAGCGAGTATGTGACATTACAGCACGAACTCGCATTCTTCATCTGTGGGGGCAGTTTCAAGGAGAACAGAGATTCAAATACTGTAACGTGAAACACACTTGGTAGAAAAGTATTATATTTTTGCAAGCTGGTCACCTGCTTATAGGAATCTCTAGCCAGGGCTCTTATTTACAGTTCAGCGGTATCTATTGTTCCAGGTGAGATCTTCCTGCACCAGGAGCTGTACAAGCGCAAAGAGAGAAGACCACCACGACCAACACGCGCTGCAGGGAATGGATGCATGTTTCCTTGCTCCAGCCAGGAGCCTAAACCTAAAGGTTATCCTGTCCTAGCGTAGCACCATATCACCTCTAGCGCCAATTAGGCTGACCAGAACTGTATATATCTACCTGCTTATTCAATTCGTATCAGGAAGAAAGGAGAACAAAAAAAAAAAAAAAAAAAAAAAAAAAAGAGGGGAAAAAAAAAGCACAAGGTCAGGCATTTATGTATGAGCCACATACCTCGTATGAGTAACAGCAACCTCACGCAGAGCCAAACCCCCAACCAAACAACAGAAACTCTGCCTCCTCCTGATCTGTGCACTGTTAATTGCTAATAAACGGTCAGCTCAGTCCAAACGCCTGGCCAGTTCTCTTCCTATCTGCATTTAAGATCACAACAATACCTCCCACCAAAAGCCTTCTTGTGGGTCCGTGTTTATTGTCTCTGTAAATCCAACAAGAAGGCTAACCTAGGTATTCTGCTAATCTACAAAACTTAATTAGTGTGGACCAAAGAGACAAGGACAGCTATGTTCTCTGACACACTGAGAAAGCTCACAGGATATCATTCTAAGAGACTGCAAAACCCATATGGATGAGACGTCTAACAAGACTGCCCCAAACCTTGTATTTAAATTCCCTGCCACAAAGCTTTGACCATTTTCCCCCCTACAGGGCAAGCTGAGTTGGTCCTGGCCAGCAGGATGGTAGGAGAAATGCAAGAACCACCCTCTTCAGTTCGATTCTCCTTGGGATTGAACGTTTCTCCTGAAACATTAAGATGCTCCCTCAAAATCTTGTTTTCCCCTCAATCCATAACGTTCTAAAGTCCTCTCGAAAAACATCTCCGCAGCCTGAAGACGGCAGTGAAACATGAAGTCCAGCCACCCCCTCACCATTGCTGTGCCTTGGCAGTTTTTCCTGCCCACAGTGCAGCACTATTTTTGAATGACTTGCAAAAGAGGGGGGAGAGGGGAGAGTTGGAAGAATAAGACTTAGATCTTGGCAGACAACAAAGGAAAGGAGACATAAGTCAGCCAGCCTTAGCTGCAAAATGATTTCTATGAGCTTCTGCCTCTGTGTGACACATGTGAAAAGAGCTTGCTCTTTCTCTGAAACACTGAAAAGTCAGATTCTGCCAGTGATTTTTGATGTATATGTAGGTAGCAGGTACTAACTTTACTGAAATCATCACCATACCCCAGGATTATTAACCGTCAGTTCCAGAAGAAACATCAAGCCTTGGTCATGAAACCTGATGTTACTCTTTTCACCTCACCATCTTCACTCCTAATGACCATGGGGCCAAGAGACAACATACCATATGATGGTTTTCCCAAAGACATGATAAAATTCAAATTAACCTGATGCTCACTGCAATGCCCAGAAAATGGAGAAGCTTACTATTTTCATTTAAAAAAAAACGAAAAAAATTTCTTTGCTGAACTTCTGTCTGCACCATTAGGACAAATACATTCAGTATCAGGAAGAGAAGCACTAGGAGGGCTTTTATGACACAGTACAAGGGGGGGGGGGGGGGAAAAAGGGTGTTACAACATGTCCTGTACATATTCTAGTAATAATTTTTTTTGAGATAAAGCTTCCTTCTTTTAGAAAGAATGTCCCCTATTTTCAATAGGATTTTAGGTCTAGTCCATGCAGAGGATTTCCAAACCAGCTGTTACCGTAGCACCAACACACATTAAGAATACTGAGCAAATATATGAAAGCACCCTGATTCACCAAAAAAAAAAAAAAAAAAAAAAAAATCAAGAAAACCCAAAGCCCGAGATGAAAACAGGGCAGTAAACACTGAATTAATTTTTCTGTCTCTTTTCCCTCAGACACGTGGAGCAGTCATTAGGGAACAGTCCAAAGGAGCTGAGGAAACTCATTACCACTACGGCACAAAGCATGGTCAGGGGGCCATTTGTTGTTTTGTTTGTTTGGTTTTGGTTTTTTTTTTTTTTTCTATCTTTCCCTTTTATACAGGGCCGGAGCATGAAGAGACTTTTGGGACCCGATCGTGTTATTGAGTGGGAACAACGTGCCTCCAGCCCCTCTCGGCAAACCATTCCATCAGCAGAAGTCTCCGGCAGGTCGGAGACGGACTAACTTTTCCAAGGTATTAAATTAAAAGATGTTGAATTAAGTTAAACGCCCCACATTGAATTGACATTTCCCTTTTTTAATGCAAGCTAAGATTGATGAAAAATACCACTTATCTACATTAAGGGTCAAAATATCCAGCAAAAGAAGCCTCTGGTTCAGCGCGTCAGAGCAAAGTCAGTCTTACATAATCCGGGGACCAGAACGCGGATCACATTCTGATGATCCAATTAATGGTGGGATACTTTGCAATCAGCCAGGAAGCAAGGCCCCTAACAGATTGTGGGGCTGTAACATCAATTTCTTAAGTGCATTTAAAGGATTACAAATGTTAGTCCTGGCTTGAGATTGAAACACCTATTGAGGTGCTCTGAACCACATTACAGTAATTGGGTACCTGAATTAATGCCATTTCTTCTGATGGGTGAGTTGAATACATTGGAATTACGAATTTCTTTTGCTGTGTTTCACTTTCAGCTTTTTTTTTTTTCCTCCTCAGAACATAAATCTGAGGCAGAATATCTCTTTTTATCTAGATAGCTTTAATTACAGCCCTGAGGCACCCAAGTACTGTCCTAATTTCACCTTCTGCATTGTTTGGGTGCATTTTCTTTCTTTTTTTTTTTTTTTTTTTGCTTGTTATTTTACCATGCAATGACATTAAGATAGGAATAAAATTATTTTTTCTTGAAGCTTTGGGAAGAGAGGGGAAAAGGCTGCTAAGAGATGGAAAAAGAAAAGTCTTTCTTTTCCTTCCCACATCCCTCTTCTACTATGTAAACCTTTTTATGCATGCACCAGATATCATTTGCAGTGTTTTACACCTCTAGAGAGCTAGAACTAGGGCTGCCTCAATTAGTCTTCTATTCCTTCTGAGGTCAGTTCAAGTAAAGGTCTCAATCATATCAAATTGGCAGGAATGTTAACTACCTGGGTATTCCAGACCATACAGGGTTCAGCTAAAGAGCTTTAAAAACATGTAGCTGGTTTCAAGAGCATTCAGTGAATATACAGCATCAAGCTGTACGTACGTGCCAGAGACTAAACTTACTCACCCGGCATATGACATGTTTAAAAATCTGAAATAGGTTATGGCATAGGTTTGTTTGTAGGGCTTTTCAACCAGCCAGTGTCTCAGACTGCAGCACCCAGCATACAGGACGCACGCGTTTTCCTCTTGTAGCATATGAGTTTTGATAATTAGTTATAAAACAGGGAATTCCATCCATTTTTGTCCTCAGCGTACACAGCACTGACATTTCAGCAACCTCGGCAGTGATTTCTCACTTGCAGCTAACTGGAATGTACACAACCATGATATAATGCTCATGCTGTGAAGAAAGAGGTGGGAAACGGAGCGTGGTATTCCAAATATTCCAGTCCACTCCGTACAATTTCATTTATCTGGTTACAGCACATCAAGCTTAGATATCATTTTAATTACTCAGTTTTCGAGGTCTATTAGTAACTGAAGTTATAAATATGCATGGAAGTATATACACATACAAGTTTTATATTTTGTATATAATATATCCTTTCTGAGGTATTCCAACTTTTTGTCCTATATTCAGGATTCTGTAAGAAACTGTGATGCCGCAGTTTTGCTTTAATTTTGGTTTTGCTTAAGATAACCGTACACAGCAAAGATATAGGAGCTATTTATCTTCATTGCTGGTTAAGAGGAAATCGTAGCATATACCTTAGGGGAGCTAAGGAAGCACAATGATTTAACTGGCATATGAAGGAAAGAGACAGCCTCTAATTCAGTAATAGAACTTTCCGACGCTTGGGAAAAAGCAGTTTGCATGGTTTTGTCAGATAGTCTTTTACAGTTAACTATTTTATTTTATTTTTTTATTTATTTCCTACCACATAAAAAATATCAGATTTAAGAGGGGTCACTGGGGACCATTCAGCTGTGCTCCTTGTTTCTCTTGAACGGTTTTGAATGTTCCTTAATTTCCCATCCCCACTAGTGCGGGATATTCCTAGAGTTTAGAAATAACCCTTCTGAAACACAATAAAACCTACAAACTATCCCCACGTAAGAGGTGATTAATCAGAGGATAGACATAGCTTCATTGTAAGGACCATACGACAAAGCAAGGCAGAAGGATTTTCGAAGAGTGCCTTGCAAATCTCAATTCAAATTTCAGAGCAGTTTTTGACTCATTAGATCATGCTCGCTGAAATGATTTACATACCGATAATGAAAACGCAAACCCCAAGGACTAGTTAGCTGTTTAGCAGTGTATAAGTTTTATATAACCATTTCCATACATCTAGTTTTAAATTCATTAACAAAAATTAATTGCTACCCAGTGGTCTGCGTTGCACAGCACGCAGCTCCATTACACTTTCTAAATTACTGCTTTCTATCACTCCTCCAGTCATCCCACAGACAAGTCAAACTTTCCTGTCTTGAAAGCATTGACTACCAATTTGTAGCAAAGCTCCTATTTGTTATAGTTAGTGAGAGTCAACAACCAAACTTCAGGAAATATTTGCCCTTTTTTTTTTTTTTAATACCTCACTAATATTTTGGAGTGACAGAAAACTTTCTCCCTCTCCCCTTTGGCAAAGGCAGCGCAATGCCCTTAGGCCTGCACCGCAGAGACCTCGGCAATAACAGCTCCGACATGCTTGGAAAGCACTGACCTCACTAACTTTCATTTTGGACCTGATCCAAAGTTTGACGAAGTCATAAGGAGACTTTGCATTAGTTTTGGTATTCTGTAGTTCAGGCCTTCCAGTCCTTTTCCCCCCGCTCTGCCCCCCCCCCAACCCCTAATTGAGCTTTGCTGTGCGAGCGTTAATTATGTTGTTATTGTTGCGGCACATTCAGCACGAAGCGCCTAGCAATAATGCCGTCCAAATGTCTGTCTGCTTTTTTTATAGCTTGGGAGGAAAAAAAAAAAGTTATTTTTCATAAGTAATTAACAGAAATTGGTCTTGGATTTTTACAGACGAGTAATGATTTGGGACCCGAGGGGGGGGGGTGTGCGCTAAGGTTCACTTTTTAGTAGTAACATTTAATGGATAAAAAAAAAATAAGTCTTTCCACACTCTTTCCATCATATTTCCCAAATATTTACAGTGTACACCTCGGGTTTGAAATAAGCCAGGGAGAACTAATGCATTGTTTACACTTGGAATCCGAGGTGGCCCCGTCCCAGCAGGGCAGTACAATGCGCTGTATCTTTCCCTTCTCAGTACTTATCTTAATCTTAATAACTAGCCAGACAACTGACTCCAGAGTCCCGGGCTTATCGACTGGAATTCGTCACGTGCACACAAGAGAAGACAAGAAATGCATTATATAACAATGCCATACAAATCATTATCTTTTCATATTTAAAAGTATGTATTCAAAGTCTGATATGAAACCATTCTGGTTGAACTCAATTCCACTGGTTGTTATTAAATTTGATAGCAAATGAACAAAAATACACTTGTAACGTTTTTATCTGCAAAAGAGTTTATTTGCAACAGATCAAAAGGCTGCTTCTTACTGCATTTTAGTTACTGCTATCAAACGCGATCTGCTTTTTAAACATGCTTTGATATGGGAAGACTATTTTCAAAACAGGTTAATAGGAAATATATATATTTATTTTTTTGAGTCTCCTAAGTACCAATACCCACGAGTGTAAACAGAAAGTCTATTGCGCCCTCACTGTAGGTCTACGGCATGATTTCTTTGAAAAGAAAGTTTATATTAGCAACAGGAAAGTCATTTAAACTACATCCACCAGGCACTTAGACCATGCATTCAAAATCGTCATATGGATCTGAATTTTGGTTCTGGTGTCTCAGACTTAATGGAATCTTTTGCCAGGAAGCAGACACGCGTGTGAACCACAGCATTGAGGGTACTCTTTGCTGCAAGGCTGGTCTCCTGTGAGGGTTTTCACGTATTTCTCTGCACCTCCACGGCAAGAACTGCTCGAGTGTATACGCACCATGGTGAGGGGGGAAATAGAGGCACATGGAGAATAATAATTAGGAGCCCACTCCTACAGAAAGAGGAAAGGAACAAAGATTTTGAGCACAGACCCTGTCAATGGTTCCTCTCCCTTTGCGTGCCAAAGGACAAGAGAGAAGATGGCGCTCTCACACACTGACGTTATTAACATGCACGTGAAGCGGGCTTACGCGAAATCACTATGGGTTAACAAAGACGCTGTAAATTCACTCCTCAGCTCACTTTGCTCTAACCCAGCCTATAAAGCATTACTCATGCTAAGTATTAATGCTCTCAGCGATGGGATTCATGAGGCATAAGAGACTGGAGTAGTGCTCAAAAAGACTATCACTGCTAGTATCGGCTTTTCCCAAATTTCTTTTCCATGTCAAAAACTTTTGAAGCATACCCTATGCCAATCCTTGCGTTAAACCACAAACCACAGTAAATCAATTAGTTAATCAATCCCATCAGGCAATCAATTAACATGAACTAAGAAATCCCTGAGCAGACATATTCTCATGCGAGCAAAGGTCACCCACCGGGGCCTTTATACGTCGGCTCGTATTAGTTTAAGCCCAGGTCTAGGAGAAATTTTCCTGTGATAACAGTTCTTTGTATTGATGTGTCAGCACAGACACCTAGTCTCCGTGTATGTCTGGCAGAGATCGTAAGTATTTTTACTCATGTAATAACTAGAGGCCACTTTCAGAAGAGGGAATCTGAGATTCATGCCCTGATGTGGTGAGAGAGAAGAGACCTCCTTCAGTGCCACCAAAAGGACTTTGCAACGGTACTCCAACAAAAGAGGGAACTGGGACTTCTCAAACATGCGCTTGGAAAATTGCAAGTGCAAGCAAACTCATGATCATCCCCAAATTTTTGATCCATGTTGCAAAGTCAATTTTTTAATTCATTTGCGAGGGTCAGGTTCAGTCTCACTCATCTGGGAGAAGCATATTTTGAATTTCCAAAGAAACACCTGCAACTTCACTTTCTAATCACAACTACAAAATAATTACATTAATTAATAATATTTTATAGTTGCCTTGTAGTTAACACTCAGGGATAATCCAAAAATCAGTGATAAATCCATTCAGTCAGGTTTGCAACATACCTACAACCTAAGCAGGTGAGGTTGCCTCCATACATCAACTGGGGAAACTGAATTTTTGGGCTGGGAGGAAGAAAAGTCGCTGGTGCACACAAGGTCCACGTAAAGTTCATAGTAAAGCAGAAGTTTCAGAACCAAACATGATGGGTAACACGAATTCTGTGAAAGTGAAATCTTCAGTCAGGCCTACAGACTTCTGCATGGTCACCATCACTACTTACTATTTGGATACAGTTGTGCTGTGGGGTTGCTCATCAGCGTAACTCTTCTTGCAGGTCACTAAGCTCTGTAGCACCCAGTTTTATTTACGTCCAAAATCTCCCGCAAGGTCAACATCCTTTCTGCATCACTCCTCTTCTACTAAACAAATTGTAGATTTAGCAGACAATAGGGTATCAAATGAAGGCTGGCATGGCTCTTCTAATCCTAGCCAAAGTCAGGGAGAAAAAGATGCCTGGAACAGTTGAGAATTGGCCTAACTTGGGAAAGGGGGGAAAAAATGCAAAGGTATGAAAATATATTCAACAATGCTCTTGGTGCTCAGATCCAGCGGTGACAGGGCTATAAGCAGATGCATTAGGCTGGAAATATATCAAGGTTAGATTAAGCTGCAGAGTTTCCATTTTATTAATGGTCTTCAATCTGACTCCTTAATAAAATGGAAACCATTTGTAAAATTTTGATCAGAATCCACACTTAGCTTTCAAATGCTTGCAACCTTTGAGTAGATTCAGGAACAGATTTCAGAAAGCCCGTGACTAAAAATGAAGGAGAGAAGGGAACGAGAAGGAGAAAATGACTTGAGGTGAATCAGACCTTGAAGTGAATTATTATGTAAACTGTGAGTTAGGCTAAATGAAGAAACCATTGGGACAGCATGTTTTTTTTGCATAGATCGCAGAGATATTATGCTGGACCACTGCAGCATCTGCCGCAGCGGTGTAACTAGAAGAGTAAATATCTAAGATGTCTATATTTAAATATTATCCTCAACGGCATATCGGAGCCACTAGAGCGTTGCTTGGAACTGGAAAGCCCCGGTGGCCAACGGGCCGAAGAAGGAGCAGGAGCCGCAATTAACGCAACGCATTCAAGGTTCCTCTCACCTGATGGCAGGGAACAGGAGAAAGAAAGGTTTTACTTAACAGCTACTAGAGGAGGAAGTGTCATTGGATAAAATATAAGTGACAGAAAAAGAAAGTTCCTAGAAAAATCACCCCTCAGCTGCGTCAGCTCCTGCAGAAGGTAGCCCACATAGAAAGAAGTTAAAGTTCAGACTTCTAACATAAAAAGAAGCTGAAACTCATATTTAGAGCTACACGACAATTTCATTTAATAGCAAGCCTGCCGGAAGGGAAAAGAAAAATAAAAATCTCACAAGTGCGCATGCTGTGCTACTACACTTCTGGTATCTGAAACCTGAAGAAGAAATCTTAAAGGAAGTATTATTCACATATGGCAGTCTGTGGATGAATTGATGATAGGTTATACACAGATTTCCGAAATGGCTTCAACAAGGCTTTTTCCTCTGGTAAGTGGCTGGAACCAAAGCAACAAGAACGTACTGAAAACAGAGCACTCAAGTCCTGCTTTTTAGCCTTCAGAGGGAGAACTGCATCACACACAGGATCTCCAGGCAGGATCAGGATGTTCAAAAAAATATGAGTAGAGAATCATCCACACCAACATACAATCTTCAGTAAGGAGAACAGTTGCATTATCCGAGGCCATGGCCTTTGTTAGCAAGCAGAGGCTTTTCCTAACACTTGAACCTGATGACGTCTATACTAATAAAGCTTACATCCATAATGAAGCATGAGCACTTCCTCTGGGAAAGGCCTGGAGCTATCAGGAAGGACAACATGGTACTGTGACAAATTAAGAGTCTGTTTCTCTCCCTTTGACTTTGATATCTACTTGGATGACATTTGCAGCACTGATGGGGACAACGGTACAGAAAGAACCACCTTGATTAGTCTAGCCAGTAAAAAGTCACCTATTATCCTAGGTGACAAATCTGGAAATTTTTATTAAAACTAGATGCTCTCACTTCACCTTACACCTTAGGCTCACGGTGACCCCAACAGAAAACATGGAATATATTTATTCGGACTAACAGAACTATTTCTATAGGTGACACCTCCGTCTGTTCTTCACAAGGCATTTCTCTGTGTGCTCACCGACTACCTGGTAAATACAACTGAAATGCCAGGTAAGCACAAGTGACTTCTCTATGCAGCGTGCCAAATATTAGTTGTTTGACCCTGGACAAAACAGGTGGGTTGAGACAAAGACTTACAAATAGTTACAGAAATACTGCTATTTTATAATCTGCATTGCTACAAAACTGTTTCCTCATAGTCTACATAAAACAGCTGCCTCACACAAGTTTGGACCTTCCTGTTATCGTATCTTTCAGCATTTTGGCAGTGTGAGAACCACCTAAACAGAAAGAATACTTTAGGCTGAGACCTTCTCGAAATCAGGTGCACCCTGAAAAAGTATCAAGGTCCCTAATTCCCGTAGGCCTTCATGCAAATCTTTCCACCACTACTTCTTGAATTTATGTTGAATACTAAGATGGTTTTGTAAACTAAAGTGAAGTTCACCAGTACGAAGCAAAAAAACCCCAAAACCAACACAGTGACAACCAAAGAGAGAGTACCCATCTCTGAGCTAAACTAGCCAAGTGAATCAATATCTTGAAGCTTTTTTTGGGGGACTCCAGCTGGACTCAAACCAAACGCTTTGTAGTGTCCATCTCATACTGAAAGAGAAGGTATTCAGCAAGGTGCTAATCCAATGCAACACACAAACTAGGAGTTTATTTAAAACAAAACTTGATCCTTATTGGGAGCCGAGATATTTGAAGCACACACAAGTAAAACTAATTTAACCTTTGAAAAGTTATCTCCGGAGGGAAGAAAAGAAATCCCTTTATAAGATTTTTAAGCACTGCAATTATTGACGAGGACTATATTACTTCAGTTTTCTCTGATCAGAAAAAAAAGCAAAGCCACAGGAGACATCAGCAGCTGTCAGGCTGTTTTCCAACTGCAATGAGGTAGTTTACAGTGGGCTTGTGCCAGTCTCTTAAGACCCAGTTAAGAAGCCTTTTTAAAATGCCTTAAAAAGCCAACTCATACATTAATCAAGTTGAGCCCTCATCCATACTTACTGCAATACATCAATTACCGTGTCTTTTTTTTTTTATTTTAATAAATTCCAGTTGACAGCAGACACCTTATTAAGGCTCACTAAAATGATACAATAAGTAAAAGGCTATTAATATTGCTTTTTTTTCCCTGCTGCTATTGTCTTGCCGCACTGGTCTGCAAACAAATTCAGGCTGCATTACAATTAATGCCAATGGAACTCCTTCTAACGACTTCCAGCTTGCTAATTTTTTACGCTAATAATAAAAAAAAGGCATTGCTATGCAAGAACGGCCCCCTTTTATCATGCTCGCATGGCACACTAGAGAGCTCCTGCCATTGTTCACATGAAAGACAATTAAACCCAGGAACATCAAACCCAAAAATGACAATCTGCTAACCAGCACTGGGTATTGCTGAATTCTTTTCTCTATTTTCTGAACTGATAGAAAACAATTCTCCAAAGACGTTTCCCTCCCCCATGCCCACCCTTTGGAAAAAAAAAAAAGTTTGAAAAATACCCTCGCTGATTTATGCATCTCTGCTCAGAATTTATTAACTGTCTGGGACCAATTTCACTCTCGCATGTCTACTGCCTCCAGGTTCAAATTCTGGACACATTTCAAGAAATGCAACAATAATAGTCTACATAGTTTTGTATTTAAAAATAAACACTTTTTTTTTCCCTGGTTCATGTTTTCTGAAACACAATATAAAATGCCAACGGCAGGAGGATAAAGCTGGTGTGGTAACAAGTTTATTTCTCCCAGTCTTCTAGGGAGAAGGACAGAGAGTGAAAGGGGTCACAGGGTTTGTTGAAAATTAAGTACGTTCTCAATGTTAATTTAGAGTAAAGGTAACTTCTATTAAAAGTATTTTCATCTATGCCCCCTGTCATGGAGCTTAGGACTCAGTTTTACAGCAATATTTTTAGATTTGCACCCTGGAAATTTATTTATTTTTATTTTTTTAAAGATGAACTATGTTTTCAACCACATGTATTTATGTAGAGACACAGTATTATAGACATAGACAATTATGCTACTTTATACCTCTGTAAGTGACTTTTGGCCAAGAGTTTCAAGGCACTTCAGCACTCATTCTCACGAGACCTCTGAGAAGTAGGTGTTTTTATCTCTCTCTCACAGATATATAAACTAGGTGACAGAAAGGTTCAGTGATGTTTCCAAGACTGTGATGCATTAGTGGTAGTAATACAAGTACAGCCCCCAAAACCCAACTATCACCACGCAGATGCCTCAGAAACTTTGACAACTCTTTAGCTCAACGTAGCACTGAAGCATATCCTTAAGATGCATCCCGATCCAGGATCTTACTTGCCCAACTTCAAGGATGCCCGTAAGTCCTGCCTGGCTTTTATTCAATTCCAGCTGTCCTGATCAGAGGTACTTCCTTAGCCTACGTCTATATATGTCCCAGCAGCCCTGGCCCCAGTCCAGCCACTTTATCCTACACCACGGTACATAAGCATTTATTGCAAAAATGAAAGCAATTAAAACCTCATTAAATAACCGTGTTATATTCCGAAATATTCATGTTACTGTTAAGTCAGCGAGTGTATGTATGTGCATGTTACATACATGATGTTAAGAAGTAATCAGTACCTTGCTGATTGCTTCAGATTTGACACGAGTAATGAGAGGCAAAGCTTTGGCAGGAAGACATATGAAAAAAGTCCAAATTACACGTAGTAGTACCAAATCATAGAATTATATATAAATATTAGACCTTATAAACATGCAGGGGTAGAAGGAATTCATGTTTTTAACAAGAAATTGAGAAATTCCCATGCCCCTTTCGCCATACAAAAATTGTTTCCTACCCTCTTAGGCTGAAGGGCATGGGGCCTTAAACCTGTCAGTTGAGCAGGCCTAAATATTTTTAGGCCTCTGCTTCAGGCCAAAGAAGTTGTGGTAAATTCTACATTTGGGAGAAAAGAACATTTTCGTGTTGTTGTTTAATAGCCACTGAGAGCTGTGGAGTGTTAAGAACATACCCCAGGAAAGATGGATTAGTAGGAAGTGGCCAAAAGAGGCCATAAAATGTGCATTATAAATGCAATTCATCACATAACTGTGCAATTTGTCAAATGGATATTGTACCTTGCATAGTGTCTTTTGGGACAGAAGCAAAAGAAAAAGGCCTGGGAGATAGCGGTTCTATTCCTGGCTCTGCTACTGGTTTTCTTTTTGACCTTGGAGAAGGCTTTTTAGCCAAAATATGTAGACTGTTTTCTACTTCTCTTATTGCACATCCAACTTCTTTTTGATTAGGCTCTTAGTTGCACTTCTAAAATCGCAGTGTCCTGAAACCAGAGAACTAGGAGACACCTGACACAGAAATCTGATTTTTCAGGTGTCTGGTAGCCTAGGGGCTGAACCTACATGTCTTTATGCATAGAACAGGGAAGGTAAAGCTAACACCTTAAAAGGTATTTCACAGGAATTAACTTGATATTCACACAGATGTGATTAAATAGGTATGGAAATATTTCATCGTTCGACTCGAATGACCCTAAAATAATTGCTAGTGAATAGCACAAACTAGTATAGGTAGAGTGACACTATGAAGTCATATACTCATTGAAATCAATAACTGCCAGACATAACCTAGTCTGCCAAGACATTGCTATGCAGCCTAAATCAGCTGTCTTGAACCTCTCTTTTTATTAGTCAATGGGTTGGATATTTGCTGGATATGAAATACCTTCTTAGCCATCAACCAGTGGGTTGGGCTACGTGAACATTGAGCACATGATCCTTGCCTGTTACTCCTGGAAAAGGAAACTTTTTGTTGTGGCAACACAAGGAGTAAAGCCTGGCATGCTTCCCAAACTGGATACACCTCGGTGACTGCAGGAACAAAGACAGAGGAACCTGCTGTAAGCAGCTCTGCTGCTTTAGGGTGGTGGTGCTCTCCACCATTGACCAGCAGTCTCTCAGTGCAGCCTCACCAAGAGCGCTCCAGTCTGCTCCAGTACAACCTTCAGCAGCTTCGCTCACTGCACCCACTCCCAGAGTGGGAAAGCTCACGTTATCTCTCCGTGAAGGCACTGACCTCTTTGAGTGGTCCAGTTAAGACCCACAACGGCTTGTCTGGTTATGCGCGATCCAAATGTGCGCTATTTTGGCCCCAATAAACACAGTATCATCCATCTCACACTACTCTTCAGCTGGGATGTCCCTTTAACTCGGCGTTTGTGATAAGGACAAACACACCTGCATTAAGTACATCGAAAGGTCGTTCTGCATCTCAGTAAGGCCCACGGAGCAGCCTATGATCTGTCTGCCTCAACAGTGGTGAAGAAGCCAAGGATCACCAGCAGCTTCCTCACCTATGATAATCACCAGTTTTTCACAGGCGAGGAGGCTGCCGCGCTGATCCAGCCCGCTGTACGCTCAGTGGGCAGCTTGACCAGGAGGTAACTACGTTCGCTTTCCACCTACGCCTACCCCTGTCTGTCGCCCGTGTAGTCAGAAGTCTGTCTTTTTTTTCTCCTCTGTGATAGAGACTTCAGCTCTACAGCAGAGTGCAGGCTTTCACTCCACACGAGCCAGCCGCTTTACGAGTGGCGATTGCATGCAGGGGCTGCGTATAAACCACCGCCGTTCCTCAACGCAACTCGCTGGGATAAATAAAATAAAAGAAATAAATCTCCATTTTTCTTGTATTGGGTGTGTGTGTGTGTGTGTTGGGTTTTTTTTCCCCTCCTGAAAAGACGAAACAAATTGAAAGTAATAAAAACCTCTGCTTTTTTGTACAGTCACACATGCACTGGATTTGGCTCATTTAGACACTGCATCTGAGCCAATTTAGATGTGACATCTGAGACAATTATACAACTCCCCCAAGTCTACAACAAAAAGCAAAGGCAAACTTTTTTTTTCCCCACAACATACCAAGTTTGCAGCTCACTTGAGCCCTATAGGAAGTGTAAGATAACACCTCTGAATTCATACCACTGAAATCAGAAGCCAAGTTTCAATTAATATAATCACAAAAAAAAAAAAAATAGAGAAAATTAACAGCTGGATATCACAGCCAAATTTTAGCATGACTTAAACCAGTGTCAATCAATAATAAACCTGTAGAGTTACTCTAAATTAATGCAGATGGAAACTGAAAGTAGACAAAACCCATACTGACTGTAATGAAATTGCTTATTGATAGTGCTTCACTTACTGTCCAAATAAAAGCAGACTATATGACCAAATTGTTTTATACCCATTCCCTTCCTTTTAATTACAGTGTAAGAGCAGCAATCGTTATCTCTTCTATCAACTTACTTAGATTTACAATATAGCCTGCTCCCCACACTTAAGACAATATAACCTTACACCACGGCAATATTATAGTGCCACATCCTGTATCCTAGCAACGGTTTAGGGCTTGCATTTGATGTCAAAATAATGGGTCCTGCTTAATCTCTTGGTTTTTTGAAGCAGGGGGGTCAAACACTGAAATCTAGGAGTTAGGGGAAAAAAATTCCTGAATAGCTTTCTAAAAGCACACCTATGGGTACATGTTTATATATACATGTGCACACACTGATGCATACGGGTAAATAGATAACCACGTGTACACAAAATAGATGGTCTAATTGTTGTCTTTAAATTGTTTAGACAAGAGTGAAAGTCGAGAAATGGAATGATGTATATCACTTTCAAGATATCAGAAGCTTTTAACAAATACGATCTTCCTCCTGCTTTTATCAGTTCGCTGTCTTCTGTAAGTTAGAGGAAAAAACATCTGACTTACAGTCTCAGTTTTTCCTCATCTAAATTTGGTCCTATCATCATATTAAAAGAAAAAATATTCCCGTCTTTAATTTCTTGTGCTTTTCCCATTTCCTTTCAAAGATTTGGTTAAAACATACCAATTAAGTGATCTACCTCCTTGTGACATTCACCAAGCTATGACACAGCTGAGACTTATCTGTATTTCACTATTTAAAACATTAATTGTGATGGAAAAATCCAAAAGGCTCGATCTGTAGTAGCACCAGGGATATATGGTGGTAACCAGCCATAGAGACCAAATAGAAGGATATTATTGAGTATCTGATTCACTTTGGAGACTGAAAAGCACTTCAAAAAAGCAGGATTCAAGTCTGAGTGGTTGTCAGAGAGGCACATACATATGTACGTGTGCGTGTATACTACTTTCACAGGAGAAGAGATGCAATACTGAATCCACACTTTTAAATACTGAGGGAAAACCAAAAAGCTGACAGCCTTGCTATTATAACCTTCCCCAGGTAATCCAATTCTCCTTTCTATATGCACAAGTTTGTAATTCTTACTTTTAATGCTCCTGGGAACAACGTGAACCAGGTAGGGGAACGGAGCATCAGCTGTCCCGTCAGCAACAGGTAAACAGGGCTTTGTTGAACCAGCAGGTTTCGAAACGCGGCTGGGATTCAAACGTGCCAGGTAGGCTCGGGGCTATTTGCTCTTCTTTGCCCCTGAGGCCTCGACAGAAGAAACAAAGATTGCTTCAAATTGTGTTTCATTTGCTGTATATATCAGTTAAAAACACACAGGGGAAAAAAAACCCTTCCCCATTGAAAACGTGCAGTGAGCGTACAAACCAGAAGGTTTTGTACAAGTCGCTGTTCGTCCAGCGGCTACGTTAAACCTTCAAACGCCCGCAGTACCGCTGCCTTGCCTTCCCTCGCTGCTCCCCACTAATCCCGCCCCTCGGGAAGAGCCAGATAAAACAGGCAGCCCCCGGAGCATACCCCCAACGTCAACTAACCCCGGCTCCGTGGGACCAGCTGAGACAGAAGAAATCGCAGGAGCCGCACTTGGGTGCCTGGTACAAAGAGAGATCCAGAGCACAAGAAGAAAAACACTGCTCATAGGAGAGCGATTTCTTTTTGTTATCCACAATATTTTACTTCTAGCTGCAAACCCGGAGCGGGGAGAGCTTGAAAGGATCCTTGCTAGCTCTGTTTATTTATTTAAACCAATTCTCGCAGCCCTTCTTCTCTCTAAACAATACCGAGGTGAAGAGTTTACAGGAGCACGTTGTCCGGAGTTCAACTGCTCGGCGAGCGCTTTGCTCCAGCTCTAACGAAAGGCAGCACCCAATTTGGGAGCCTTCCCCGTCTTTCTCTCTTTAAGGAAATTTTTTTACTGCGTGGGTACACGCACACAGCAATTCACCTCTCTCTGCAATTGTCGTGGCAGTCATTCTCTCACGGATATTATTATCCCCTGCAGATGGTGCATGGACAACCCTATCCCCTGCTAGGCTGTCCCAGTTTTATAAACTGCAAATCTGGTCAGCTTACTCTACCGGAGGAAAAATAAAGAAACAAAGCTGTTTAAAAAGGAGAGCTGCTGCTGCACTGCTGCATTAATGCAGCCCCAGCTGAGGGAAGGCACCATCCTTCTTTTACTGAGGGTCCATCCTTCCTTCCCCCTGCTACGACACCACCAGCAGCAGCGAGGCACTGGGAGCCCTCCCACGGGCTGGGCTGGGCAACAAAACGGGGCCCAGCAGCAATTCTTCCACGACTCCCGCAGCAAACGGGAGGTGGGCTGGGAAGGAGGGTCAAGTCTCTCCATGGCCCAGCTTCCCTCCCAACAAACGCTGCTGCAAGAAAGAGCTTTGAATTTTGGCAACACTTCAGCTTGTGCTGAAGCACTGGAGTTGAACGCAGCCTCGCGCGCCTGCTGGAACCGAGCTCAGCCTAAGCACGAGCCTGAGTACTGCTGGTTTGAGTTTCAGTTCAAGACAGAAGAGAAATACAAAGCAAAGTTTCAATTAATTTTTTTTTCTTCTTCAGAGCTATGTGATCCAACACAGGTTGGCAGTAAATAAAAAAACCAAAAAAAACCCAAAAAAGCTGCTTACAACACATTTTTCAAAGGGGGCCGCTGCAGGAACTGTTATCAAATCACTATTGTTGTATGAATATGGGTCTCACATACAAAAGCATTTGTGTGTGCATTCAAAAGGAAAAAAAAAAAAACCCCACCCAAAACGACACATCTTGCTTAGATACTCATTTTGACACAGGAAAATTCCCTTCACAGTTCCTGGCACTGGAGGCCAAATACTCCCCTTGATCCACGTGCAACAGAAGACTTGAGAATTGGGCAACTACGTAGGTTTTCCATCCTGGTGTCATATAAGCTCATTTTACATTTCCATTAGACAGGCAGAGTTAAGATGAGAGGCAGGTAAGGAGAAAACACAACCATTAAAAAATGGTCTGACACATAGGTAGAAGGCTTGCCAGCCAGCTTCTAAACAGCTAGTTTGTATAATCCCCCACATACACCACCTGCCTGAAGTAATTTGTCCTTTTTTTTTTTTTTTAACTTCTTTATTAAAAATAAACCCAGCTAAAACTAAAGTAAAACAAATTTTATTGACCCTGCAATATATCTATTCTAATTTTTTTTTGGTTAATTGCCATTAAGCATGCAAAACACACTGAAGAGTTTCTCCTCCTTGGCCAGAAGAAGAAAACTCCGTAGACAGGGCAAGAGTATTCAAAAGGCAGTGAAAACTGAAATCTTTAAAGAAGAAACAACAGAGCAGCAAACTTGGGGAATTTCAGAAACCCTCCTTTTAAAAAAAATCCCTCTCAGCTGAGTCACTGCATGGTAGAAACTGTCATTTTGATACATGCCTGCATTTTGCTTAGCACAAAGGGACAGAAGTCTCTAGTCGCTACCACACTACAAACAATAACACTTCAACATCCTAAAACAAAGTAAATAAATAAAAATGTCAGGCTACTGTCAGATGACCAGCTCAATAGACATTTCATTTCTTCCAGTTAAGATTTAAAGTCACACAAAAAATAATTGTTAAGGTGTGTTCTGCTTACAGTCAGATCCCACATCATCCTCCTTGATGTGCTTCTTTCCCAAGAACTTTGTTCTGGTTTTCCACATCAGCATCCCACCAACACCAGTGTACGGCCAGCACGGGACTTTGCAATTCACTGTACTGGAGCAGCTCATCAAGTAAAATTCAAGCTCACGTTAACAGCTTAAGTTACTACAAAAGAGATGAGCAATATAAGTTTGTTTGTTAAGTCTTTGGTTTATGCTACACCAGGAAATCATGAGTTTTCAGTGTATACATTTCCTTCTCGTTATCACCTGAAGATAGCAGAGCACAGCCCCGTTGGCATCCTCATCTATGACCTTCTGCTGACTTGGAATTTAAATGTCAAAACCAGAACACCAGTACCAAGTAACCTTCTAAAATGAAGTTAAATATCGCATTTAAAAAAAAAAAAATTATTCAGGATCAGTTTCAGCACACCAGCTAAATCAAAAGGTTTAGAATTTTGGTCAAATTCAGATCATTATTCAGATCATCACTAGCTGCTTCTCTGAAAGTGTCTCTGAACCAACTGGGACTGCAAATGTGAACACAAATCTTACTAGCCTAGTCTTTCCTCTGAGGTTTTAGGCTCTTCTGCTTCTAGCCATAGCTACAAAACCTATGAGAAGTCCCTTTCCCATGACGTTGCTGGTAAGATGCTGGCAGTGAAGAGATATGCAAGAATGCTAGAGAACGTTAAAAAAAAAAAAAAAAGAGAAAAGTGTGGGTCTATTTCTTACCTAAGAGCATAGGTAACCATCAGTGAGTGGCAGATTGCTTAACTTTGTTACACAGACACTTTTTATGTTTTGTGATTATTTCAAGTGGATTATTGAAACTGATGGTCATGCTGATATTACTCCCTGCTACCACACTCTTACTGTAGCTACTCATTATAAGCAAAAAGAGGGAAAAGCGCCTACGATCATAATTTGTGACCTTAAGGGAGCCCGGGTGTAGAAAAGACTTCATAAAAAAATAGCATGAATAAATTTTTGCCGGTCTCTTCAAGGGAACACATCTGTGTTGCATCAGACACAGGTACCACTCCATGAAACATCAGGTAACGGTGTGCAATGCAAATATTCACAACCACATACTACAATTTTTTCTGTGGACTGCAAACTCCAGAATGCTAATTTCAATTGACATGCGGTCAGATAAATTACCTGGTGGCATTCATTTTAGTATTTATATACAACTGTCACATTTTGTAAATGCTCAACAATGCAAATACTCAGCATCTGCCATTCCAAGCATTCTGTCAGTAAAAGGTTTTAAAAGGTTTTGATCTCAACATGCTGAACTGCTGAGCCTAGTAGTCTTGCATTTATGCCAGTGTAAATTAGCAGCAAGTCAATGGAGTTAAAATGCAGGGAAAAAAATGGTGCAAAAGCAGAATTAGATTCTGATACTCACATTTTAATTATCACAGAAATTAGACTTGAAATGTATTGCAGTTAAGTCAAGTAAAAGTGCTGTTGCTTGGTAAAATTAATATTTATAAAATAAACTGAACTTAGTTAAGATTAATAATGCTGACTTTGTGTTTTTAAACTATAACATGAGGTGCTTGACCATTCGTAGCAGCTTTTTGTTTTACGCTTTACACGTTCTTGACATAGCGTAGCACTGAACTAAGTTGGTATTTTTTTGGTGTTTTCAAACAGGTTTCCACAATTCTGAAAGTAACTAAATAGTTGCATGTAACGGCAAATTTTGGTTATTCAATTTAACTCTGGAAGATATTTCACTGAGAACAATTTATCTTTAAAGAGCATCACACAGCTTGGTTAACCCTAACACACATGCTTCCATTTGCCAAGGCCAAATATGAAGTATCAGCTGCTAAATAAGAGGCAAGCTCCTCTCGCTAGGACAGATCCCGAGGTGAACCTTTAGTCAAGCGATGGACCAACTGGAGGATGTTCACCATCTATTGGATCTGGGGTACCATTCATTAGTCAGGCCTTGCTGCTTATCTGTGAACTCTCTGCAAGACAAGACTTCATTTAACATGTAGGCAGAGCAACTAATTAGCAGCTTTTTTCCTCCAACTAATACAATTCTTTTCTAGTTGCTCCATAAAGAAGATTCAGTGGAACACCTCTGCGAAAGCAGTGGAATTCCGGGTAGTTATGGTGACGAATTTCATTGTGAATGAGGATCAATGTCCCATACTACTTTGAATAGTAATTTCTTAATTCTTATTCAAATCTGGCCAGCAAGATAATATAACTTGAACTGAATTGGCCATGTGATCCTGATGGCATCCCATTAATGGGCTGTTCACTTAATTTATGTAATTTTAAAAAATTAAATAGTCATATTTTAAATCCCTACTGCAGTCCTTCAGATTGAAAGTACACGTTTAAAAGTTATAGTATCTTTATAAATCAGTATGTCTGCACTTCTTAGTTTGTTGACTGAACTTTCCCAAAGTTTTAATTCATCTTCCCTCATGTCTCTCTCCTGCCTGTGGGAACAGTGTGAAATCCCAGCATCAAGCTGTTTCGTACCCATTTACTGGCCACGTTACGTGCCACAGAAAAAAACTCACGTTTGTAAACTCTTATTTGAGTTGGCAAATAAAGCAAGGTTTTCTATTTGTAAAGAGAAAGCATAAAAAAAATCCAGTTATAGGGACACTTTTGCTGATGGTTGAAAGCCAAATAAATCCTGTCTGTAAGCAAAACGAACACGAAGGCAGTTATTAATAACAAAAGCTTACGGGCCTAATTCTGCAAGATGCTGAGCCTCTTCCTCCAAGCCAACGGGAACCCAAGGTGATCAGCACCTCCCATGAAGTATTTGGCAACTGTGGCCTAAAAGACTCACTGCAGATACTCCATCGTGTCCCAAGAGCGCAGTTGCCCCAAGCAGCCCTGGGAAGGACCAGCCGCGAGAGGGCGCGCCGCTGGGAAAAAGAAATGCCCCGTTGATGTAGGGCTATTTATAAAGCTTGCACTAAACATTTAGAGCCAAGCCCTAACTTGGCTAGGTGTCAAGGACCACACTGAAAAAACCCTATACCCTCATTAAGAAAATGCATGAAGCACCGATTTCTATTTTTGGCCGCAGTTGTAAGCATTGCCAGGGTTACAGCTGCTTTATTGTGGTTTCTCAAGAATTTCCTTGATAAAAAAGGACAACAGAATTAGCTGAGCCTTTTGGAAATAGCCGCACAGTCCAGCTGTAAAACAATGTCAAGTAGCTGGCAAAAAACCAAAACAAAACCCCGTAATACAACAGTAGCTACATGTCTACAGAGGGCAAATGTGCCGCTGCTGGAGGTTCTTTATTTGGAACGAGGAGAGGGAGGGGGCGGCAAGAGAGAGGCTTGAAATCTTGTAAAGTTACTGACCAAACCAGTACAGAAACCTTTTTGGTGGTGGGCACGTCACAATAACCTGCTAGAGAAGACACTCTCTTCTAGCGAGACCTACGGGTGCTGTGTGCGTAGGCGTGCTGCGTGCACGTACAGATAAGGGAGGTAGATGGAAAGAGTTCAACACTCTCTTCTTTCAGAGGGAAAGGCATTAGCGAACGGTGTACTAGGAGCAAGGACTGAGAAACAAAGTAATAAAATCTTCAAAGTAATTAGTCTTTCTTATTTTATGCCAAAGAATTACAATCTGTGTCATTTGCTGGAAGAAGGCAGCTAAGGTGCAGGACTTAGAGTCAAGAGAACTGGATTTATCAAAGACTTGGGCAAGCAGCTCTGGGCTTTTCTTAAAAGATGCCTGCCCACTCCCCCAATTTCTGCAGGAATCAAAGATGATCAATGGTTTATACCTGCCACAAAGATGAAGGGAGGGGAAGCTTTCACCTGTGTGTATGTATGTGTACAAGCCTATTTCATGTCCATAAGCAGGGAAGGATCATCCATGCACTATTACATCCCTGGAATTTTTGAATGTTAAACTAAGTTATTACTGTAAAGGCAATGAAGTGTCCAGACAAGGATATTACATCACATTACATACTCATTTCAGTGTTCATATTTTTATACTATTCTTCCTCCATTTTTTCATTAGGAAGGAGAAATTTCCTACCCCTCCCTCAGTTTAAATTTCAAAATGCTGACAAAATGTTGAACAGTTAGAGGAGCTGGCTACATGAGAAAGTTAAAAAGAAGTGCACTAGTTATTTCTTATTATGTACCTTGCAGGCAAAGCTCACAAGAGAAGAGGGGAAAAAACCCTTGTTGCTAAAGGAGAAAGTGAAGTAAGGCAGTTCACCACCAACTGCCTACTAATCCTGCACATGGGGAGCCCATATCTGTTTAACTTCAGAATAAGTTTCCATGTAAAAATTTAATACTCCTTCACAAGTCAAATTCTCCCATAGGTCAGTACTCTTCATGGATATACTAAGAAAGATTATAATTGTATATAATCACAGTAATCAAACCTATAATTATTTCACCTGGGACCCTCGCCATCCCTGCCTGTTTAACTCACCTGTACGGTGTCAGTTTTTAGACTGAACACTATGAGCGGTGGGAAACAACTGTAGCTATAGGAGTGAATGACACAATCAAGACCAAACCAGGTTAGACTGCCAGGGCCATAGTAGCTAAGTGTTGAATAATAAAAGTCTTCTCTTAGACCAAGTGGTAACCTAATATCTGTATTTAAAAAAACCCCACACAGAAACAGTGGATTCATTTGTCATGTGCAAGTAGAGAAAACAGGGCACTCAGCTGGAACCCGGAAGACATGAATTACAGGTCATATTTTCAAAATTGTCTAAGGTCTAGATAATTAAATTAACTCAGGCATAGCTCACTCAACATCATGGTGCCTGGATTTCTTTTAAATATGAGTTCAAGGTCAATGTTGAACAATACCTGAAAAATCCTCAAAATCCCATAGCTTAAGAACCAAAATCCCATTTGGGGGTGGTGGTGAACATTTCTGAACACCAACGAGGCCAAAGTTAGGCATGTAGGTGTATTTGCTCTATAGCCTGTGCTATCAGTGATGAAAGAAGAGGACTTCCTGAGCATTGTTTGCAGCACACATTGGGCTTGCCTCCTGGAGAGGCCTATACATAACCTGCATGGGGAGGCTGGGATGCTCATCCTTCAAATCCCTGCTTTTCTTCATAACTACACTTCTAACAGAGCCCAGAGTCAAGTTCCCTGGCAGCAACACTTTTCGGGGGGGGGGGGGGGGGGGGGGGGGAAGAAAAAATCTTGTTTTTCATTAAAGTGCTTTCACTGATTTTGTATGTTTGTCAAACCACATCATTCTTCACATTCAATGCTCTTGCCTGTTGGTCTCATTTTCTTTTTAGGCTGTAAATCCCCCTAGCCTGGACACCACGTGTAAACTGTTTACCTCTTCCCTTGCAGAAGTCAGCATGTGCTTGTCTGTCTCAACTCAACATTAGCATGCTCAGTGAACCAGCTTGGGATAAGAATGCGATAGCACGCTCAGGTCTATCATTGTCACAGTGCTGGCTAGGAGGTTTTCGTTTTGCTCCATTAAGAAGTGTAGTATTTGTACAGACAAAAGAATATGTAAGAGATCACGTCTATCTTTGGATTCTGCAGAAATGTTCTTCGCTGAGTTCCTAGTAGCCAAGTTAACTCTTTCCCCAGAAAGAACATGCAGCATCCCAAACATCAAGTGAGTGAATGGAAAGCCAGAAATAGAGCCCTGCAGATCAATAGATTTCACTGAGAAAGCGTTTGCATTCTCAGGGGTAGAGATCATTGTGTTTCTAAGTGGATCAGAGATATGATCCTTGGCCGCTGTGAATGGAATGGAAACTGGATGCCATCAGCGGGAGATACGAGTGCTGATGTGGTGAGGTAATGTGGTAAGGAATAGCGGAGTGGAAGGAATGCAGTGCCACTGCCCTGAGGAATCTTAAAATTAGCTCAATCTGGTATTCAAATGCTGGCATGG
This sequence comes from Grus americana, assembly GCF_028858705.1. NCBI lineage: Eukaryota > Metazoa > Chordata > Aves > Gruiformes > Gruidae > Grus > Grus americana. The sequence goes on from NC_072854.1 coordinate 103,225,558, forward strand.
AGGGGGGAGAGGAAAAGAAAAAAAAAAAAGCACATTTTTCTTACAAAAAGAGTCATTTCTGAAAGGACACAAGGTGTCACTCAATTTCTCTGAGCAATTAGCCTGCGTTGCATTTAGTATTTAGAGTTTATCCTCCCCGTATGAATATAGTAAGTGGGTGACTGCCAGCCTCTCGCCAGTTTGGGGGGTCCAAATATCAGCTCCTGACACAGAGATCTCCAGTGGGGATGGCATACACGGGCCAGACAGACAGGGAGCTTGAACTGGGATGTCCGACCCATCGTGCCCAGAAACTGCCACGTGCAGAAGGCCACCACGCAAGGGGCACACCTTGAGAGCCATCGCTTTTGAGTAGTGGCTCACTGCATTGTTAACCAATACCCATGAGGTAGCTTGCAAGTGGCAACTCGCTACAAACCTGCCATTGACCTTGCCAGAGCCATGACCCTGGGAAGAAAAGGTAGAGCTGAAAAATGACAGCCTATTTCCACTGAAATGCAAAATAAATTCAACCTCAAATGGATAAAACTTTTACAAGTAAATTGTGAAAGAAGGGTTAAGTTTCTCTATAGCTTCTGTACAAATAATATCAGGAGTCGTGTCTGCTTTGAATGATATCAGTGGTAAGTTTTGCTTTTGTCTCTGATGAGTGTGGGGTTAGCTGAAAATTAATATAATGAGTCTATCCAAGATGTAGCTGTTTTGTGGGGTTCTTATGGCATTGATAGTCTCCCCTCTACAGTCAAGATGCTACTGTTTGGTTTATTCAGAAAAGGTAGTTGCCTTTTCTTTCTTCCATGTGAAAGATAACACAGCTGCAGTGCACAATGGTTATTAAACTTTAACAATAATTTCTTACCTTCAGGAATGCAGAGGATAGGGTATAACTCCAGGCCTACCTCAGGGTTACATTTCATGAGCTAGAGGTGGGAACTGTGACTAAAATATTCACTTTGCTGCCTTTATTTTGGAACTGTGTACTGTAATGCTTGTGATTATGACTACCCTAATTTTCTCCTATTCAAAATTAAAGGATATTCCTTACCCCTTCTGCAATTTAAAAATGCCATAGCCATAGGACAGCCTGAACCTGCTGGAAGGCAATCAAACTCCCAAGAGAAGTAAATACACACACCACAGCTGCTTTTCTGCTGTGTGCTGTCCCAGCAAAGTACTGGAAGTCCAAGGGAAGATGGGACCTGACCAGAGAGCCAACATGAAGATTTTACTATTGATGATTTCTTGGTACCTATTCCAAGGTCTAACCATGGATATTGAATTATGTTTTACACCTTTACAAGCATATTAACATTTCCATCAAAAGGAAAAAAAAAAAGAAAGGAGGGGGGAAAAGGAAAACCAAAACCTTGTTAGGCACAATTCTTGGCAAGTGGTATCTGCTTGGCACAGAGCAGACTGGGCACGTCAAGGAGATGGTGATGCACCATCCTTACACCAACCCCAAATTCTCTGTATCAGCACTTCTAAATTCTGCTGCTATTCTATGAACTGTAGGCCTTGGGCAAGCAGAAAAGGCAGAAGTAAAATAAAGCTCTGTCATGTCATCTCCCTGCATCACACACCTCTCAGCAGAAGCACAGAGACAGAGGTGCGGGTCAAGAATTAAAATAAAAAAAGAGAAAAATTCTCATTCTTGCTCCCAAAGGAGCTTCTCTTTTATAGGGGAAAAGCCTTGCCAGGACTTTGCAATCAGATGATAGCATCCCCTGTATTGTTCAAGCACTGTCAAGGGGCATTATACTCAGTAGATAATCCAGCCCTTGAACTCCCCAGGTACTGGTTTTAAATACCTCTGATGAGATCCAACTGCATCCTATCTGGGTATGCCTCAAACATCTAGCATCACATTTGGTTATGTCTACAAAAACACCAGCTAGGAAGAAAGAGATAATGAAGAATTATTTTAGTCTTTTATTTGAGCAAAAGCTAAACATATGGATCCTGGCACCAAAAGTATGGAATGTGTGATAAAACATATGGATATCCATATGGAAAAAAAAAAGCTTCTTGGCCAGAAATTCCACTCTTGCATTTTTATCCTGTATGCATGGTGCACCCCCTTCCCTCTGCAGCGTAATGCTGCCTGACGATGGATTAGGATGTTATAAATTCACATGCAAATTTCACAAAATGCGCTACTGTTATCAACTTTATTAGATTTACGAATACAGTCCCGCTTATATTTTTTTATTCTCTTAATCCCTTTCATCATTTAATAGCTCAGAAAGTAATGGATTTCAGTAAAAAGGAGAGGCTTATTACAATCAATCCTGTTGCTCTATCTCTGCTCGACGCTCGACTAATGAAACTTATTTTTCTTCAGGACCTCTACAGGAAATCCTTTCCTAAGGAAAAAAAATAACGTTTAATATGCTGCTGACTTGTAATACTGCAACTGTATTATTCCTCTCCTTTGGGTGTCCATCCAGAGGTTTGTAAGAGCTATTAACGGTACTTTATTCACCAAATTCTAGCCTGTAGTGAAACAAGGAGCTACTGAAGCTTGTTTAATATGATATGCCTGTTCAAACAACTGAGGCCCTCGTGGTAACTTTCAACTCTGAAAACTCAAGGATTCATTTTCTTTTTAGTAAGTGAGGGTAACAAGGCCAGAAAGGGCATTTTTTATCAGAAGGTTTAGATCAAATAGCCCTACTGCTGAGAATCACAAAGTCTCTGTCATCCAAATCGGTCTCACGCAAGATCTTATTTAAAATATGCCACCTTCATGAGAGTTTTTAAAACTGTCTTAGCTCCTTCCTTTGGCTTTTTTTGAATGGGGCAGAGAAGAAAACCAGAAGACACCTGGCTTTCAACTTAATTATTAAATGCTTTGGTACCAGGTAAGGAAGCATGCACAGATTTACTGCTTTAGCTAAATCCACAATACTGCGGGCACCCACCACCTCCAAGCCTCGGTCCTGCCTGTAGTGCTTAGGTCATTTGTTTGCTCTTCTCTCCATCACTGTTGGAGTCCCCTCCAGTCCTGCAGTGGGGGCACCAGAGCTCATCCCTGCACCCCGGGGGCTGCCCGCCAGCGTTAGCCCACATCACGCAGCCAGCAAAGCCTGACGGCAGCCCCAAAAGCTCAGTCAACAAGTGGCTTGGACACTGTCTTGCAGAACTACGCTCGGTGCCAATACATACATGCGTAAGTATGTGGATACACTCATTTCACTACATAAATGAGAAGAAAAAAACACAACTTTGGGGTTAATTTTATGCCAACAATGAATCAGTATTTTACCATCCACTGATACCTGTCCACAGGAGAGCAAAATATGAAATACCTGAATGCAAGCAGGAGAGCATAACTACTGACCTACCAAAAGCAAGAGACCAAGACACTCCCTCAAACAGGACTTGACAGTTCAAAAGCATCCAAAGAAATATTTTTCTTGTTTTTATATTATTAATGTAAATATTTATTTGCTGATTTGTTTGCTTCTGACCAGGACTGGAAACGGAAGTATCATGAGAAAAGTTAAAAATATTGTAGGCATCTTTTTAGAAAGAAGAGATGCTGGAGGTATCCTGGGAACACGAAGCAAAATTCCATTTCCTTTTTCCAACTGAATAAAGTACAACATGGTTTTAGCCTTGTCTACAGTCACAGTTGACAATAACACAGGATATTCTACACTTCTGTCTCTGCTCTGAGGCCAATTCCAGAACCACCCATGAAAGCCACAGGATGTAACCAATCATGCAATACTTAATAGAAGTAGTATTAACCTCACCCAAAGTAGTTATGTTTTTAAACATAGGAATGACTTCTCCATCATCATAATTAGTGCAGTTACTAAAATTTTTAATACAGTTAAATTATTTTTTTCTACTTATGTGAGTAAAAGATGATTTTTGTTACTAAAGATCAAAGAAGGGGAATTAGGAAGGCAATGGCTTTGTGCGTGGACACGTACGACTACTGCAAAGCTTGATCCTACAAATATCTCACGTGGTTAATTTTACTCACATGACCAGTCTGCTTGCATGAATAGAGTTACTCACGTGCAGAAGTGTTTGCAAGACTGAGCCCTAAATCCATTAAATTAATGGTGGAAATATATAAAATATATAACTGATGAACAGGTGAATTAGGATTCTGCTCAAAAGTAGGTAGAAAAGGATTATCACTCAGGCAAGATCTCTCTCCAGTGACTGTTCCTGATTGATAGATTTGTATAAGGCTGAGTTTCTGATTAGTTCTGAGATATGAATGCTTCAAAATGTTAGAATAAAAAAAAAAAAGAAAAAGACTTTCTGAAAATGAAATGCAATACCCAATTCAATTAAAAGAAAATGCTATGATCTGGAATTGAACCAAGGCTTTGGGATAATGTTATTTATTCTGTGCCAAGTTTAGTAGATGTTTTCCAAAATGCCAGTTTACTTGAGTTTTATGGAAAAATTGACCTTTTCACCCAGAACAGAGGCTGCTAATTTCATTAAAGTTGTTAGATATTTTCCTCAGAGTGCATCCATGCCAATTCTAGTATTTCATTCTCCCTATTTTCATCTATATTCCACTTGCATGGAAGTGGCCTGACAAAGCTTTAACTGTGGCGTTATGTTTCCTGCTCTTGCCCGTACCTGCTGCCAATGCATCTCATTATTTGGACTCCAAGAACATTGCAGAGACTTGGAAAAGTAAGTGCTGCCCATCCAAAGCAGCCCTCTCCCTGACGGTTGGCGGCCGTAAGCCCCTGGGTCAGGTAATCTGCACCGCGAGCATCCCAGAAGGGCCTGAATCAACTCGACTGACAGGAGATGAGCCAAGCCTGTCAATTCATACGGCAGCTTGAGCTCATCATCTGTATTTACATAGTTCCTCAATCAAATTCCTGCGCTCTGTAAACTATGTTTATTACCCTTCATACGGGCCGATACGGTTTTACAGTTTGCTCTCCTTACAGTAGAAGCAGCCAGAGATCTACGCTTGATAGCTATTTTCTCCCTTAATTCTCTCTTTTAAGGAGGGAGCAGTTATTACTTGCCAAACCAGCACATGTTCACAGAGAGAGTGCGGTCAAGTGGTCAGGAGCAGAGCTGATGTTAATTAGCAATGAAATGAGGAATGAACCAGCATTAGCCCTGAGACTAATCAATGGGAAAATCACTCCAAGCAGGCAGCTTAATGAAGTACTATACAGCTGTTTATTTTTAGTCTGTTTTAGCCTGACAACAAAATCCCGATTAATTAAAAAAAAAAAAAGTCTTTCTAAAACGTATTTCTTTGTAGAGCCTTGCTATAGCTCTGATTTGTTTGGCTTTTTTATTGCATTTGTCTATACCTTTCCCTGGCAATTAAAGGCCTGGCTAGAAAAATTAAGGCAGGTCAAGAAAGCATGTACCTATCAGTGGCACGTGTTTGTCATTAGCCATAACCTGCCACCTCGCAGCCAGCCCATTCAGGGCCCTTCACACCACTTAACTCCCTGCCCCTCCGCAGCAGCAGCCAGAGCATCCCAGTTCCCCAGCCTGCTCCCATCACTCCTGTGTCAGGGATGGGCTGGCAGAGGGGAGGACGAGCCCCATGGTGTGGTTTGGGTGAGGCAGCCTTGGTCCCCTTGCCATTGCAAGGCTCCCCCGGGACCTCGGATGGGGACACCGGCACAGAGTGCTTAAGTATGTTTGAAAATCTGGGCTTTGCTCTCAGCATGATGCAATTCCTCACACGCAAAACAGATGCAATAACACTTTGCAAACATTTGCGTTGGATAATTACGAGTAAGTCAGATACTACTTGCCAAAGAAGTCCCTAACCAAGACATGTGAGGATGACGAGCAAGCGCCCGCCCCCTTGGGTTCTCCTTTGAGCATCCCCGTACCACACGCAGTGTGGGATGCTCTCAGGGGATTCCCACCAGCCTCCTCCCACGCTCTTACTGCACCTCCCGTTTCTCAACCCCTCGGTGCCACAGGCACTGTCTGACCCTGCCGCTTTGCCGAGGCACAGAGCCCTGCTGGGCACTCTCGGCAGAAGGTCGGGAGTATGAGGAGAGCCCCGAGGTGGGCAGCCTCCCTGCCAGACACCCTGGGGCAGGACACCTTCCTGTGCCCTGTGGGGTCCCCCCAGCATCTCCCTTTTATCTCGACCCTGCACCGGGCCCCTCCTCCAGGCAAACCCCAGCATTTTCTAACAAAGGTAAACGTAACACAGTTTGGATATGGCGAAGGTAAAAGTTGTCCTAGAAGAGGCTGGAGAAGCAGCTTGGGGGCTAAAGCCTTTCCCCCACAACGCTGCACCAGAAGACAGTGCCATAATATAATCTTGATTTAACTGGCTGAAAATTGTTTCAGCTGAAAATACTGCAACACCAAAGAGCAAAAAAATTTGAGGCTTTGCTTGGTTTCCTTCACTTAAGACTCCAAATTTTCTTTTCTGTGCTTTCCTGCACAACAACAGGACATGAAACGGCATTTACATGACAGTAAAATTAGTTACGGCTTTGACTTGACATTAAAAAGAGAAGTTTTAACGCCAACAGTAACATGAATTGGAGACCGAGGAGCACGGCAACCCTCCTCGTGTACAGTCCCCACCCACCAGAGCAGAAACAGGCACAGGTAAAAGGTCAGTTGAAACTGGCTTTTGTAGTTGGGGGTTTTGGTCTTTTTTTTTTTTTTTTACTGAGTGTATTAGACAATTCATTGTTTGTTTGATCAAAGTCCTCTCATATGCTGACAGAAGCATGATTTGTGGAGAGGAGTTTCTTAATCTTTCCAAATATAATCAATGAATCACCTCTGCAACTGTGTCAAAGAAAAAAAAAAAGGGAGAAAAAAAGAGACAGTCTCATGCAGGTACATTCTCTGAGCTAAACATATGTGTCTTTAGGGATTTTTCTTGTCTGTATGTTGCAATAAGAATCATTCCGTGATCCTTTAGGGGAGCGCTGCTACCCCGTACCCAGCAAGAGAATACAAACCACAGACTGCTCTTTCCCAGGAAAAGAAGAAATCTTTAAACTGATTTTATCAGCCCCTCTTTGACAGAGACAATTTCTAAGTCAAATTCACCTCCTGAAGATGGAGACATTACAGTAAATGTATTCATTAGATCTCAAGTGACAAGCCTTAATTAAAATGTACTGTGTTTGCAAAACGAGAACCAAAATTGAAGACACTCAAGTACAGTAAATATATCTTTTGCACTGCACAGAGCAAGACAGACACTAGCTTCCATATGACACTCAATAAAAGAAAATACTAAACCACTAATACTAAATATATTTCAATAACATGTACTGTTAGAAAACTTTTGACACAGCATGATACCAGGAGCATACATACCATAATATAAATTCAGACACAACTGCATTCTTAAACACAAATTAAGTTTATTAAAGACTCTATTGTATAAATAAAAAGCAAGTTTTACCAGTTTGTCTCCTTTAGTCATTAATTCCGCAACCTGCTGAAATAAATATTGCTAATGCTTTTCACTTCAATAACTCCATTCACGCAAAGTTCACAACATTTCAAACTTCAGTTAAACTGCCTTGTGGGAGAGGCAATGGATAGAAAAGAACTGACCAACCCCTAGGAGGTAGAGGTGGAAGATCATACCTGTTTAACAGTACACAGTCGTCTTATAAATTTCTCAGGCATAGCACACACACCAGAGTGGATGGAAAAGGTCTTTTTTTTTTAAAAAAAAAAATAAAGCACACTTGAAAATTTAAGTCTTCCTACAAAAACATGACCTGACTGAAAAGATCCACTACTCTTGCAGTTGATTTCAACTTGTTTATGATTACTTGCAAAGGAAGGGGAGGATTATCAAAGCCAACCAAAGGTACCTACTTGCAAGACTTGATTCCATCCAACTGTAAAGTTTGATTTTCAGAGCCCTTTTTTTTTTTTTTTTTTTGAGGGAGGGGAAGAGCCACTGTGAAACAATTATTTGTTAAAAAGTGCAGACCTGAAAAACAACATCACCAGCCAGGTAAACCCCTTTATAGGCTGATTTGATAGCTCAGGGAAAGCTAAACAAAGGCACAGTGCTCTGCAACCACAACAGCTGGGTTGGAAATTGCTGCAGATTGTTAGGAGGAGCTGCAAACTAGAGATAGGCAATGAAAAGGTTAGAAATGATAGGGTTTTTTTTTTTTTTTAAAAAAAAGACAAATTACTCCAAAGACCATATTCTTTAAATCGTTGAAGCAAAACATGTTTATTTGATTTGTTTGTATGCCTATTACAAAAATGCTACTTTGGGATTCTAGGAACCCAGTCTGTCAATTTTTCAGCTTCTGCACTTTCATGGTTGCTTAGAGCTGTTTAATGCAAATACACTTCCAATAAGAGATTTCATGCCCCTAAATTACACCCAGTTAAGGGCGAATGAAAATGTAAGGTAAATAACTATAATCAGCCATATTATCTTTCTCTTGGCACCTCTCACTTTACAGGCATATTTAAAGGCATCTCTGGGGTCCTATCCTTTTTAACAAGCAGCAGCGTATTTCCTGGAATATTACTTACGATGCTATGCTGTGAACATTACACAGGTTAAAATGTTACCTAGAGACCTAGAAAGAATTGCATCTGTTGCAGAGCCACGCTTGTTGCCATGTTTAGGAACATCTGAAAAGATGAAAGAAAATTTTCAACTATGAGATGAAAAAGAGTCTAAGACCACTTAAGTCAAGCTTTCACGTCCAATGCTGTTGATCAACACTGTTGGGGTGTAGCAATTCAAGGCAAGAAAAATGAGGCTACGCACTTCTGGTATTTGCTGAGGATGCTCTGGAAAGAACTCAGGATACCAGTTTAAAATAAAAAGTACAGGAACTTAAATATGTTTCACTCCCACTGTTATTTTTAAGCTAATAAAGCCATGCTTGAGAAAGAAAGGTGATCTGAACATAGCCATTAACAGCCTCACAGTCCCTTGCTGTCTCCATGAAAAAAAAGTATAAAGTGGTAAGCAATAATCAAGGAGTAACTAATTACTCACTTGGCAAAGAAAATACAGAAGAACAGGAACCTTCAGAAGAATATGTCCCCTGAAGTCCTTCAAAACTGTGTTGGGTTTGCATGGCAGGGTTTTGGTAGCAGGGGGGCTACAGGGGTGGCTTCTGTGAGAAGCTGCTAGAAGCTCCCCCTGTGTCTGACAGAGCCAATGCCAGCCGACTCTAAGACGGGCCCGCCGCTGGCCTAGGCCAAGCCAATCAGCGCCTCTGTGATAACATATTTAAGAAGAAGAAAAACACTTAGAGAGAGCTTTTGCAGCCAGAGAGAGGAGTGAGAAGATGTAAGAAACTCTGCAGACACCAAGGTCAGTGCAGATGGAGGGGGAGGAGGAGCTCCAGGCGCCGGAGCAGAGATCCCCCTGCAGCTGGTGGTGAAGGCCATGGTGAAGCAGGCTGTCCCCCTGCAGCCCATGGAGGAAGGATGAGGGGGTGTAGAGATTCCACCCACAGACCATGGAGGACCCCACGCCGGAGCAGGTGGAGGCACCTGAAGGAGGCTGTGACCCTGTGGGAAGCCCACGCTGGAGCAAGTTCCAGGCCGGACCGGTGGACCCGTGCAGAGGGGAGCCCACGCCAGGGCAGGTTTGCTGGCAGGACTTGTGGCCCCGTGGGGGACCCCACGCTGGAGCAGTTTGCTCCTGAAGGTCTGCACCCCGTGAGAGGGACTCCATGCTGGAGCAGGGGAACGATGAGAGGAGTCCTCCCCCTGAGGATGAAGAAGCAGCAGAAACACCGTGAGATAAACTGACCGTAACCCCCATTCCCCGTCCCCCTGTGCCGCTGAGGGGGGGAAGGTTGAAGCCGGGAGTGAAGTTGAGCCCGGGAAGATGGGAGGGGTGGGGGGAAGTGTTTTAAGAGTTGATTTTATTTTCTCATTCCTCTACTCTGTTTTGCCTAGTAATAAATTAGATGAATTCCCTCTCTAAGTTCGGTCTGTTTTGCTCGTGCCGATAATTAGTGAGTGATCTCTCCCTGTCCTTATCTCGACCTACAAGCATTTCATTATGCCTTTTCTCCCCTGTTTAGTGAATGAGGGGAGTGAGAGAGCGGCTCTGGTGGGCACCTGGCCTCCGGCCAGGGTCAACCCACCACAAAAACACATTTGGATTATTCCGAGCAAGCTCAAGCTTACAGTTGGGCAGGTTTTTTTGCTTTGTTTTACAGGAAGATGACTTTAGGCTTCTACAAATAAATTTTCTTCTTAAACTAAAAGTGACCTAGCACTGACTGAGTTAAATCAGAAGAACTCTATGAGATAATAAATTCCTCCAAACTCAGATCAGTTTAGCTAGTCTCTCACATACATCCAAATTGCTGCCATACCTCTATTTACCAGGTTTTTATTAGCCAAGCTATTTCTATGTCATTAGTTTACATCATTAGATCTACTTATGCTGAGGTTCTGTCTTCTCCTAGGAAGCAGTTTCTCTGCAAATCAAATTTCATGCGGTCATTTGTCTTTTGTAAAGCAGCCCACAAAGTTCTTGACCAATTTATCCCTCTGTGTAGCACCAGCACAAGGTCTCACTTGACAATTTAAGTCATTCTTGCTTGCCTAAGTTGTGCTAAGATCCTGTGTAGGGATTAATTTCTTCCCGTGTCATTAAAGAAAGCGTGGAAAAAGTAGCAGTTCGGCAAACAATGCCCAGACTCCTGTTTGCGCTACTGGCACACGAGGTAAACTTTGGAAAGCAGCAATTTACCTGAGCCTCAGTTCTCCATCCGTAAGCAGTTAGGGTAACAGCTTCACAGGGTGAAGTCCACATTTCATAATCCTCAGATGAAAAGTGCTGAAGAGGAACAAACTAGGATAAATAAAGGACTGCCCCAGTCAGGAGGCATCAGGCTGCCAGATACATTGGTCCCTAGGACAGGTCTTTCAATATTGCCATAGTGTTTCTGCTATCAGAGTGAAGCAACGCGATAGCCTTCCTGAGATTCCATCAGCTCAGGAGTACCAGAAACGCCTGTAGAGTTCCTGTGAAACACGAATCGGCACTTCTGCTCAGACTGAAAGACAGAAACACTTGATTTCTGCATTCTGTTACAGGATCAGAATGAAAGCCAGTAATTTATTAATGATAAATAATAGCTACATTTTCAGTGGAGTAGGGACTTGGAACAAAATATTGCAAAAACATATTTCTCTGAAGATCAGTGCATTTTTCTGGGCAGCCAAGCACATACAGACTTACTTTTCCTACTCTGCTCCAATACCTGCCGGCTGCCAAGCACCTTCTCTCATCCGTGCAATGCCACTGACACCACTGCCAGAGCGCCATCTCTTCCGGATACTGAGAATGAACGTACAGAAAGCTCCTGCCACAGCGGTGCTTCACAAAAATGTCATGATGCAAGTTCACAGGGAAGAAAACACAGGTGACTGCTCTCCCAAAAGTGACACAGAGTAGTATACCTTAAACTTTATTAAGCCCACTAAGGAAATGCAAAAACCACCCCCAAAAAACTCTTCCTCTTCCATGTGTTTTATCTGCAATCATATTAAATTCTGCTGGAAACGTGACTTTCAAATATCTGGGTTTCTGTTACGCGCTCACCTAACCCTCGTCTTGGCACCTGACAGAAGGAAGCTGTACACAAGACTTTGATTTTTCTTTTTGAATTGGAAGACATTAAGCACCCAAACTCCCTCATAAAAGATCTGAGGCATAAGCTACATAACATCCATGCAAGTAATGTTTTTTCCCCACTTAATCCAGACCTTAATGATCAAGAGATATCAGAAAAGTGTCAAAGGAGATAAACCAAGTTATCCCTAATAATGCATCTACGTCTCCTCGTCAGCAGCAACTGATCTGGGAGCTTCATTCCTGCACCAGGGATATACAAAGACCTCAAAACTTAAATGTCAATACAATACGCTTGTTGATTCACTGGGAAAAGTCAGTCATTGTGTACAGAGTTTCTGTTACAATTAGTGATGCTTTGAGGCTCCCAGGATAAACTCTGTAAATAGAGGCACCGTGGGACAAAACACAATTCTTTTTTTCTTTGTCTGTTCCAAGACATTTCCTTTGCTTTTCTGAAGAGTGTAACAGCCTATATTTCACACAAATAAGGATCAAGAAGTTCTAGGGGGTGTTGCCACATTGACCCACGGTACCGGGGACAACACGTTGCTGCTTCTCCCATCCCCTCCACAAAGGAAACAACTCGAGCAGCATTTTGTTTTGGTTGTAAGCAGAGACCCTGTGGTTGTGCCAGGGAAGGCAAAAATTAAGCCAAACGTGAATTCAAAGCACGAGACCAGACACGTGATTGGAAAGTTGTGGGGAAGCCCACATAACCATTTCAGACCATTCCACAAGAAAATCCTGCCTAGAGCACAGACTAACTCTGGACTGCCTGCAAAGCACTGGATTTCAAGAGGTTTCAATCACTAGAATCCCAAAATGATCAAGAGAAACAAATTATCCCCTCAACTCACTGCATAACTGTCCATGACTCCACTTGAAGATTTTTTGGGGGGGGGGGGGGGGGGGGGGGGGGGGGGGGAGTTAACACCATTACTGCAGAGTACCCCATTGTGCTAGAAGCACAAAGCCACTCACCACAGTTTTCAGCACAGGACTTTATTAAAGATACCCAAGCAAGGGCCAGCCACCAAGAAACTGAAGGATAAACAGCACTAGGATGCTCACAGAGACTTGCACTGCTGAGGCCACACACTCCTACGTGGTGTACAAAACAGATTAGCCTAAGTGCTACTGGCTTCAGGTCCAAGGACACCAAATGGCTGCGGGCTGCAAGACAAAGGTGCAAATATCTAGGAAGAGGCCATCTTTTGCCAGAAGAGAATACTGTCTTCTAATCATCTAGATATAACGGAGATCGTGATTTGTAGACACCACAATGCAAGAGATTTCAAGCAAGCTCCTGAATCATCGCAGACTAGATGGAGTGACTCCAGGCACATATTTTTAGATGATCGTTATGAACTCTTAGCACAGGTTCCTCCTCTTCACAATCATCAGCTCCATTTTAGAGTATTTCAGCCATCAGCTGTTCCTCAAACATCCCTTGGTCAGGCAAAGGCAATCGGCTATCTTGCTGGCTGGCACTACGGTCCTCGACAGGAGAGGGCAGGGAGAGAAGTCATCTGCATATCACAGCAATTTGGCACTTGCATCAACACTGCATTTTCAGTTTATTTAATGTCTATGAGTAACTGGAGAAAAAATACCACCTTCCAAGTGAGATGCCTAGGAACAGAGGTGCTGCTTCTTTGCTTGGCAGGTGTATCCTTTCTGGAAAAAAAAGGCATTCTAGAACATGGAAAATGCACCTTTTCCTTTAGTCCTTGGACAAAGGTAGCAGGGAGTGGGATCTTCATCCCATTACAGGTAAAAGGTTTTCCCACTGAATTCAATAGGGCATAGATCATCTAAAAAAAGAGCTGTCATTTTAAAATAACAGACAGGTAATTCCTAAGGCTTCAGAAAAGGCTTTAAGCCTGTATTCATGGATATTAACAGCATTTCAACTAACCGAAAGCATAAACGTCATCACCATAGCCAAGTATGATCTCTGCCCTTCCCACTGCTGAACAGTTCAATAAATGGCTCTTTCTTTTCCTGACTGGTGCGGTATTGCCCACAGCTATGTCAGGGCAGAAGGAAAAACACCACACGCCTATAAGATGCTTAAGCATGTTATAGCCTTCGGCCCCAATTCTGTAAGCAGTTCTGCAACCTGGTAAAAGTGGGATTTAAGCTGTCCCAACATAAAGAGCTACAGAAGCTTTGCTAGCCTTATTTTCGGTTTTGTTTCTCCCCCAGTCTCATTCAGTTTGGCCTTTAAAAAACAGACTGCATATTTTTCTTGCTATTTTCTTCTCATTTCCCATTAGTTTTCAATTCCAGGTCACCAGTCCAGTCAATGGGGAAATTTGGCTGGTCGATGATGGGAAAGATTTTTACAGCCAATTATTTTTTAAATTTTAAGATTTATTGAGAAATAATAAGTTATAAAAATCATAAAAGCTGTTGCTTTTGCCAAAACAAAATTTTAAAAAAGTGTTTAACAAACAGCTGCCACTGTTCCTTTAAAGAGTAAGGGGGCAGCAGAGGTGAAAGCCTGACATGGCCAGGAATAAAGTCAGCACACATTCCCCCCCAGCTCCCTTTTGCGGCAGATAGGCCTCAGCTCCTCGCTAATCATCATGTGTCATTCAATGACTTTTGCATCTTTAAATTGCAAAGCATACACTGGAAGGGAGGGGAAGACCCTGTGCACACACTAGCAAGGCCCCAGCTCTTCCCTTCTGTTCCCAGGGCTTGGACACTGAAGCTGATAAGAGTAAGCCATGGGCTGGATGTGCTCTTGCGTATCAGCATGCTAACTAGCATCCAAGCCTTGACTGCATTTTTTGTTTGTTTGGGGAGGGGGCGAGGGGTGTTTTGGGTTTTGGGGGGTTTTTTTGTTTGGTTTTTTTTTTTTGGGGGGGGGGGTGGTGTTGGTTTTGTGTTTTGTTTTTTGTTTTGGTTTTTTTAATTCCCACCCACCTCAAATAGTGCCACTACACAGCTTGATAAAGAAAGGAGGCTCTGTGTGGGTTTTATGCTTCTGCACAGTATACTTTGCAGACAAGAAGTGTGGAAGTCTCCAGTACTTTGCTTTTCATTCTTTCTTAAAAATGTACCTTTAAGTAAGTTTATCTGTCCATATTTAAAGGGCATCCTCTGTACTTGCTTAGAAACACCCTGACCCTCAGGTGAGAGACTTGGAGACCACACCAGGGCTGACACTCTTCTCCCTCCTGACTCTGCACTCAACTGCCACTAGATGGATACTGCTCTACCAGAAATAGGATTTTTCACACGAGGTCTTACACTGAAGTCCCTTGGGTCTTTGTCTGGTGTCCACCTAGATGACAGTAAAACATTTCACAGCCTTTTTTTTTTTTTTTTTTTTTTTTTTTGAAGATATATCCCAGCTTTCCTGGCCACATTTAATTCCCTTCACAGATTTTTAAGGGTACGAGTGTTACTGTGGAGCACAAAGCAAGGTGCTTCTTTTGCCAACACAGTCCCTGCACAATTGGCGTTAACTCGTTACTTTTCAATGTGTTTTGAAGTGCCGAGTAGGGAAAATGCTGCATACCACAAACAGTTATGTGAGAAATATGAAAGAGATTACAGTGGCATGGTCTTGGACACAAACTTCTTGCTAGGATTCGAATCCTGGCATTTGTGGTATTGGCATATTTCATCTTTGTTTTAAAATAAAGCTACACTTGTATGAAAAGAAATTCAGAGGGCAATTGGGATATTAGGTAGGTCACAAATCTAATACACAGGTTTAAGTTTTCTAACTAGGAAAAAGTAGTTCAAGAAATACCTGCCTTCAGAAGATTGTGCTGTTACTCACTTTGGTGCAGACTCAACTTGAAGCCACAAATGGCAATGTTAAATTATTTGTAGGAACTGATTGCAAGTTCACATTACGTTTGCTTTGACAGTGTAAATCATTACTATGGTGAAGGGTTCTGCTCCACCCTCCAGTATAACAGCTATCAAAACAATAGAAACAATTACACCACAAATATGGGAGAAATGCATTTCTGAAATTCCTGGAAAAGATTCCTATTTAGTGTCCATTGATGGAGTTGCAGAACTTTGATAATTTGTATGTTTAAACTTGTCTGGATACTTTTGCTTAGCAGTCAAATGCTAACAAAGAGATCCCTAAGTTGGCAAATAGATAAAACCAGAAAACTCACCCTCTAAATCTTTTCCAGTAAATACTTTTCTATCAAGTTGGAAAAAGACAGAAGGCTTTAAAATCTGAAGTATTTGGCTTATCTAAAAATAGTAATAAGGGGTTATCTAATGAGCATTGTTCACGGTTACATTTAAGAAGCCATAGGGCAAAACTAGCATGGCTCCTGTGTTCGCGTGGAACTATTCATACGAGATGGGCGCAACTGCAGCCTTTGTGCCACCAGACGGGCTAGCTTGCTGCAGGTCACGGTGCTGGGAGTGAGCTTCCACAGCAATGCCAGCTTGCGACTTCAAAGTGAAATTTTTCTAATAAGCCTAAGTGATTTTGGATCCCAACTGCAGTAACAGTTGTGATCCCCATCAGACACTTCTCCACTCGAAAGCCAGAAAACCCCTGCGATATTAAAAAATAAGCAACTCCCCACATCTGCTAACAGTTATCAGGGCTTAGATTTTTTCATACAATTGGTTTGCAGATACACGATAACCACATGGCTAGTATACACTTACAGATTCTGAGACTGCATCAGCAGATCAGCTAATTGTGTTAATTAGCTGTTTGCATGCACAATTACCTGATTTGTACAAGCAGTCAAGGTGATCGTACATGTAAATTAGGCATGGATTTGCACAATTTCCTCATCTGAAAGTCTGCTATTCTACTTATTTTTAAGCACCAGAGATCAACAGCTATGGAGGAGTCTGGTGAGTTACTGTCTCTATGGTTCACACTTTTACCAAGTTTCACACTCCATTTGCATCACTTCTGTACACCACTGTGGACGAGCACACTTGCGTGCATGCTCACACAAACATCACCATCAAATAAAGTAATACAAGAAGAGTGACCTGCATCCCCATACAGACAGAAACGTATACTTCTTGTCTCCTAAAGGTCTTATTTTCCCCCTGTTATCTCTTCAGTGCCAGGAACTGCTGAGCTTAACAAAGTAAACTTGGTTTTACTTATCACAACAAGCTCAGGAAGCTCTACAAGGAGCAGAAACCCAAACAGCTCTGATGCAAATACTCAACATGAAGCCCTGAAGACTGCTTAACATTTAAAACCCCTCTGCTGCCATGCTGACTGGCTGGTTAGGGGGTTTCAAACACAAATGGGTCATCTACATTTAATGTGAAGTTATACCATAGCCTGCCAAACACACGGATGTTTTTGTCATCGTGGAGCTGCTCAGGGATTCTGGACTGGAGCACATAGCTATTAAAAAAGCAAATTATCTAAAAACTGCATACCTCTCCTCCCCTCCCAAGGTAACACCTTTAGCTGAAGAGGCATTCGGCATAGTGCAATATGGACAGCAAAAGCTCAACAATGGAGTAGTGCAATACAATCTCAACTACAAGTACATCTCTGCCTGCTTGAAGTGGGAAGGTAATCAAAAATTTTCAGTTCACCAGGGACAAAACCCCCCACATTAGTTCAGCCAAGAAGAAACAAAACCCATAAGCTGATGAAGGCCAATACCTACATGCTCACATCATAAAAAAATGTTGATACAACATAGTCAAGTAGAGGTCTCGAGTCTCAAACGCCACGCATCTCAGTCTCAATAGCTGTGGTCATTTACAGAACCTCCTTGGGGAGAAACAACACTTACGTTAGAGATGATAAAGTAATCCAAATGACTAGACTTTACAAACAGAGAGGTTCACTCTGTACTTCTGTCCCTCAGCACATATTACTGGAATCATTGTTGTGCTCTTCTCTACAGTTTCTTCACTTCCCTGACCTCCTGGCCTCAGGCAAACTGTCTGCTTTAGAAGCACAGAACATAGCTCCTTCCATCTCACCTTCCTTTCTCTCCTCACTAGTAGTCACTAAAGCAAAAGGCTCTTCCAGTCAATGGCCCCGACCCTAAGGCAGAGCTGTTATGGCTTCACATACAACAAGATTCAGGTAGCAACACAACTATAAAGTTTAAAAGACAAATTACTCCTCATTTTTTTTTCCATCAGTGCACTGTGTGGTACAAGTGTGCGTAATCCAGTAGGGACCTCTAGAAGAGCATCAGGGCTTCACTGAACAATTTCTGATGCAGCTGCTGATGGTTTAAGGCAGTTAAGACAGAACAAGCATTGCAGCATTATAGCTGAATGCCCTGACTAATCCACCACCACCAGAAAGGAGTCCAGCTCATTCTCCTGTGGCTCAATATTTATGTGGCCCATTGGCTTTACCAGTAGAGACTGAGCTAGAAGAACCTTCTTCTGTAGCTTTCCAATACAGAAATTCAAGAGCTACTTTGCAGGAGCACGTTTTTCTTTTGGTGCATTAAACAAAGGAGGCACACTTACTAAGAAATTCTGAGTACCATAAATACATTCAAAATAGGAGTCAAGTTGCAATTCCACATCCAAATATAAGTCAACCCCTTTGAGACCTGGGGAATACAGAAGATCCAGCCCCAGCTCAGCCCCACGCTCCTCCCTGGCACCCCTCCCCGAGCAGCGCATGTGTTCAAATGTGTTTATCTGGAAAGGCTCAGGTCAGTCCTGTGCTGTAGGAGCATCTCCCGCAGCTGGAACATCCAAAGCAGGTAGCACTCCATGTTGTAAACTGCTCATGCAGCAGGACTGAGAAAAAGGCATCTCCTGGTCACCGGCTGTTACTGACTACAGGAAAATGAAAATACAGCATCTCCGCACCTGTTCACCTGATGGTGAAGGAAGGAAAAGCCATTACCGAGTGACAGGAGACGAAAAACCAAAATCCACTTCAGCAACTCATCCCAACACTGGTGATTAATCTCACACTCCCACAGCCTGATGCACATTAACCAGATAATTAATAATTTCTTTAGGGACTCCAGCTCGGCAACTGTTTTATCAACCTGCACAGCATTAGGAGAGAGATGCTGCATTTGTGATCAAACTGCTGGAACTACAGAAGTGTTCTGCAGGAACAGTAAAAGCTTCAGAGCAATCTGTGAGCTCAGTTTTACAAGTAACTGTAACATATGTGCAGAAATCAAGGCTGCTCCTTTGTCAGTGCAATCACCAGACTCAAAATCTGAGCGAGATCAGCACAATAAGAATAATTAACAGCGATGCCCAACTCCCACGCAGCCCCCATCTTACCCCAACACAAGTACTTTTCAGTATTTTTTTTTAGTACATTTTGCCCAATGCAGTAACATAATATGTTAAACCATGCACTTTTACTATCCTTGATAGGGTTAATAAATCAGATCCATTTACCTTAACACCAAAAAGGTTAAATATTGAAAAAACCACCTTAAGTGTCACAACAGGTCCGAATTCTATAAGCCAAAGGCTTTCAAGTAATTCAGTGAAGAGAATGGCAACACTTCGCATAGCTCTTGCTAGCGACTTCTTGCCATCCTCTGTGCACTCACTCTCCACGTTCAAGGACAGAGTCATACAGGATCAGAAACCCAATGCCAAAGTGCTGGCACCACATTATCTCCCCCAGCACTTAAAAATGGACTGCGGAGAAAAGTCATGGTAAGTATTCTTTCAGATTTTAAACTCTCCAGTGTGTTAGATATATGTCAGTATTAGGTGATTAAGAATGACTGATAATTAATAAATCACATCCACAGAGAGTGATTGGGTATTATGTCTTTCAGCCTCTGAAAAGAGGAGCTAGATTCACAGTTCTGCCTAAATTATTTTATCTTTCCAAATGAACAATCTTGTGTAACTGCTGCTTGCAAGAAGATGCTGCTTTTTTCCCCAATAACCTTCAAAATAATAAGTTATTTAGGCTGCTTTTCTACAAAGAGTTCATTGTTATCATCACTGTACAGGTAAGGGAACAGAGGAACATCATGTGTAAGCGTCTTGATGAAGCCTCCCCATCAGAGAGTGGGTTCCTAAACAAATTCTCAAGCGATCCTTTCATCACACCACTATTCTTCCACCTGAGAGAAAGCTGCAGGTTTTGGCTACGGCTCAGAGTATATGCCTTCTACAAAATATTCTGCTTTTAGAACTCCAGTCCTGGAAGTGCGCCCATGCAGAGCTCCAGCGATAGCCATGCACATCTGCCCACACAAGTGCAACCGTAGGACTGGGCACGCATCTGTACGTGCATACTCCAAAGTGATAACGTTTTCTCCAAAGTCTGTTTTAAGACAAGGCTGGTAATAAAGAATGCATTTTCTTTTAGTACACAACATGGCTTAATTTGTATTTTCCTTTCGTATGATGTTAACTGAAAGACGTAATATCACAATTTTTTAATCATCTACTTTAGTATTTATATGACTCCGCTCACCATATTCTTTAAGCCCCTTCATTTTCATAGTGTCAGTTACCATTATTCCATTAAATTAAGTCCTTTTACAAGCATCTTTCTATAAACATGCACTAGAGATAACTTAGCCACACGGTGAGGATTCACAGACTACAGTAAGCAGATTACACCTGTCTTGATTTTCAGTGTAGCTGTCGGCAGAGTATATTCTCCCATCAAACTGCACACAGATCTCCTCATTAAAGCTACAGGGGAGAATAATTACAGAACAGTACATTGCAGTTTACCAATTGGTCCTGCATACATAATAGCGTATGAAAGAAAAATTGCATCCTCCAACAGCTAGGAAAATCTTCACGTTGTTATTATTATTATAAAATAGCCAACATTTTAAACTATCCAATAACTTGCCTCCTGTATACAAAGCAGATAGATATAGGTGATCAGGTCAAAAAAGGCCTTAGACTCCCAGTCCATAAATATAATTATTTTTCCCTTTGCAAACACTCCATTCCCCAACCTTCTGTTCTACAGTAAAATCCCCTCCTCGTGAGGAATTACACTGATTGCGGAGCAAGCCTTGAAAGCAAATGGGTGCTTTTCTGGATCTCCTAAGCCCTGCCACTGGGTGTTAAGTGCCACATTCCCCCACATCCTCACTCCTCGGTGTGGAAATGTTGAGTTTGTCAGGTCCCCACCGTCCTTCTCCCACCAGCCGGGGGGGGGGGGGGCTGTGGGGTGGGGTGTCACAATGGCAGCCTGCTATCTCCAGCCACATCCGAGTCTTCCAGCCCTCAGCACCACCAGCAGGCCCCCTTGCTTGTCACTCAGCATCCAAACCTGTTGCTTTTCAGGCACTGCTATTCAATACCAGCTCTTACTCCTCACGCAACAGATAGATAGAAGGGGGAAAAAACCCCACAGAAACAGGAAAAGCCAAATTCTTCAGATGAAACCAAGTCAACTTAACTTTGCTAACTTCTCTTGCTAGTCGAGAAGCACAATATCCTAAGTACTTATTTGGGCCCCATCAGGACATGCTGACACACTCTTCTACTTTGCAAACCAGGAGCTAAAAGCTGAGGGACATCAGCAACAAGAGAGTGTGCTGCTGGACCAATCCCACATATTCTAGTTGTCCCAGAAGATTTTCACACAATGAAAGACTCTGACAGAAACCCTTCCGTACAAGCAGCCCAACAGTCACCTTTTTCCAGCTCTGAAAGAGCGCACGCACAAGCTGCCTTAATGCGTAGAGGGACACTTACCATGTAAACGCATCTAATTGCTAGCAGCACTAAAATCACTGAAGAACAAAATTGGTCTATGAAACTGCTTTCAGTACCAGCACTAGAAATGACTTGCTGCTGCACTTTAACCAGCTGCACCTCCCAGACGAGCTGGCACGCTTCAGGCTTTCTTCCAGTCTCTATCAGCTCATTACTTGTAATAGGGATGTGCTGGTGACAGAAGCTGAGCAGAGAACCAAGCGAAGCAGAGCCTGCTCGGGCAGGCAGCCTGCAGCCAGGCCAGTCACTCCTACAGACCGGGAAATCTTTGAGTTTCTCTTAGACAGCTCCCCATCTGCAATGCTGCAGGGCAGGGCAGCGTTGCATACTCAGGGGTTAATTGGCTGCAGGCTAAAAGAGATCACCCGGTCCAACCTCCTGTGCAAACACTGGCCATTAACTTTCACCCATTTAAACACCACTTTGCACTCACTAACTCCAGCACTTTTTTTTTTTTTTTAATTAGCAAGTTTGGGTAGAGACAATTCCTGGACACCTCAATCACTACTTATCCTCTTCAGAAAAACAGAAGAAAAAAAAAGAAAATCAGTATAAGCTTTGCCTCTTATGCAAGCCTCACAAGTTTTGCAAACTAGTTCCTACAGCTGTAGCGTCCTGGCAGGGGCTGAAACCACCTCGGTGTGACCACCAGCAAGGGCATCCTCCACCAGGAGGTCTGCAGTAAAGCCCACTGGTGACAACACATGGACCCAAGGATAGTTTTTTTTCTGGCCTTTGCTCTTAAAAGGAGCCCAGTGAGACCTCCTGGGCTTACTTCCTAATTCAGCTCTCCCTCCCAGCACAGTCTTGCAGTAGAGAAGTCAAAGACAGTTCAGCCCTTTGGGAAAAGTTTCCTTGACTTCACTAGTTCTAGTTCAGAAGATCAATCAACTAAAGCGCATTAACTAATATAGCTCATATTAAAAATATAAACATGTCACAGAAACTGTGCTTTTTAAAGATTAAGTATTAGAGGTCTGTAAAAAAAAAAAATATCTTTTCCTTCCACTACTGTCCCCACTTTAAAATCATCCAGTTAAAGGTACTCTGTAACAAAACAATCCTTAATTAATTATCAGAATATATTTCCCATAACTTTTCAGAAGAATTGTGAATCCAATGTGTCTTTACAAAATACTGTAATTCCACTTGCCTGTTCTTACTAGAAAAAAAAAGTCAGCCTGGCAAATGGAAAGAAAACAGGTATATGAGTACTACTGACTAAGCCATAATATACAGGATTGCCAAATAATTACAGAAATTGCCAAATTAAGAACCTGGTTTTCCTGGATGGAGAGGGAAGGGTGAACCATACCCACCACAGACAAAGGCACTGAAAGGAAAGGGGGGGAAGAACAATCATTATCAATTGAGTGGAGAAACCTGTCACAGATATTTCAGTACATCAGGACTCTGACTATGTATCAGAGAAGAGAAGCCCTGATCAAGTCACATGCCCTTTACTACAGAAGGTAAGATCAAAAGGTTTCAAAGGAAACCTATGGTGACAGTTTCTTCATTTGTATGCAATGTGACATACCAGATCCAAACTGTTGGCTACTTTTTGAACTATTTATCAGGGGAGAGGAATGACTATTTTCTTTTATATTTTACTTTTAAGAACTCTTAGTCATTTGGGGCTTCTTCCCCCTGCTCCATGTCCCACCGCCCTTTTTTTTTTTTCCTCCAGCCAGGATTCAAACATTCACCTTTGATGTAATAGTTTTGCTGCACATCAGAATAGCTATGCCAAGCTTCAGAAAGGCAATTGAATACAGAGAATGAAAAGGATGACATCGCTTCAAACATGAACTTTTAATAAAATTATCCTTAAGAAACCTCCCTTGCGATTATTTTTTTTTTTGCCCTGCATCTTCTTTTTTACTCTTCCCATGGATTTGCAATAATTCAAATTATTGCCAGGCTAGTGGCTGGAGATGACCGAGACATCGATTACACACAAGCAGAAGTATTTCTCTGTTTCTCACTGCTTCTGTCAAGAAAAGTGTTAAATATAACACAAAAAGTGACTACGTAAGATCACAAGTTGCTTGCTTAGCCAACAGGCTGTATAACAGTTATATTCACATGGCAAATAAAGAAAATGAGGGACTTCGGACTAGCTCAGCTTCTCCATGGCCAAGACCTGACAGGTTTCAGCCCAGTGTTTCCCTTTTGGCATGTGAAATTTGCAGTCCCTCTTGTTATATTTGTTAGTAAACTTCCTCCAAATCATGCCTTTCTTTCCAAAAAAGTACCAAAAGCCTTGTCAAACTTCATCTGTGCTAAAAAAAGACACTCTGTATTCATGAGCCAGTGATATGTTTAAGGTAATAATATTCTCCCAGAATTGTTGTGAAACATTCAGAAACTGCAGTAGTTGCAGCTGTGTAAGTAGCTGAGACTGAGACAGCCAGACATAAAAAAAAAAAAAAATACATTGCAGTCTCCTGGGTGAAGGAGAAGGTACCCAAACCACGGGAAACCACTAAAACCACTTCTAGTTCTGGTACAACCCAATAGATCAAATTTTAAGAGTTATATAATTTGTTTTTAAATGTGAAAAATACATATTTTGACTGTTTCAAGCTCTTATATAAATCTTTGTGAATCCTGGAATCAAGCTAATAAAGTATGCTGAATTTAAAGCCTCAAGTCTAAGCCCCTTTCAATACAACAGGGGAAAAAAAAAAAGCTCTTCCAATAATATTTTTCTTGGTCAGCCCAAGTATTTTTGAAGCAAATTGTTGGGAAATACAGAGCTCACATGTATGAGCCTATTGAGAGTTTACAGATATTTACAAAGAAATTACTGCAGTATACTGGTTTAGAGTCACTTAGAAAGTATATGACAATACCTTTAGTGTATAAGCTTCTGTCAAACTCCTGTCAGTGAAGTATTTTCCAATACCATCACCAGCTCTCTATCCACACAGCCCAGACCCTCCTCAGGGCTGTCCTAACATTCCTTGCAGTACAGCAAGAGAAGAGAGCTGCACCTTCCCACCAGGTTCATCAGCTCCTCATTACCACCCCCCCAGGGCTCCTTCTCCAGCCCTGTTTTCTCAGAGCTGCATCCCATCTGCATCTCCTCCTCTGACACAGACCAGAGTGCAAAAGAAAGCAAATGTGCCTCTGGTTTCCCTTGCTACCATACCAAAGCCTCACATTTCATTTTTCTATGTTCTTGAAGCAACACAAAACCCACATGAGACAAAACAACTCTGGTGTGACCCACTACATGCTTCTCCCATATGAAGACCATTACATCAGCAAACACTTTAAGAAGTAATTTCCCCCCCTCCCCCCCATAAATTCCAACTCTGAATTTCAAAAGCTGCCATTAACAGACAAAAAACCTGGGACAAATCCCTCTCCTGGATGCACAAACACATGCAGTTTTCACATGACTTGCAGGTGACCTGAAGATTTTGCCTGCACCCTGCCCTCGCATCACTATCTGGTTTTGCAATGAGACTTCAGTTTGATACGCGCAGCCCCACAGCAGGCACCCACGGTTGCAGAACACCTGTATAATTTGTATTCTAACCCACATTATCATGTGTGTCCCTGCCAGCACGTTGGTTGCCTGCTGAGGGTAACTCTGGTACACATCAAACCAATACAAAAGTAAAACTCTAGGAGAGATATACATTGAAAATGCAAAACTGAACTAGGCATTACAGATTATTATGATTTGGAGTTACTGACACATTCAGAAGGAATACAAAACCTAAAGAACAAGGTGGGGAAAGCCTACAGGCATAGCATCACACAACGTCATTCTCATCATCCAAGTTCTGACACCAAACTTGGTGTACAAACTTTCTACACCAAATACAAAAGTTACTCTTCCTAGGCTCTCTCAACAGAGAGGAACGACACAGCAAGAAATCAGCTTTTGCTCAGGAGTTAAAGCCTGGGGAAGGTGTCCCCCTGAAGTGGTTACTGACCTGCATTAGGAGTCTGATGGGTATAGGTAGCTCTTCTCACACACTCAGCAGGCAGCCCAGGCTCAAGCAGACTGAAGTGGACACTGGTTCACTTGAATACACAGTGCTGGAAGTAACAAAAATTCAGCTACTCACCACAAGTATCCCTACTACAGGAACAACAGCATCCAGAGACAGGCAAGCTTTCAGGTATGGTTGAGTCAGCCATTCAGGGTCAACTCACTAGCAGGTATAACACAGCACCATCGGGCTTTTTAATTCAGTGTTAAAACCCAGGTGAAACTCATCCCCCCTTCTCCAGGTGCTAAGCAGATCAGTATTTTACTCCACCTGTGGGACTTGGGTGGGCTCGTGGCTCCTGTGAAAGAGCTGAGTGGTGCAAGTGAAGACTGCAGCTGGAAAGGACTGGATATATGTTCCCCCACGGGAACAAGGGGGTGGTGGATAGCTCATTTGGTACCCTTCAGTAAGGCCAGTGGGTTCTCTCCCCTGTGTAGGTTTGCGTGTTTGTTTAATCACCAGGAGATGGAACAATTAAGAGGTGCTCAATACCCTTCTTCCCCCAATGCGGTGTAACACCTCAGTCATCGAATCGCCCTATTGTGCTGCTCAATACTTTCTATAAGAGTAGGAATATGAGAGTATGTCCAAAGATAGCAATGAACACACAAGGTAATTATTTTTAAGCTTGCTAATCACAATCAATAGTTTCTTAGCAAAACTGATGAGCTGGAGTTGGCTCCTATTTTTAACCAATAAGATATGCAGTCTAGACTTGAATTACACCATCGGGCAAGTCTCCAAACTCCTAATGACTGCCAGCCAAGAGAAGGATGGGTCCTTGGTGGGTCTTACTCCCTTCCTGAGCATGATATCAAAGCATTTTTTCCATTGTTTGTAAAGCCAGAAGTGGATTGTAACTGCTGCACAACTTCACTGAAAACACCAAACAAGAATCTAACTCCATACATCCAAAAGGAGTTATACAATTCTAAAAAAGCCTGAGGATGTTTGCTTGATTAATTTGAAGGTTTTTAGCTGTCATGTAAAAGATAAACTCCTTGTAGAACAGTGCCATGTGCCTTCCAGGGGTGTACAATTAGGGACAGATGAATACAAGCTGAAGACTCATTAGAAAGCTCAGACCCTCTCCCTGGTTTGGTAGGATTTTTCCTTAAAGTAAGATTTCTCATGTTTTGCTATCCCTTGGGTTTTTTTAATTTCAAAATTCCTGACTTTCCGTGTTCCTGTTGGGAAACTCCTCCATTCCCTGCCGCTCTCAGGAAGATGTTTTTCCCCCTACAACAGAGCCTAAAATCGTTCCCAACATTCAGTACTGCAGCAATAATTCCCTCTCGGAAGAGAGAACATGCTTTCATTTGTTTTGTTTCTTCTATCCACTGATTAAAAGCAACAGTGAGTCTAAAGGAGTAGTACAATACCATCAACTGTAATTGTTGCCTCTCACAACAAACGTGAAGGGGATCAGGAAACACACCCACCCTTGATTACTGGGAAAATATCATGGATAAAAGATGTCAGTAGGGGCAAGTAATTCTTTTTATCAGCTTACAAAGACTAAGGTAAGAGAGACCAGCACCGGCCCTCCGTTCATTAACTGGATGGAATTACAGTGGTTCGGAGGTTGCATAATTACACAACCAATTAACAATCCCTTCATTTTCCTGTTGTAATCCCTCTGGTTTTGGACATTTTCAGCTTTGTTTCTGAAGTCTGCTGCTGGATGAAAATGGTTGAGCCATGAAGGTCTCCACGAGGTGTCCGGCTGGGTCAGCAGCTCTTGAAGAGGGACCGCAGGTCAGTAACACAAGGAAAGCAGCTCGGCGATGCCATCATTTCCAGACATCTGACATGACCAATGCTCTCTGCACTAGAAAGAGTGATGCTGCTCTACAGGATGGAGGTTTTTGAAGTCTCTCGCCAACATTATATGCAGTGTCACTGTTTATTAAAGATAACTAATGCCCTAAGTCTTTATTTACTTCTGTTTATTGCTATTTTAGCAAGAGTCACCAGAGAGCAGCTATGCTTCTGGTCCACCAGGGTACTTTAATCACTGTTAGTAGGTAAAATCATGTGTGACAACTAATCCAAAAAGCAGATATTTATTTTGGCTACAGTGGCTTGCAATTCGTTAAAATCAACAAAGCCTTTTCATTAGCCCCCTGCTGATGTCCTAAACCCAGACATTTCAAGGGTCTCAAAGCACAGAGCTACACATGTGCAGCAAAGCCGGGACTGACAGACTTACCGTTGCCATACTTACCATAAAATCTTATTAAAAACAACAGCAAACTTCTTATTTTCTTTTATAAGAGGGCTTAATTTATGATCTCAAATTCCAAAATCACAATCTTGGAGGCAGGACTTCTTAAATTTTAAAAAGTACAAGTGAATCAACAGTACAATTACCAGTGAAATACTTGCTCAGGGTTTTGTGTTGTAAAAAAAGCTGTTGTAACACTGCAAGGAGTGAGATTAGAGATTCAGCAAGTCTAAATATTAGCCTACATGCTTGCTGAGCCCCCTGCATTCTGGAACCACATTTGAATAATTGAATTTCTAGTTAACAGTGTGATCTTGCAACTCTTATTCCCAGTGATTTCATGATCTCTAGCCATAATCTCCTGACGATGCTGCCTCAGACCTGCAATCGTGAAAACATACACTAGGAATGTCAGCGTGTCAGAGAAGATCCAGATGAAGTTATGAGACATCCCATCTCCTCACCAACCTCTCTGCTCTTCAAACACTGCCAGGAAGGTCACTAACCCAGAAGCATCCTTACTATAACCACCAAGGGCCACCATTCATCCAAAAGAGGAAATGAATGCATTAGAAGTCCATGTAATTGATTGTACAAAAAAAAAAAAAAAAAAAAAGACACTGATTTACATCAACCAATTTTTTTCTCTCTTGGTATGAATTTCCTGAGTAACATACACATTCTTGGTCACTGCCCTCACACGCCCTGTCTTGGAAGAGTGACTTAAAGAACACCATTGTCACTGTGAATAAAGCCACTCCTGACCCGCATCCTACCACGCAGACATATTTATTTCCCACGTCACAGCTGGACGCGGATGTGGATCTGCTTTGTGAATTTTCACGTCTACTGCTGAAGTGGAGCTTCTTGTTTGTCCCCCAAGCACAATCTTGAACATTGTCAAGGCCGATTATTAGACATCACTTCACACCAGGCTTTTCCAAATATGCAGATCTCCAGCGGTTTCAAGGCAAGCCAAGAGCGGTCCTTTAGTGAGAGAACAGCTCTTAAGCAGACAAACCACCACGGCACTAGGCTGGCCCTGAGACAGGAGGGTCAGTTCACGTCCCGCCAGGCCACTGTCCAGCAGCCCTCTGGTCAGCTGCAGCCCCTCCGCGTTCACACTGTGAGCACAACAGCTGTCTCTTAAAGCAGAGAATAAAATCCAGCCTGCGAGGCAAACCGAGATACAAAGCTTTTCTCCAATGGCTAATCAGAGTTTTGTCCACAGGGAAAACTGAACCCCATCTGACATACAAGTTATCGTTTTGGCTTTCCATAATTAAAACTATTGTTGCCATGGCAATGCAAAGGCCAGTGAAAATATACGCGAGGCTAATGTCATGCCTCTTTGGTGATACAATTTGTCGTCCTGGTCTGGTTTGTGCCAGGACGGAACAAAACGTGACTCGGGGAAACAGTTGGCTTGACGAGGTTTGTTATTTAGGCATCAGGTGCTGTGTGTGCTGTAAGACCACTTTCTCAGGCTCCCTAACATGATCACTAATCCTGTTAAAGTCAATAATAGTTTTAAAGATAATTTCAAAGAGAACAGTTCTGTTCCTACACTACTAATTTTCTCGAGGCACCATAAGGAAAGAAACAAATAAAAAATATAGAGAGAATGATAAAGAAGAATAACCATCAATCGGAAGGATTAACATATGTGATATTAAAATGAGATATGAAATTAAAAAGCAAAAACCTCATCACAGGTTCAGTACCACAAACACTCGCAGTTTCGTTGGCAGTTATTTATTCATTTGAAACTGTGATCTCTATTGAGCATGTTATCATCAAGCAGGAATTGCGGGTCACCCAGTGACCTCTGAATAGCAACAAGTAATCTGCTATTTAGGAGATAAACAGTACGTCTTTCTGTATGGATACACATCTACATATGCAAAACCCACACAGACACACCAACAGGTTTTTTATAGGACAGGACAACAATTCTAGGAGTTTTGTGATTTGCAGTCCAGTCATTTCTTCTTCATGTGGAAATCTCTATCTTTATTTAATAGGATTCCTCAGGTACACAAGAGTCTACTCACATGGAAAACCTACAGGTGCAACTGCTACTTTTCAGCAATACAACAGCTGTACAGGAATAGCTGCTACAACAAAAAGGCGAGCTGCAGTGACTTATTTTAAGTAAAAATCCCATTGATGACAATGTCCACTGACATCAACCAGAGTTTTGCTTCCTTCTGCAACGGAAAGCTTCTCAGGTGGGCCAAGCACAAATGAAGACAGACAGCTGTGGGCTGAAAGGAGGGTAAGTGCCAGAGAGGGGTGAGATCCAGGAGATCCACCAAAACAAGGAGGCAGGCACTTCGTATTTCACCTGGATTTCTATGGCTCTTGCACTGCTGCGAAGCAAAATACTTTTTACTATTCAAATCCCAGCATGATGTTTGTGTGCAAGTGCTTCAGCTGTTGTTTGCCCCTGAAGGATAGATTATATGACTGGTGACGGAAGATCTCTGGGACCATCAATGTTAAGCAGCAAGACAGACTAGAGGGTGTGGAACAAGAAAGTTCAGCAATGGTATCTACAGAGAGGGACCAGGAGGACCTGCTTCAGAGAAGTGACACCACATGGATGGTCTTTCCCCAGAAAGCAGTGCCAGAAATCTGGGCAGTTCCCTGAGGAACAGATCCAGCACCAAAGTCCAAACAGGGTAGTCCAGGGGATGCCTTACAGACAGAGGGTGAACAGGGTCATGACAGTGTAGGTGTATATATCACAGCAATATAAAAAAATTCAAAACCTATTGCTTTACCCCTCACTGTTCCTCCCACAAGAAAGAGGAGGAAAGAAAAAGGCATAATAGCAGTTGGACACATCGCTTTATAAGCTCCTGGAAGGAGCTCAGATACTCTGGTCATTAGCACATGATAAAACTCTATAAAAAACACATGAGGCTATGAAAAAAGAACGGGAGGAAAAGCTAATGGCCAGAAGAAGAACAATAAACTGGCAGATGGGAGGTCCCAGCTCAAGAAGAATTTGAAGGAATGGAAAGATGTATTCTTGGAAGAGGAAGGGTACATCAGGTAGCTGACATATTGAGTTTCCAGGAAAGAGGGTTGAGTATTAATGACAGTGCAGCTGACGGTTTCAGCAGCTACCAACGAAATGATTTGCCCTTCTTTTTCAGCCGAAGAGGTGACAGTGTGGATATGGCAGCTGATTTACATACATCATCATAACTTCCATAGGAATATCAGATTTCTTTATAAGGACTTGTAGTACCAGCTTTGCAGGTCAGTGTCAGTGTCTAACAGAGCCGCTGCAGACATAGGGGGAAGATTCAGGGAGGCACCGAGGTGCCTAAAACAGGGCTTAACCTGAATTTAATTGCCTAATTATAAAAGGGATTCCAAAATCCCCTGCTTCAGAAACTGTAAATGCATCAGGGCTAACATTTACGACCACAAAGACCACTGGAAATCAATTCCTGCTAGCCTGGCAGCCCCGTGCCTGTCACCTCTCTGAAACTCCACCGTGATCCAGATACAGGTCTCTGAACACTGCCTGTGTCATGAAGGGGCCCAGTCCCAAAGGTGAGCTTGGGCTACTCCTAACAGCCACTAACAGTGCCCTCTTTTCACATCCCTGCTCTTTGCCAGTGACTCTCTAATATAAAATACACAAGTTCTGCCATAACAGCGCGCTGGCTTCTGTGCAAGGCGTCCGTCCCTGGCTATTGCAAACTGGCCAGCTGACTGCACAGGCCAGTAGCTTTGCTTTGACTTAGCCCATGTCAAAAAAGTATGGGTTTTTTAGGGATTACAACACACTAAACTGGAAGTACTTAAGGTGCCCAAAGTGACAACTGAATATGGTCACAAGCTTTAATTTCAGTTTAGGTGACATAAGCATACCAAATACAAAACCGTTTACAGGATCGGGCCCTAATTGTACGCAAACCCTTGTCCAGTGTGAGGAACAAAGAGCAGGCACCAAGAAAGCTGCAGAACTGTCGTTTCCAACCATAAGCCAGGTTTAGTAATATATCAAGGCTTTAGAGCATATAAACCAATTGAGGGACCAGCATGGTGTTTGATATTATTTCCAGTCTGACTTTAATGCATTCTCACCATTTGCAGATGTCCTGTCTATTTCTGACATCCTTTATGGCATGTAGATTTTGCTACAACAAAAATTCAGGTTGTGGATTTTTGCCAGTAACAAGCTGATGTTGCTCAGAGCAGCATTAAAATGCTATCATGCTGTTAGATTAAGTAACCTATTTTCTCTTCTAGCACAGATTGTACTTTAGTTTTGCCCTTACACCTACCAAATTGCTGTTTCTTGCAACATTTCCTTTTGAAGGTGGTTTGCCAATCTCCAAACCAATGCTATTTTCACCAAATGAAAGAGGGGTTTGTAAAGGAGTGCAATAAAAGCAGGAGCTGGTCCTCTTTGCAAGTCTTTTTATATTTCAAAAATAGTATTTAAAAAAAAAAACAACCCAGCAGTAAGGCAAAATAGGGAGTGGTATTTTTTTCTTTACTTTTAAGCAGGACTCTCACCTCCCATGAGGTGAGATATTGGCACACATGTTAATATGAAGAAAGGTTTTATAGAGTAAGTAGCTATGGTATGTACCCCATAGATGTACATGGTCCTAAACCTGCTGACATAACAACTAATGCATTTAACACATTTTCTCCCTTTGCCCCTTTCCATTTTTTAGGCTTCTTTTGAAAATCTTTCTCCCTTTGCCCCTCCTCTGCCAACTATCCAATTTTGGGCATTTTCATCTGTAGTTCTTTAAAGGGAATAGTCTGTGATGGAGACAATGAGCCCAGAAATGAGCAGGTACAGTCAAATGTGAACACAGGCGTTCTAGCTAGGGCACTTCTAGGACATTAAATATAAATACTAAATAGGCTGGAGAAATAAAAAAAAAAAAACGCAAAAAGAGACTAAACTACAAGAAACCAGTCACATCGATTAGCTGATTAGTTTGCCAGTGAGTGATTAGTCAGAAAGACTGGAATTAGTCAGTGCAGCCCTGCCTCCCATGAATAAAATGTGGGGAGGACACCCTTTCCCACCCTCAGTGACAGATGATATCTGTTTTCTCCTGCGAGTTTGAATTTAAGAGCCACTGAAGCTCAGCAAGAGTATATTCTGGCTCAAATGAGCTGAAAATTGCATTCAATTTGAATTTCAAAACCAGAGGAGAAGGAGGAATGGGGGGAGAGGGAGGGAGGGAGCTCAGCAGGACCCATCAAGCCAGGTCCCTCTTGCAGCAGGTCCAGCTGCACCCAGGCAGGCTGCAGAGCCGAAACCCAGGGCGTGATGCAAAGGAAAGAGCATTGCTGGACAACAGCCCAGTCCGAGTTTAAAAATAAACGTTTCGCTGTCAGGATCAAAGCAAACTCTGCTTTTATGTATATTACAAGCTATATGTTCAGAAGAAAAAGATTCTTCTGGTTACTTGAGGAGAGAGAGGCGGTCGGAAGGTAGGGCTGGCCAGAGGGAGGGGGGTGCCAAGCTTTTCCACTGGAAAATCCTCAATAAAACAGACTAATCTGAAAGTACTTGCCATCCCCTTGAACAGAGCATATGTACTGAATGTATGCGCTGAACTTTCCTGAACGTAAGGTTCATTTAGGGTTACATTTTTTAGCGTGGGGTAATATTTAATTTATGTCTTCGTGGGTGAAGGGATTATTTCCCCTTCCCTTTGTGCATTAAATTTACAGTTATATCTGATGACACTGAAAAAAATGGAGTTATGCCTGCAACCCAAATATATCCTGTAATTTGATGGCATGATAGCAGTTGGTCTCTTTAGTGCAACTGATAATGTCCAATATCCAATACAATAATGATAACATACCAAATCAAGAGATTCTTCAGCAAATTTCTTACCGACTTGAGTGTGCAATTTGACCCAAGGGCTTGGAGTCGTAATAAAATAATTACAATTAATCATGAGTAATAATTAATAACTTAAGAATTAAAATGTGTCCATTTATACATTCAGGATCAGCATTTCCTATGTACCCTTGAGAGGCTTTTAGCTTCCCTTTCTAAACAGAATGCTTGCAATAGCGTTTTATAACCTGGGAGTCCAACCATCAGAGAAACTGTTTTTATTTTGTCTCAAGATATTTGTTATATGACATTACGTTCATAGATAGAAGGGTCCCTATTACACCCAATAACATGCTCATATCCTCTGATGCAGCTTGTATTTCAAAGCCCAATGATGTTATTACAAGGTTTTCCCCTTTTTTCCAACTAAGTGGTTTTTTCATTGATAAATCAGTGAATTGCCAGCTTTATACACGTATATGATGTGAGTCGGGATCCAACCACAAAAGAAAAAAATACAAAATGTGAGGTCACTTTTCCTGGCCATCACATTTAATGAAAGCTCCCAGGCAATAGAGTTAAGCACAGACTAATAGATATACCTTAGTATGCTATGCCTTCAGCAAGTCTTTGATTTCCCTGTACGGCAAAAGACTGTATTGACATACAAAGTGAGCTACTCTGCTGGTGTTAAGCTTTTCCCATCACCAAATTATTTTTTTACCTGTTCTTTTGGCAGACAAAGAGACAATTTGAACAATCTCTAAATTCTGCTTGCAAACTTTGCTCCACACAAAAGAAAAGTTTCCAAATACTGCAGTCGTACAAAAACATGTAGGTGTTCACAATCACGTGGAAAACCTCTTACACATCGTTGTGCACCAATGTGCACCACGTTGGTCAGAGAAACTACTCAGAGTACAGGACACTTTGCAGACATCCAAATACGCAACTGCGTGCCTCGCTTTGGCAGGCGTTTTTTGGTATTATTGTTTCAAGTTTCATTCTTGCGTTGTCCTCTTTCTGCCTAGACTGTAATGCCTCAGAAACAATGAACTCATGTCTCCACGTCGCCCCTCTAAATGTTACAGTTTCCTTAATACAGACCCCAGAGGTCCATTTCTGGAGAGGAAGAGGAGAAATACACAGAACTGGCTCCATCACTCCATTTCTCAAAGAAAGCTTTCTTTGTAAATCAGATTATCTGCCATTACAATGCTTACTTTACTGGAGACGATACTCACTTTACGGGAGGGAAAACAAGACAATAAATATGCAAAATATATGGCATACTCCTGACAGATCAATCTTCATACTGGAGCTTCTAGATCTAACACTACTTATAATACACAATAAGAGTATTAGCCTGATGACAGCCTCACATTAAATAGCTCCATGACTTCCAGACCAGAGCCAAACCACGTTCAGTCCGCTCCAGCCCATCTGCACCTACTCATGTGGACATGCCCCTGATGGTGCTCTGCTCTCCCAGCTGGAAAGGCCCTGCCTGATCCTGCTATGGCTGTCGGCACTCAAACTGCTCCATGGTCTGAGCGCCGTTAGCAGGCAGCGAGGAACACCGAGCGAGCGTGGGTGACACAAGCATGGCATCAGAGGAAATACTTGACAATTTCTCCAAGGTATTGGACACTAGAGTAGTTCAGCTGAATGGCATGCATGCCCACGTAACGTTGCAAGGTCAAGAAGACCTTATGTTATTTACTAGGTGAGTACTGGTTTCATGCATTAAAATACTTTATCGAGATGAACTGTAGGACTTGCCTGTTTGGAAAAAAAAAAAAAGTTCCCCATTTTGTTCTACCGACATCTGCCCCTTTTATAGTTGAGCATCACTTCTGCAACATTGCAGAAGTAACATTACAAAACATTGCTACACCTTCCAAAGAAAACCTAAGAGGGATAACAATTTCACACAATTTCCACCTTCCACAAACTTTTCTTCAGACCTTTAACTCACTGCTATCAAAACCGGGGAGTCATGAAGTCAGGTGGACTGCAAATCAAAGCATGAATGTAGAACTCACTAGATGCGAACTCCTCCATTATTTTCTCCTATGCAGTACTTTACAACAAAAAAGTACTTTGTGTGGCAATATTTGCTGTAATGACAGCAGAAAAAGATCACACTGCCTCTCCAAGGCTAGCTAAAAAAGGAGAAAAATGTAAAAAAAATATTGTTGGGTTTTGTTAATTGAGACCACTCTAGTTTTGAATAATATAAAGGGCAAATTATAAGGGTACATCTTTAAAAATGACATCATAGAGCTTCAGCAAATCCGTGCTGTCCAGTGAAATGACTTATTCCACGGAGATAACGCTGCTGTCAGAGGTGGCATGACAAAGCCTGCAAACAGCCACCACGATGGAAACCACGGATCCACGGGTACCCTGAGAAGACCACATCCCTCAGTGAAGAGGAGAGCATATATATATATATATATATATATATATATATGCAATTGTCCCCAATGCCTTTCTTTCTTGGTACCTGTTCCAACTGCAGCCTGTTAAAGTCCATCCCTGGTTGTTAAGGCGCAAGACTCCTGATGATTTATTAAGAGCTCTTAGCTCCATCAGACAGTTTACAATTAACAGCTTCTCCTTTTCTTAAATATAAATAAATACATAAATGAAATCAGAGCTGCTAAGTGCTAGGTGTACCCAAAGCTTCGATGACATCATCGGCAACTGCCAGTCACCCAGGCTGCAAAAATAAATAAGAGATGGGAGGTGGGAGCAGGGGGGGAGGCAGGGTATTTACTCAATCAGTACCTATTTTTGAATTTCCTTCAAGCTGGCTTGGACCAAGAGCCATCAATTATTTAAAAGAAGTAACATGATGCTTCCTTTGTTGAGGCAAATCTGCAAGCAGACCCCAAGAGAGAATAAAAAATGAATTAGGCAGAATTTATTAGTGCGCTTGAAGAAAACAGATTCAGCTATCAGAGCTGACTGTGGTTTTAAAAATAGTGTATTTCTGCCCATGAACAATAGTTTCTCTCTCCCTTACCCCACTAGATCCTCAATAATCCCACCTCTTCCCTCTCCTTACGCTTTTTTTTTTCTTTTTGAGGAGGGCATAACACTGAAAGAGGCATCAATCATTCCTTAAACTTCTTCCTTCTTTTCTGACTTGACTTGATGTATTGTCTTCATTTAAATTACAAATATACTAATCTAAAACAGTGTTTACCAAGCAGCATATTAAATGAAAGATGCAAGAAATTGCATCACTCACATTTTAAAAATGACTTTAGACTCAGGGACGCATGAAAACAGCGAGACAGGATGATCTGCCTTGGCTGCTCTATTTCAATCCTAGGAAATGAGATTCAGTTCCTGTGGTTTTCTGCTCAGGACACACAGCCACCAATGGCTGGTCCAGTCAAACTAATGGTACCAAAACCAGTATAAAACCTCTTCTTTGGCAGACTGTCAGTTGGGGTTTCTGCGATGCTCCAGGGACATGTAGAGCCAGTGAGACCAAGGCCTCAGTCCCTGGGTCTGCACCTCGTAAGGCAGAGAGTTCACACCTGAGAGAGTCACTCCAGGGCTGTGAGGAAGGGTCCCGGCCATGCTGGAGGCTGCTGCACGGACAGAAAGCAGTCTGAGGCTCATTTCAACCTGGGGGACAGTACTCGTCTGCAGGAACTAAAACAGCAAAGGGAACACTCACAGGACAAAAAAAAAACCCCACCGCCTTCATTCAAAGGTTCCCTACTGAATCCTTCACAGCAGGGAAACGATGCATTTAGATCATTTCGGATGACCTTTCATGGCATCCAGCAGCAGGAAAGGGCAAACGCCATGTTACGTAAACACCTCCAGCTTGCTTGCGCGTGAGCTCGGTGGGAAAGGCAGGGCCCCTCCAGAGCGGCCCTCCTCCTGACGCGAGGGCTTTTCCTCGGGGTGGCCGCCAGCTGCTGGGAGGCTCGGTGGAGCCTCCCTCGCTTGCTCCTCTTCTCCTCAGAGGGGCCAGGAGCAAAGGTTCAGGCGCGCTCTGCAGCACAGGGAGAGCGCCGGGCGGTCACGCCTCAGCAGGGATGAGCCTCGGGAATGGGGTTTTAGCCTGCTTCCTTCTCCCCCTCTTCCAGCCCCCAAACAAAATAAAGGTCATCACTTACTAGTCCCTGCGCTGGTGGGGCTTGATTAAAAGTGGACTTAGGCCAAAAACTAAATAAGTTTGATAAGAACTGTGCACATGGCCTCGAGGAATATTTTCTCATGTTAAAGAAATCACTGGAACATTATTTATCAGCACGAGCCTGAAAGAAACTATAAACCTTTGGAAGCAGAGACTGTTACTGGCTGGATATGTTTGTGTTTTCTCGGATTAGCTCAGAGAAGGGACGTTTTTGCAGATATGGCCTGGTGTCAGGCATAACAACATGGATGCTGAAGGTCACCAGAAGAGCCGAGCGCCTGAATACAGGCCTGCTGGCCGTCACGTTACCCCTTTACAATTAGCAATATGGAGGGAATGAAAACAATGAGAAACATTTAAACAATTCCATAGAGGACTTTTTTTTTTTTAAAGAAAATATCTATATTTGGTTGTGGGTGGTGCTGACCACAGGGG
The DNA here is from genome assembly GCF_028858705.1 of Grus americana. NCBI lineage: Eukaryota > Metazoa > Chordata > Aves > Gruiformes > Gruidae > Grus > Grus americana. Next base: position 103,263,511 of record NC_072854.1, read on the forward strand.
CAGAGCACTAACCCCAGCTTACCAAACCGGGTGCGAGCAGTGGCACCATGGCGGCCCCCACTTCTCCCCACTTCTCGCACCGTGTCCCACAGGAGCCTCTGCACACGCTGCGACGGCTCACCGCGATGGCCTGGTCTCGCTGGTGTGGAACAGTTTGCACAAAAGCAGTCCCTGGTTTCTCAGGGGTGCGTTGAACCCGCCGTACCAACGCTGGCTCAGCCGGCGTCCATGCAGTGCTCTGAGCGGATGGATGACCCAGCCTTCTGAAGGAACAAAGGTGCTGCAGGACCTGCTCTTCTCCAAAAGGCATCGCTTTCAGGCTGCTCTCTCAAAATCATAACAATCTTCTGTTCCAACCACGTCAGTTCACAAAAACCCCGCTGGCTTCTGATCTCACAGATTTATTCAGTACCTCCGTGGGCCTTTTGCTAACCCAAACATGATTATGCATCATAAATCTAAATACATTCATGAATTTGCCTTTGAATAAATATTTTAAAGGTAGCATCAAGTTTCACAGTATTCTACTTCCACACATAGCTGTTTTCAACTTCCACACCAGATGCCTCTCTTAGGCAGAAGAAGAGTTGAAAAGACTTAACTCAAGCAAATGTGAAAGGCAAGCTGACACTGGGAGGTGCCAAGGCAACATCATTCCACTTCTCTTCCTCACCTTTTCCTCTCTGGATGGTAATTGCGAGATCCTGAATGCCAAACTTTGGAAAATATCCTTGCAGAGGTAGCATCTGCTCCCTTGGCATACTTCTTGAGCAGTTGTATTGGCAGCTTTAGGTTTGTCCAAGTCTATCATATGACAAGAGTGCAGATGGGTTGCCTTGGATGCTTTGTGTTCCCGGATGCCATTTTCCTTTTATTAACATTTTATTCTAAGGAAACACATGTACAAATCTGTATGTGGAAGGTTATATGCACACACGATTTCACACCAGTGAGGGGCTTTGTCTAGCCTCTACCTAGATTTTTTACTATCATTTACTTTGGATTCCTGCAAGGGCCCTGACTTTTATTGGAGTCGGTATGTGGCATCAAGCAGATTAGGCCCTTACTGTGTGGATCTGCATTTCAAACCACCTATTCTTCCACAAGCTATAACTTTTCCCATCTGTGTTGATCTTTCTTCGCAAATTAACACCTGAATCCTCAGAATATCAGACATGTAGGAAAGCTGCTCATTTTGAGTTAACTTCTGCTCCCACTGAAATCAATAGGAATTTTACCATTTGTCCGTTATTCAGATGAATAAATAACAGAGCTATGACACAGTTGCCGTATATACTGACACCGGTCTTTTTCTCTTGCTTTCTTAGTTTTATGTTCCTGCCTTATCTCCTATACACTAATCACACAGTCACAAATCTGAATATACAGGGGTTTTTTTTAACTGTAAAGAAAACTAGAGTTCAAATTAGCCAGTAAATCACAAATTGCTACAGAAAGAAAGTAAAGGATCCTGAGGGAAAAGGAGGAGAAAGCATCTAATTAAACCAGGGAATACAGAACAAAGAATAAAAAAGAAAAAAATTAATAATAAATAAACCCAAGATAGTCTGAAAAGCATATTCCTAACCTTTCTGAAAAATCTTGGTCTTGTTGTGAGAGTATTTTCTAGAATGTTTCATTAAGACAGTCTGAAATGATTTTAAAAAGTATTTTAAATTAAATGTAAAGCAGAAGTGCAATACCCTAAAACCAGTGTGCATTCTCAGAGCATGTTTTAATACACTAATCTGTTATTTCCTGGACAGATAAAGACACAGAGCTACAAACCCACAAGCTATCTTTCCATTTATTCTAACATACTGTTCCAACAAAGCATAAAGTATACTAACTGGTGTCCAAAATAGGCAAAAATCTACAAACCTATAGTCACTTTCTCGGGGAAAAGCTTGAGAAGGCCACAACTTACATTAGGCAAGAGACACCAAACATGGGCTCTGGTGGACCAAAGTGAAAAGTTAATTTCTGAATATAAAGCACTGAATTAGAATCCCAGATATCAACAGCTAGAAACTATGAAAACTCATGAGAGCTGACCTCTCCACTGTCATTCACACTTGGACTGCTCTAACCTCTCTTTACAGTGGCAGCTGCCAGTCTCCTAATAGATGCATTGTGAGGAATCGGGCTTGATAAAACTGACAGTTATTTGCTACTCCTTTAAAACTTCTTAAACAGGAAAAAAAAAGGCAAAAAGTTTTAGAAGTTTTGGCAAAAGAAAGAAGAATGAGATAGTGAACTGGCTAGGATTCAGTGACGCCTTTGGAATTTGGGTACAACCCCAACCCAAAAAACCCCCCAAGCCCTGATTTCACAGTTATTTCCTGATCTTTGTGCTGGGTTACTCGTGTTCACCTTCACTGTGCTGCTCACATGCAGCATCCCCTCTGAATCATCCCTGTTGTTCCCCAGCTATAAACATGTTCTAACAGAGGCAGAAGAGCTTAAAAGTCAAGTGCAAGAACTTAAGGAGGTCTACAGAGAGGGGATCCTCGCATCTTTCTTAATCTCAGAGGGGCCTATGCCTCTCAGCTCAACATGGGACATTCAGATCCTTCCATTCTCACTCATCTCCAGTGAATAAGTACGCTAAGAACCAAAACTTGTTTGAGAAAATCATAAAGTCAGTTTGACAGGAGTACTAAAGAGCCTATGAGGCTATAATTTGGCTCACATAAGTGAATAGCCTCAACTTCAGTTAAAGAGGACAGAATACCCTTTTAAAAGGGGATACTGTGGCATGATAGTAATTATCCAAGTAAGGGCATTTCATTTGGTACTCTTCACCATAGTATTCATGCATCATAAACCTAGATAAACCTATAATACACATATGCACACATTCACATCACACACACATAGCAGACATCCATCTTAGATAAAACAGTTTATACTTTTGAGCACCTCTCATGAGGCCCACAGTAATCCAAAATATACAGTGCTTACATAAGGAATCATTAAAGGAAGCAATCATATTTAATTTAGAAATGAGGAAAATAAGGCAGGAAATAAACTTGCCCATACTTGAACAGCGATTCTCTAGGAGTGCTGAGAATAAAACCTGGAACTCGAAACCACAAAACATCATCCTTGTCATACTCAGCATGTGTAATATAGCCAAAAATTACATAAAACCTTTTATGCCACAAGCTGCAAGTAAAAACGTCAGCATGAAAGGCTGTGAGAATAATTCATTTTGCAGTTCAGCAGATAATTTTTTTTAGAAGTTGCACATTGGACAGATTGTTATACTCAACCCTCAGAAATTTGCCTTTTCAGATGCGCAGTGCACAGGCCTTCTCTTGAGAATGAAGCTCAAGACCCCTGAGAAAGAAAAGGGAATTGGATTTGTGTTTCTGATGTCCTGGGTGAGTGCTTTGAGCTACTGCCTAAAACA